>NW_026607212.1:0-466823 GCF_029890125.1 Rhinichthys klamathensis goyatoka | reverse complement strand
CTCAACTTCAAGTTGTTCTAAACCTGTATGAGGTTCTTTCTTCTCTTGAACATGAAGGAATGGTCCCTACTGTCTTCCATAATAAAGAAAAAAATACTATGGAAGTCAATGGGGACCAGAAATTGTTTGGTTACCCACATTCTTCAAAATATATTATTTTGTGTTTAGCACAAGAAAGAAATTATACAGGTTTTAAACAACTTGAGTGCGAGTAATTGATGACAGAATTTTTTTATTTTTTGGGTGAAATATCCCTTTAAAATATCTTACAATTATAACATTTGTTTTGTATTGTATTTTAATGACTGGTTTAGATTAACGTATGTTGGTATCACATACGTTATTGTATGTTCGGAACGTATTCATCTATATGTATTTATTTATCAAAGCAAAAATACACCCACTTCCGGACCAGGATGTACATGGGTCGCAGCAGTTAAGAAAGTCTCGTTCATTTTCAATGGAAGACATTGAGAAAAGCAGTAACACTTTCACTAGTGTAGCAGAGGTGATGTGCAAATCACTAGCATGGCTTTTGATTAAAAGTTTTTTTAAATGATTATTAAAAAATTCACTGAGCTCATTTAGAGCTAAAAACATGGAGACAATTTTCAGAATTGCATGATCCCCCTCATTTTATGATCACTTTTGTCTATATTATCAACTGATTATGATTCAACTTCTTAATCTGACTAATATCTGATTTGATTTAAAGAGCGTTTCTAAACATTGATAGTGTTGGCATTGAAATGCATATATTCGAGAAACAAACCACTCTGAGTTTAATGCCACGGGTTTCCATCTCTTCTAAATGACAGTAGTTATGGTGTGAACGCAGCATAAGCTCGTGGTTTTGGTTCAGGAGGAACTGTAAAAGGCGGCTGCTGTTTCGGTTGCGGTGCTCGAGTCAGTGACTGTCTGTCTAACTCTACAATAGCATGAAGCGCGATGATGACGAGGGATGTCTGCGCTTGCAGGTGTGTGGAGGAATGAAAATATGTTGACAGGCAGGTAGGACATCATTTGGACTGAATGCAATGATTGGCCAAACATTTTATTGTAAAATAAATTATAAATATTTATATATAAAAATATATTTATAAAACGGTTAGTTCCAATCCTTGATTCTGACTGGTCAATAGCTGTGTTTTTTTTTTTCATGATAAAACACGTCTATGACCGCTTCACCCAATGGTTCTATGTATCACTACACAACACCCCTAGCAACCGCTCTTAGCAACTTAAACACATTCATTGAAGCTATAGTAGAGTATTGTGAGAGATCGAGTAAGCGAGTGTACCTGCATTTATACAGCAGACATAGCATTTTCCTTCAGGTCAGTCCTATATTTATAATTTAAAAAATCAGTTTGAATGTCCGCTGAGACATCTTGTCTTTTTAACAGTTAAGGGGTTTTCCATCTGTCAGTTGCGTCTGTGATCACAAGTTTGAGTCATTTCAATGTAAAAGTCTTTTCTACTGACTTACTCACTCATAAAGACTGTCTTTTCCGCCATCTATTGGCGAAATAATGTATACACTTCTGTTGCTGTTTACGGTCAGGGACTATTTTTTCCAGTGGAAGGAAGGCTTTTAGTGATTTTACTTCATGAAAGTTGCATAGAGATACATATTTTCCGGCTCTAATATTTGCATTTTGTCGTAACGGTTTTATAAAAGCAGGTACGAGGTTATAAAATAAAGTATGATATCGAAGTACTCCGCTTTGCGTCGTGCCTAACAACGCCCTTCAGCCATGACTTATTCACGATACAGCACAGCCTCTCATTCCTTATTGCTTACTTAGATCACTTAACCTAGTGATTGCTATCAGGATGTGAAGACTTTCAACCAGCATTGCAAAAAAAAAAATCTGAAACAAATTGCCTACCCTGCCTTTAAGTAATATATGAACTAGGCTTTGTTAATATTTTATTATTTTATTTATAAATAAATATGTGAAGGTTTGACAATGAGGTGCAATGACGTTGTTGATTGTGACTATGGCAACATTTCCAAAACCATAATGTGAGCACCGCTTCGACTGCACAAAACGCTTCTACTACGAAAGAATGTGGCACAACAATTACACCGCTTGCTGCGTCCTTTGAAAACCTTTAAACCGAACCCCCCTTAGAACATTTAAGGTTTACAATCTTTTTGTCTTTGTTTTGTTTCTCTTCAGGCTGAATAATAACAGTATTACAGAAGAAGGTTGTGCTGCTCTGACTTCAGCGTTTAAATCAAACCCTTCAAACCTGATAGAGCTGGATCTGAGTGGAAATAAACTAGGAGACTCTGGAATTGACAATATCTGTTGCCTGTTGGAAAATACACAATGCAGATTAGAGAAACTGAAGTGTGTATTTTAATTGATCTATTTCTTCTTATTAATATTCATTTGTAAATGTCCATTTGATTAGATTAACTGAGAAAGCTAAAAAGGCTATACTTACATATGCTATATTTAATATTATAAGAAATTAGAAATTTAAATTAAGCGGATGTTAAGGCATTTGATGTATGTATATCTCTGGGGCGAAACTTTTTGCAAATAGGCATATTTTGCCACATTTTTTTTTTTTTTAAATAGGTTTTATTTGTTATATCCTATGAACATGCAGTACATAATATACGCCTCTTTTCATACAGACTTTCAGACTGCAGTATCACAGAAAAAAGTTATACGATTTTGACTTCCTCTCTGAAATCAAACTCACACCTGAAAGAGCTGGAACTGAGAGGAAATTATCCTGGACGATCAGGAGTAAAGATGTTAAAAGATATGGTGCGGAGTGGATGGTCTAAATTAAAGAACATCAGGTGATAAAAGCCTTCAAATATTTGAAAATTAGCCACAGATGGAGTCAGGAGTGTTAAGAATATTTAAGAGTGCTAAAAAGACAAATAAGCTGGAACAACATTGCAATTCGAAGTTTTTCAACACCATATACTGTGTGACACAAGTTTTGAACTAGAACTAGGCTAAGTTTTAGAACTATGTAAAAACATATATTACTACATTATTTTGACATTGCTTATGTATTCCCTGTTTATTATTTATTATAAATATTCACTCAAGGGTATAAAAGAGAATTATCATAACTTCAGACTTCAACCAGATACTACACCTGTTACTATTTTAATACTGCTCTGCACACATAAAGAGGATGGATGATGTAAAATGTACAAAATTATAAGAAAAATTTCTAATCTAGATTTTTTTCTACATTCTGTAGCTTTTTGACAAATGCTGCTGCAGAGGAAGCGTGTACGTATCTAACGGAAGTTCTAAAAACAGATCCCTTACAGCTGACAGAACTGGATCTGAGCGGAATTGAACTAAATCATCAACGTTGGGAGAAACTGTCTGCATTTCTGGTGGACTCTTGTTGCCAAGTGGATAAAATAAAGTGAGTAAACATGATTTTGTACATTATAACTTTGCTGTGTGGAGATTTACCGTAGCTCTGTGAAGTTTTGCAGGTCAAACATTAACTCCTTTTCAAACAGCCTTTTTTATGGATCATTTTATAATCTTGGAGTAATGTTATACAAAACTGACACTCCCAGAGTCAGTGTTTCATCCGTTGTTGTTCTTTAGTTTTACTTTGCTAAGTTATTAAGCTGATTCCCGTTGAAATGATTGGATTGTGTGTCAAACTTTTGCTGAACATTAAATGTGTCCATGCCTTTAATAATTGTATTTGTATATCCTTTTCTCAATACTCATTGTTTCAAACCAGCTTTACAGAAAATATGTCAATTTTTAACAGTGAGGTATTGAAGAGCAAAAATCCTTCATATAGGAATCATACCCAGCTGGGGAAGCCCATCCTCCTTTGGCAACAAATGAATGTCCTTATGACACAAATAAATATCTCTAATGTTATGCAGGTCATGTGATTCATTAAACAGGCAAAATGAGGACTAGGAGTTGATGCAGCTGGACCCTCTTTGTCTGGACAGTGCAGGCAGCAGGTTTTAGCTGGCAGTATTAGAGATGCTTACAAAGAAAGCAACATGAAAAATATTAGCATATATTTTAAGGCTGAATTTAACATCTGTTATGGTTCTATCACACATAATAATTAGATTAATAAATCAGTTAGTAATAATTAGATTAATAAATCAATTAGTAAGAAAAGCTAAGTAAATAGTTGACTATTGAGATGTCTCTAATTTAGTTTTAAACAGAGGTGTGTCTGATTCCTCGTACATTGCCAAGTAGACTTTTTGAGAGTTTAAGTGCCAAATGCCAAAAGGTTCTTTTTTTGTGGACTCCTTTTGTGGTGATATTTTTGATACTACCTGTAGATCAGAGTTTGTGACCTTGTGGCATTTATAAGTAGCAGTATTTTGTAATCAATGTGGAACTTATTTAAGAGAAGGATATTACTGGTCATCCAACCTTTAATATATTTAATGCATTAGTTTCTGAAGACAGCAAGAGTTTCTGAAGTGCTACAGTTAATAGCACTTTTTGACACTGTGTGAACATATTATGAACTGATGTGTGTTGATTAGTTGCTGAAAACAAGAATAATAAATAAGGCCTTCTTGTTTAGGCTGAATAATTATGAGATGACACAGAAAAGCTGTGCAGTTCTATCTACTGTTCTCTCCAAAAATACTATCCTGAAAGAGATGAACCTGAACAACTGCTGTCTACTGGACTCCGGAGTCAAAGAGATCTGTCAGGGACTGAAGAAATCAACACTGAAGATACTGAAGTGAGTACATTTACCATCAGCTACACAAACCAGATCTAGCTTTATTGTATTATTCAGCACAAACAGTGACTTGGGTACACAGCGTTCAAAGGTAATTAAGAGATTAATATATTTTGGTTACCTGTTTTATTAAAAGATTTAAATATTGGTTGTTGTTTGTCTTAGCAACTGTAAAGATTTATCTAAAAGCATACAAACATATGATCTATTGCCTTATGATGAAAATAGCAGGATCTCTTAGTCTGATGCGAGTTTACCATTTTTCAAATTTGCAGTAATTTAAGAGAAAATACTGGGAATGCATTTCATTTCAATTAGTAACATCTCTAATTTTAAACAGATTGTGACATGTAGATTGTTACATGTATTATTACTGTTGTTGACAATGAAAGATTTTGGTCCTAAAACGTCCCGACCTCGAAGTAGTTTAAACTGGGAGCTTCTGGAAAGTCACCACATGTTGCATTAATCCCCCAGTGATCAAGCCAGAGGTCACCGTGGCAAGGAATGAAAAAGCATTAAATATGGTTGTAGCAGGAGACAAATACTTTGAATGAAACCAGGCTACACTGGGGGAGCCACTTCTCCTGTGGCTTAACAATTAAAATAATGTCAACTTAACAAATGATAACAAACAAGTGTCTTTAAGGCTTGTGGTTGGCATAGATTGTTTCAGATTTAACATGGCATCAGTTCATTGAGTCTTTGATCTCACAACAGTGAGGCTCCTGGTGACCATTATTTAATTGTATTTCATTAATCAACTTGGACATTAATGACAGAATGTGGTTTACCGTGTATCTGATAAGCGATTCAGCTAATTAATAAATTGGATCCACAATGTTCATTTTATTTCACTTTTTTTTTTGTGTGTGTGTGTGTGTTTAGACTCTCAGACTGCAGTATCAGTGAAGAAGGTTATAAAGCTCTGGCTTCAGCTCTGAGATCAAACCCTTCACACCTGATAGAGCTGGATCTCACAGGAAATGATCCTGGACAATCAGGAGTGAAGCAGCTCAATGATTTACTACAGGATCTGAAGTCTCGACTGAAGACACTGAGGTGAGTGTTTTTAAAATACAGTCCAGTAGTTTTAAAACAGTTTTAGCTGAGTGTTTACATTTTAACCATAAAAAATTGTTTAATGGTGTCTTGGAAATGACTGAAGGCACTTAGATACTGTATGTCATTGACATTACTGGCAATTTAATGAACGCCTGTCTCCAGGTTTTTGGGTCCTGCTGCAGATCAAGCCTGTCAGTATGTGAGAGGAATTGTGGGTAAAAACCCGTTACTCCTGAGAGAGCTGAATCTGAGTGGTGGTGAACTAGGAGACTCAAACGTGAAGAATCTTGTTCCTTTGCTGCTTGATAAACACTGTAAACTAAACACACTGATGTGAGTATTGTGTTCTTTTATTATTTTATATCTAAAGTATCTTACAGAAATCAGGTAACCATAACACAATAATCCTCAGTAATCATATTGGCATCAAGTACTTTGTGTTTGTAAATTCTCTCTCTCCTCTTCAACATTGTAGGCTGCGTAATTGTGATCTAACAGAGGAAAGCTGTTCATCTCTCGCTACAGTCCTGAGATCAAACTCCAGTCTGAAAGAACTTGACATGAGCAACAATAATCTGCAGGATTCAGGAGTGAAGAAACTCCAGAAAGCATTAGAAAATGCAAACTGTAGACTGGAGAAACTCAGGTGATTAAATGAACCACTGTTTATTTTTAATAATGAATTTATATTCTGGTCAAAGTTTAAATATTTTATTATTAGTAAACTAAAGAAAAGACATGCACTTTGAATATCTTGCATTTAAAGACTGATGTTATACATTGATCATACTATCATTACTAATAGTGATAATAAAACACATTTTAGGCTTAATATTAAGAAATGTTTAATTATAATATTTATATCAGTAAGTCTCAAGCGATATGTCAGTAAATATATTAATGGATTTGTAGTATACTGAGGGTGTTTTCACACTTGAGTCCTCTTTAAAAGTGCCAAACTCAGACTCCTTTAAGTAGACCAAGAGGTGAACCAAGTGAAAAAGGACCCAGTTCTCTTTGCGTTCACACTGCCCCTGAAAAATTACTATGTTCCTTATTTGGTCCACTGAAGTAGGAATGTGGTCTCAGAGCTCTTTGTGTTCATACTGTGGCTCTTTGTATCTAGTCCAGTTCAGTGTTTTGAGGCCTGACCCTATGGCCTTCAATATTGTATCCCATTCACTTACATTGTATGTGCCTCACTAACCAAGATATTTGTTTGTAAAGACTATTATTATTATTAATTATTATTATTAAGTGTTATTTATTCTTGGTATGAAATAGATGTATTTTAAAATACATTTGGTGTTTATTTATTTTTAGGGAGGCATTTGATGTTTTTACAATATAAAAATTTTTTCAGTATATAGTAATTCAATTATCTTTTCTATAGACTTTCAAACTGCAGAATCACAGAAGAAGGTTATATAGCTCTGGCTTCAGCTCTGAGATCAAACCCTTCACACCTGATAGAGCTGGATCTCAGAGGAAATGATCCTGGACAATCAGGAGTGAAGGAGCTCGATGATTTACTACTGGATCCATACAATTCACTGAAAACATTGAGGTGAGGAGTGATGAAATAACACATATGATATGCAAGCATATTAATATAATATAATATATTTCTAAATTTGTTTAAATGATTTCAAGAGGTTTAATAAATATGTTCTATAGTTTCCATTATACCATAAATGTCTCATAACTGAATTGAATCCTGCTTTCATCTTCCCTTCTGCAGGTTTTTGGGTCCTGATGCAGATAAAGGCTGTCAGTATGTGAGAGGAATTGTGGGTAAAAACCCGTTACTCCTGAGAGAGCTGAATCTGAGTGGACATAAACTAGGAGACACACGAGTGAATCAGATCGCTGCTCTACTGCAGGATAAACACTGTAAACTCAACATACTTCAGTGAGTATTTCACATGGTTTAAAATATTTAATTAGTTGACCATACTATGTCATCATCATTTTCCTCTGAGGGAGTCTAATTCCCTTTCTCCACAATAAAATGTATTAAAATGAATCAAGCTTCAACCCAATGCTCTGTGGAAACTATTGACGCCAAGCTTGAACAAGACCGTAATATTAAAAGGATAACAACATATATGAAGTACGACACTGATTTGTCTCTGCCTTTGAAGCCACACACACACAGAGAGAGAGAGAGAGTTACTATCAAACAAGCGTTACTATTAACGCTCTCTCTCTTTCTCAAATAATCATGACCAACCGACATGAATTATATAAATAATTTTAATAGCACGGCCATTCAAAACCAGGGTCTACCATAGTAAAACGATCACCGAAAATCATTTTGGGCAGGAATAAATGTATTAATTATTTACATTCACTTTAGACAGGACTGGTATCCAACAGATATTGGATACCAGTCCTGTCTAAAATGAATGTAAATAGGCGGGCCAAAAAAACTGATATGGTCAAAAGATTGGATCTGTGCATTAAGACTTACAGTGTAATGTCTAAAGGTTTTTTTTTATTTTGTCTTCAGTCTGTGTGGATGCCGTATTACAGAGGAACTGTGTCTCATCCTGACTTCAGCTCTGAAATCAAACCCATCACACCTGAGAGATCTGGACCTGAGTGAGAATGAAATAAGAAACACAGGAGTGAATCACTTATGTGACATATTGAAGGATTCTCACTGTAAACTGGAGAGATTAAGGTGAGGAACATTCACATACACTCTTAAAAATAAAGGTTCCAAAATAGGGGTCATAGAAGAACCATTTTGGTTCCCAAAAAACCTTAGATGATTTGGCCGCTCATTCCACCTAGTGTCAGTTCAAAAATATTTTTAAAACTAATGTATTAACTTTGAGAAAGGTTTGTGTAAGATAAATAATCATTCTGTGAAATTTAATGGTTCTTTATCTGCGTCATTGACTCCATTAAGAACCATTTTGTCCCACAAAAGTTTATTTATAGTGGAAAAAGGTTCTTTAGATTATTAATATGTTCAAAAAAAAATTCTTTTTAGAACGATTCACTAAAAGTTTTTTTGGGAACCAAAATGGTTCTTCTATGACCCCTATTTTGGAACCTTTATTTTTAAGAGTGTAGGCTTAAAGAGGCACAAAATGCTTAAAATCACTTATATAGTTTAAAACCAAAGCCTGGAAAAAAATTGTTTTGGTATTTGAATGTCACATTTCTCTCAATATAGGTTAAGAGGCTGTAAAATGACAGATGAAGGATGTTCTGCTGTGACTTCAGCTCTGAAATCAAACCCATCACACCTGAGAGAGCTGAACCTGAGTGGGAATGAACTAGGAGAATCTGGAGTGAAAAACCTAAGTGATCTACTGATGAAAAAATCATGCAAGCTGGAAAAACTAGAGTAAGTTACAATATACTTAACAGCAGATACCGTGTTATTCAGTGTTTAGTTTAAAGTTGGTATCAAAAATGTAATTATACAAAATGTTCATTTTATTAGTGCATATTACTGCACTTATTGTGGATGAACCATAAGTTGCCATTGTAATCTTTAGATAAAACTTGATCTTTCTGAGATATGCTCACTTGACGTCTATGACTTATACATAAATCCATGCACTTCACTTCCATTAAGCCCAACTGCATTCAGAGCTGCCTTCATTAGAGTAAACATTGCTCATTTTTCTCCATCCAATCAACAACAGACAAAAATCAAGTAATCTGTCCCAAGTATGGTGGAAGATACAAGACAAGACAAGACAAGACAAGACAAGACAAGACAGTTTCACTCTGAAATATGCCATAATTCAGTGATAAAAATCGTTTAAAAAATGGTCAGTTTAATGCTAACTTAGCAAAATTTGTATTTAGGGATTATAAACGGCACTTCATGATTCATGACTTTCTCACATTTAAATTTTGAAAATAGAATATGAAAATGTTAATTTTTCAAATGAATTTATTATTAAAATTATTAATTGTTCTTAATATCTTAATCTACTGTACATTTGATGAAACCTTCTTTTGTCTATTTGTTGTATTAAGTGTGGGTTTAGCAATGCATTTTACTGAATCTGGCTCATTGTTGTTTCTCTTTCTGTCTTCAGTCTGTGTGGATGCAGTATTACAGAGAAACAGTGTCTATTCCTGACTTCAGCTCTGAAATCAAACCCATCACACCTGAGAGAGCTGGAACTGAGTGGGAATAAAGTAGAAAACACAGGAGTGAATCAGTTATGTGACGTACTGAAGGATTCACACTGTAAACTGGAGAGATTGAGGTGGGTAATATTCACCTTCAACAATTTAAAATAAGACACTTTATATACTTAATATTATGCACTGAATTGAAAATTCTGCGTCAAAACCGGAAAAAAAAATTCAGGATGCATTTAGCCAAAAACTGAAACAGACATATAAATTGGAAATGAATAATCAATTAATTAATCAAACTTATTTAATAACCAACACTCCAATAGATAAAATTGAGTTGTACAAACAAGATAAATCTGAGTTTTACAAACATTTAAATTGCACGGCGAGTTTTAAATCAACTTTTTAATAGACATTTTTAATTTTTAACCCTCTGGTGTTCTTCGGTCGTTTCCGACCGGAATTTTTTAAATAAAAAAATGTTAAAAATCGTAGCTTCATTGGAATGGTACGAAACTTGGTGACTTTTATGGTACTTAGTATATGAACACACAAAAAAATTGGGGACATGATTTGAAAAGTCTAAGTGGTCGTAAAAAAAATAGTCACACTCATGGCCTTCGGTCAAAAATGACCGGCCATAGGATATGAATGGGAAAATGGCAAAAATATGAAAATACAGAGGTTTTTTGTGCGTACAATCTACAAATCAGCCACGATGCAGAAAAAAAGCATAACACAGCGAAGGGGTGAATCTCTAAAACATCAAGAGTGCAAAACAGACAAATACACTCACACACACACACACTTATACACACAAAAACACACGCACACACAAATGAACGTGTGTCATTGCAAAAGCTAATTTTGGGAAATGTGTGAAATAAAAGCAATTATTCATCAATGTAAGGAATAAAAAGCACACAGATATGAAAGCATGAGACTGTAAGCCATCAAGGTTGCAAAATAGACATGCTCACACACACACACACACACAGACACACACACATAGGGAAATATGAGACTGGTGAAACTGTAACAGAGAAATGTGAGAATATGTGAAATCAAATCAATGAATCAAATAAAGGGGAGACATTGGGTCCAAAATGCAAAGGTCACACACTATGTCTCTCTCTCTTGAACACACGCACACACACACACACAGTGTAAGATCAAACGATGGAATTCTTCCCTAGTAACCTCCAGGCCTATTGCAGCACATATGTGCTCTTTTGATGTGTTTATTAGAGGTTGAATTCAAATCAAATACTGTCAAACCACCCATACTACTTCTGAATAGGATGTCTACTTCATAAATTGTATGAAAATTATGGAAATACATGGTTCAGATCACTCAAAACATATATGAAAATGGAGGCGCCCTTATATGGTCAGTAAGGAAGCTTGGCGTTCCATGCATCTAGTGAAAAAGTTTGGTATGCGCCAAAATAAAATCTTGACTGAAAGCTTATTTTTTGAGATATCAACCTAAATTTTGGAACACAACTTCTTAAGATTTTTGGCTTTCATTTTCTTGCAGTTTTAGAGTAAAATATATTTTATAATATATATATTTTATATAAAATATAAATAATAAAAATTTTACATTGTTCATTTTTATTAACTCAAACTTTCATAACTTTTTTTCTGTTTCACTTTCATAATTTCTTTCACTTCTACAATAATCTGGCAAATGTCTTCTTTAAAACAAGACCAACCATATGTCTATATTCCAAAGCATTCTTGAATTACAACCATTTAAGTTTGGATAGTGATTTTCATGTCTATGCGAAAAGAATATAATTTTTATTTTATTTTTTAAAAATAAAATAAAACAACCAAACAAACAAAAAACTTGACAAAAATAGTCTTTGAGAATCACTTATTATAAATTAAAATCCACAACCTGAAAAAAATAGGCAAATATGTGCAAAAACAACTAGAATTCACAAGCCTTTCTACAGAGGCTGTAAATCCATCTAGTGGTTAAAATATGATATTGCATGATAATTATGCTCACTACATCCACCAGATGGCTCCAATGTGATTTAAAAAAATGTTTTCTATAGGCCAAGGATCCACTTTAACCTGAAATACAGCATTAATTAAAAAATAATAAAAATAATATATATATATAAATTTTCTATTATATTCAATGGGAAAAAATTGATCATAATTATTGCATAAATATTAATTATTTTCATAAAATTCTCTCAAAACACAAAAAAGAAAAAGAAAAAATATTATTGAACAAAAATAAATTTAATTGATTTTACTGAAAAAAAATAAAAATTGATTTCAGGGGTCCGGTCACTTTTGACCGCGAAGGTCTTGAGTGTGACTGGAAAACGAAGAACTCCAGAGGGTTAAATTAACTTGTTTTCATGACAGATTTATTCAAACATAACCTGTTTTTTGTGATGTCTTCATTATATTATTTAAGTACAAATATAATGAATATGTAAAACAGTGCATATATTTATCAAAATGCTCTTCTCTAGAGTTATCTAAGTTTATGAGTTTATGGACATTGAACAGCTTTCTTAAAGGTATAGCGGAGGATCTTACCGAATTTTAGAGAAGACCCACCCTCTCCAATTTTTTTTTAAAATGCACATGCGCAACACTCTATTTGCTCCCAAAAGAGGGAACGCCTATTAAACGTGTCATAGCTTACATTAACTTTTACTAGCAGTGATTTTAAATGGATTTCTCCAAATAGCATGACAAACTTTACCTGTCTAGTAGAATCTTCGCGACTGCGGCATCAGTGGGAAGCCCATGTGCTTTTAGCGCACGCCAGCGTGTGAAATATTCACCCAAAATCACTCTGGTCTTGTTTCTATATTCTGCGGCCTTTCTCTTCTTATCACTTCGTATACATTTTTTCTCTTTCGACCCTCAGCCATTTTCAAAGGAATGACTGAAACTGTAACTCATCACACATAATACACCTGAAAGTGCGCATGCGCAGAAAGCGAAAACTACATAGGGACGAGCACGTACGACGGCCTTACGTAAACATATCACCAGAATGATTGACACTTAGGAGGACCAATAGTATAGGCTACCCACCCGGAAAAAGAAAATCCTCCGCTATACCTTTAAGGTAAAAGTAACATAACCTACAAGCTGTTTTATTGACGTTTTTCCCCGGTTGATACACTGAAGGATTACATGAGACTTACATTAGACAGGATTAATTTCAATAAAGTTGTAATGTATCTTTTAACATACCTTCTGGTGTTCACCCATGTTTATTTTGTGCTGTAACTAGTAAAGACGAGATGATCGGTTCATGTGCACATTATTGGATGGCAGGCATGCAACAAATACAAAAAAGTTAAATACAAAAGTTTTGTTCAACCATAAACAGAAAACAGCACACACTCAAAGATTTAAGATCTAGGAAACTATATCAATACCGATTTAAATGAAAAAAAATTAATATTGTCAATCCAGAGCTAGTGTCCACACAGCTGACATGTTTAACTGTATCTTGTCCACGTTGTGTGCATGAAATAGACGCTGAACACAAAGCGTGCCATGGGAGAAGTGCTAATTAAACTTCTGTTTCAGTCACTGATTTAGACCCTCTAAAACCGTTTCGGTGCATCCCTACTTAATATCTCATTAAACATTCACATTGTTCACCTTAGATGTTTGTGATCTGGTCACAGTAAGATGATCTCTCTGTTTGTCTCTTTCTAGCCTAAACGACTGTGGCATTACAGATGTTTCTGCTTTAACTCAGTCTTTGTCTAAAACACAAGCACTGCAGTTTTTAAAAGAGCTTGATCTGAGAAACAATAAAATAGATGACTCCGGGAAGAAGCTCAGTGACGTGCTACAAGACTCAAGCTGTAAACTGAGGTGAGTACATGTCTCTTTGTGGTTTAAAATAGAGCTTTTCCCCTCTGATACTGTGCAAACTCAGCTTTATGAAACAATATCTGCTTTATTAATTGCTTTAGTATTAACACAAATCAAATCAAATTTAACACATTTAAACACTCATCAGCATTTTCTCCTTTACACTGACTCGCTAGAACTCATATCAGTATAAATCATGTTTAAAATGCATTATATTTTAACAAATATTCCCATTCACTAACCATAGTGCATAGTGTAAATCTTCTTGAAACACGGTTTGTTTGTGAACATTTGCATCAATTCGTCCTTAATTGTATTCTAAACTTATGAAAAAATGTGAGCACATCTTTAGAGAGCATGATAAATTTGCTGAGTGTGAAGAAAGGCTGCAGAGGAGATAATTTGGGAGTGTTTTTATGCAAATTACTAACTTATAGCATGCAGTCATTCATTCATATAGTATAATTTTGCAACTTGTTTCACCCATCACTGATCATCACTTTTCTGATTCCTCATTACAGCATAGACAGGGAAGGCTGGTTCACGGCTGGTATAAACTTCTTTGGTGGATTGTTGGGATCTAAACCTCAGGAATCAGTGAAATCAACAGGAACAACCCCGTCATCATCAGGTGAGAGATCCTCATGAAGAGCCTCACTATTTTACTGTCTTTATCAGAATACGTTAATGTATCTGATGATGTGATGTCTGTACTGCAAAATCTAAAATATACCTTATATTCAAATATAAACTCTGAGAATACAAGCACAAAAAATAAACTCAATCTTTGTATGAGTTTTAAATCTTTGAAAACAGCACTAGGTAACACTTTTCAGTACTTACATTATGAACTGAATGAGAGTGTGTTCATACATATGCGTTTATCTGAAAGAAAATTTGAATGGCATTGTTTTATATTATTAAAGTTTATTTATATTAGCTCTTATGTATTACTATTTAAAATGCATAAATGTGTTAAGACATTGAGACGTTTGAATGAAATGATACAGCATTAGTAGAAACATGCAACTGATAGTTTTGTTTGTTTACAGGAGGAACACCGGAGGAAGAAGCTCAGTCTGTTCAGAGATTAGACGGGTCCAAAAACCAGAAATCTGGCTCTTCAGTAAAAGACCTACAGACCAGGGGCGTTTCCTCCGAGGAGCCAAGGGAGGCAGTGTCTCCTCAAAAAACTGGAAGAAAAAAATAATCCATATTACAAAAAATTAAAACGGCGCAAATATCACAAATGATTACATTGTAAAGTGTAAAAGTCACTCGTTTTTATAGTAACAGCGACATCCGCAGGTGAAGATACAAGCGCACCTCCTCTGTCCCCATTGACTAAAACAGACAGCCTAATGCGTGCGGTGGATTTAGTGGGGGGTTATTGAGAATGAATGGGGGAAAGTCACATTAGAGGAGGCAATGTCTCCACGGCGCTTGATATTATTTGATTTGATTGGTTCACGCAATAAATTCCGCCACTCGTTTTGTGCACGTTCTCATCGGCCTGAATGAAGAAAATGACGGCGTTAATGGGAAGACTAATTAAAAAGTAAGTAAACAACTCACCATTTATGTTATGTCAAAATCAAACTTGAAATGGTCTGAAAACTTGATGACTGGGTTTTCTTTAGTGAGCAATCGGCTTGGGGAAATTAAAGGTACATCTTTGTGTCTTTGACCAGTGTGTACAAGCTTGATGACTGCTGAAAATAAGTTGACTATTAAAAAGAAAAGCTGAACATTAGTTCACAAATAATATACATTGTTTACATTTGTTACTAGTCTTTAGTTATTATTTTGGAATTTATGTAATGTTTATTTAACCAGGAAAATTAAGTGTAACGGACATACATTTACATTTGAAACACAGTATATAAAAAAAAAATGAGAAGACACCTCATTTTAAACCGCCACCACACATCACTGCTACAAACATAATGGCAAATAACATGCTGCTAATCTTAGAGCTGATTTAGCAAATCAAAATTTAGCACACAAATATATAAAATGACATACACTGAAAGTGAAAGTCATTAAAACGTGATAGTTAAATAATTTCTTAAATGCATCAAGGACCACCCGTCGGCCCAATGAATCCAACAGTGTGGGCGAAGGTATAATGCGTGTATGTCTCTTCAGCGCTCCAGTGAAGTTCACTTAATTTATTAGAATTTAGTTCCAATATTACTTTAGCTCCACGATTAATCTGCCTCCAATTTCAAATGATTATCAAATTTAGATTTGTTTTTGAATTAGAAATGATTTTCTGATCTTGGTCAGAGGGTGCAGGGTTTGCTAGTACCTCTTTAATCGGTTTCCTATTGCTCACTCGTACAAAAAAGTGTAGTTTATTTAGCCACTTCGGTACAACTTGCCAAATCAGTGATAGACAGAAATCAACAGCTCTTCAGATGACGTGCTACTGCTCCATTCATACATGCACCTTTAGTTTGACCCATCCTGGACACAGATCTGCGGTAGCACCAGTGGATTCTGATATCAATGTTCTGCTTCAATGTATATGTAATGAGTGATTATAATCAAGGTATTAATCAATATTTTTCCTTCTAAATATCAAATGAGTTGAATGACTTCTCCAGGCTTGTGAGATTTTACTTTGTTATAGAAGTTACCATTGTGATTACTGAAATGTTCCTTCATGTATTCTCTAATGTCTGTGTTTGATATCTGAATGCAGTAACAGTGGCCTGCGAACTCCTGTGTGAGTATTGAAGCGCACTTCTGCTGATGAAACTGCAAACTATCTTCATTAAAACTTTTCTTCAATTTATTATAATTCTGACTCCGGGTCTTCATTCATCATATCTGGTTCTGGGTCTTTGAATGTAAATCCTCTTACACCAGCCTCCTCATAATCTACTGGTCATAATGATTTCAGGAGAGTCCAGACTAATCAAATATAACATTTTATTTGTCAGGAAAAAATGTATCATGCCAATTACACAAGGAAAGTCATTCCAGAAATAATACATAACGTCAATTGCTCAAAGAGGACTCTAAGAGTGAAATGCAGAACTGACAGAGACACACAGTGGAGTGTGATCCGAGTTTAAGACACGGCACTGCATGGGGGTTTTCTGGTTACATATTCCCAAAGTTACCCTTAAATACCCAGACCAGAACAAAAGGCTTGTTTTGGGTCTATTCATACCCAGAGGGTTACACTTGGTTTTCCAGGGAGAGTGGAGGTTTATCAGATATCTTGAATAGACACCACCTGTGATTTGAATCTGGGAGAAGGGAGAGGGGGATGTGCAGATAAGGAAGGAGAAAAGTTTGGATAAGACAATGTCCTGTGCTCTTTTTTTTTTTTTTTTATCTTCTCTCCAGGGATACGTTTTATTGTAGGGTGTTCTGATCTCAGCTTTTTTCTTAGCAGGAAAATCAAGTATTAAAATATTATTAATACTAAACTTTCATTTTTACACATTTTACAAATTATCTTTTATATACAGAAAGTCAGTTTTAGTCAGTTATGTGTCTGTGTTACGTCCCCTGATGGCATAGAGGAATGAGGAAGACGTACATAATAAAAATGAAACACTCCTATAGTTTTGGTCTCTGGGGAGTACTGTGGGCGAATGACGAAAAGACAACAAATTACTGTAAGTAGGTGGTTCGCTTTATTTACAATACGAACATTATAATTTACATAAATGAAAATAAACAGATCAACTTATTTAAAGCTATATATACACACAACTTATGCACAATTCAAATAAGCCACAGAGAGCAAGAAAATGAGCTGTGCTAAAGAAACAAAAATAACAAAACCAAAACACATCAGCTAATCCCCACCCTCTAAACTAACTAAAAACAAAGAACAGAAAATAAAGAATTCATCAAAGCCCTTGGCTGCACCACATCCAACCTAGCCATAACAGTTTTGGAAGCAGATCCATACACAAAGCACCCATAATCTAGAGCAGATCTTATCATGGCCTGAAAAATTAGCAGCATCGTCTCCCTATTAGCCCCCCACTCACACCCAGCCAGACTTCTCATTACATTCAAAACTGTTTCACACTTCAACACAATTTTACCTACATGCACAGCCCAAGTCATACGCTCTTCAAACCAAACACCCAAAAATTGTTAAACCTTTACCTTCTCCAATGGAGACCCATACATATATAGCCCGAGATTAGGTGACTTTCTTTTAAAACCAAAACCAAATACCATATATTTAATATTAGAAGCAGAGATTTCGAAGACAAAATTTTGATTTTGTATCCCCCCATTCCCCCACCCTTTACTTGAATTGTTCTTTTCATTAATAAATCCTTTATCCAATTAATCAGTCTTCCCCTAACTACCAAATCAAAAAATGTAATCATCAATCCCTCCTTCCACAAAGAATCACTCCTCCTCTTTCGTTCTTCAGAGTGCCTTAAATCCAATAGCAGCACCTACAAACTTAAAGATAGCAGAGAGCGGGAAACAAGAAGAACCCAACAGCAGAGGGGAGAAACACAGCAACCAATAACAAAAGGGGAGGGAACAATAATACTAGCATGTAACAGTCTGTCTGATAATACACACACATACACACACATGGTCTTAGTCCTGAGCAGAAACATCCAAGGTACATTCAACTCTGTACATAAGACAATAATGATTTGACTGATTAAAGAGATATGAATTGAGTCTTTTTCACCTCCATCAAGCCCAGACCAGCTAAACCTTGTTTCAAGTCAGCATTCATGTACCCAGCATCATCTTCTTCTGAAGTTCAATGTGGGTTGTTTTTTGACCCGGTCACAGGTTTGGGCTAACCTTACCCAGCAAATTAGGTTATTCATTTACATAGTCCAGCATAGTGGGTTGGTCGTATTATTTTTGTACACAATTACTAGTTTTTCATGTTGTTGTTGTTGTTGTTTTTTTTACCTCAGAGATACGTTTATATTTACAGATTAATGTATCCTTTACAATTCAGTAAAAAAAAAAAAATTATAAAATAAAAATCCACATAGCCACTGTGTTAACATGTTTTCTTACATGTTTGGCAGTTGTGGCCTAATGGTTAGAGAGTCTGACTTGTAACTCAAAGGTTGTAGGTTTGAGTCTCAGCACCGGTAGAATATGTAGGTGAGGGGAGTGAATGAACAGCGCTCTCTTCCATTCTCACTCTCAAACACCAACATGATTTGCCTCCCAAAGATGTCACTTCAGACAGACGAGACCGTCAGCGAATCAACAAACCTGGGAAATTGCTTTCAGCAAGGATGTCATTGAAGGGAATCTCCAACAAAGACTAACAACTTAACAAGAAAGACCTCCAGATCCTTGCTGAAAGAGAGAGGTTAATGATTGATTGTTCGTTTAGGTCAGGTATCACCGTGTGTTTTCTTCAAAGCGACCGCTTTTAGCTAAGCTTTTCTTTAACTGTTTGCATTTTTAAGACTTTTTTGGGGGGCTCTTTCTGTTAAATTCTGTTAAACATCATCATTGTGTAATAGACACTCAGAGTCAAATTAATAAAAAGGGAAGTAATTATTCTTGCAAGAAGGCCCAAACACCAGTTGAGTGAGACACTGAGACACAGACATGGGAAATCTTTATACTGCTCCTTCAAGGTCCTTTCCTGGAGCTTCCCAGTAGTTTTCCACAGACAAAGAGCCATTTGCTGTGTTTTGATTTTTCACTAACTAACCCTTTAAGCCCCCCTTAACTAGATGACCCTCTGACCTCAGACCCTTGCCCATCTGGTTCTGGGGTGTCTCGCTCACGCATCATAATATAATAAATAACATAACATAATAAATGTCTCTCTTTTTGACAAATATCATATCACATTGCATTAAGTATTTTTAGATGTGTTTGATGTGAGTTTGTTTGAATGTATGGTATTGGCTTACTGTGTATGTAGCCTACATTGTTTATTGTGTATATATATATATTTTAAGTATTTTAAGTATATATATATACTTTTTGGAAGTTGTTCTAAATTCCCTTTATGCTGTGTGTATACTAGTGAGACTTTTATTATGAAACGTCTTGTGCGTTGACCTTTTACTTTATACTTTCACTTTCACCTCACCACAGTCGTCACCAGCCGCTTGCTTCGCCATTTTCTTTATGAATGAATGTGCGTGTTGAATAACGCACATTTAATACCTCATGGTCATATTTGTTACTTGTTGATGTTATCGCGGTTGTAGGCTACAATATCCAATCAAACTGGATATCTGTTGATATCCTATATGTTTTGTTCTGCCATTTTCTGTGAATATTCAAGATTTCAGAATATAAAAATTAACAATTCCCCTCTTGTAACGCTTCTAACGGAGCCCGTTAGTCGATGAGCACACATTCAAAATACAAAAATGTCAATTGATATTCAATGTGTTTTTTTTTTTTTGTGTTTTTTTTTTTTTAACGAGACACAGAACAGACAGTCGGACAGAGACCGATGTCTTCAGTCAATGATGAAACCACTTGGAAATTAAAAACATTCATTTACTCCTCTGAAAATGACATGTTTGCAGTCTTTTCAGATAGGCGGCTTCACTTGGTAGGCCTAGTGCGCATGTGTGGAACATGTTCATTCGTGCTCTCGTCTGCGGAAAGCGAATAGCTTACCTGAGCTTTTCGGGTGGTAAGTAGCATTTTATCCTGTGGATTGTGGGAGACTATTTTGTGTCCCATTAGCCGTCATCATTTGTCACCAAGTTTTCAAGCATCAAGTAAGTTGGCTACTTATTAGGCTATTTTAATGAGATGCGTTTTTATTTTTTATTATTAAATCATTGTTTACGTTCTTGCATGGTTCTGAAGTAGGCTATAGCTACTCTTTTGATAAACACGTGGCTGGTCTAGGATAGCTAACGATGACTGTTGCTAATGACTAAATATTGTAAAAATAAATAAATTAATAAAAACACTATTATTCCTATTGGGTCATTTTATTAACTGGCCGCTGGACAATTTATAAAAGTCACACTCTAATCAATAATCTGAACTAACTACGAATAAAAACCTATTTTATATCAGATCAAGTGTGTCTATTTTATACCATGAACAAAAGTGTTGACCTTTTGACCTAGTCCAGGTTCACTTCGAATATTATGACGTAACACATCCTCTTTCGCAGAAACCACGTGATTTGGTCGGTTTGACACGAGCCCGTCATCAGTAGGCTACACTGAATCACTGCTGTCATTCAGTTTAGATGCGGCCAGGAACGGCATCACTATGAGGAACCTTTCCTTTCTTTTGGGGGTTTTATTACTCGTGGACGGTAAGACATTTATTTGTATTGATATTCAACACTTTCGGTTTCAATATAAGCCACAGAAAATGCGCATTTGCTTCTATCTCCTGTTTTTAATATTTCAAGTGTTTTATAAAATACAAACTTGTGTTAATTTTAGTCAAATAGACGTTGTGATAAATCACACAGCACCAGTTTAAGTGTATTTTGGGGGGTAAGTTGGTTGTGTGTGTGTGTGTGTGTGTGTGTGTGTGTGTTTGGTGATATATACACTAGAGGGCGCTGACAGCCTATAATATTCTGCGCATCATTTGTGTACACAAGCGTCTGCTTAACGAACTAATTTCTCACTAATTTCAATAAGATTTTATAGATCAGGTCACTGTATAAGCCAAAGAATACATCGGGGGATTTTTTTTCTTCAATTTAGTTAAAAATAATATTTTCAGGGCAAGTGTCTCTAACAGCCTGTAAAATATGTCTGAGTACAACACAAACTTATTTCTTACTGTTTTAGCAGGATAGAAATACTAAAGAAAGATAAAAAATAAATATCAGTTTCTAAAAGCATCTATAATAATGCAATATCATACTTGTTAAATATAAATATAAATCATATTTAACATTTACTAAACATGTAGAAAAGACCAAAAGCTGACATCTGAGGCTGTGAAAATAAATTTTTTTATACAAATCATTTTTTGTGTAGTTTATTTTTATTCTCTTGTGTTTTCCAGTTTCTCCATCTGGTCATGTCAAATCCAATGACGAATCCAACCCAGCGAGGATTGAGGAATATTCTGGCATGAGTATGTTTTCTCCTCCCTTTAATTTTTTACTGTTTATAATAGATTGCACCAAGTATTGCAGCAGTACCCCCACCCAGGGACTACGGTTGAAATTTTAGCTATATAAAAAAGATAAATGAATTAATAATAGTAATATTAATAACAGCACATAAATGAACACTTTGCAATCTCTCTTCAGATGTGTTTGTTGCTGTGGCGGACGGAGTGAAGACGGTGATAGTGATGGAGGAAGATTCTGTCACTTTAAACACTAATGTTACTGAAATAAAGGGAGAAGATACGATACTGTGGATGTTTGGAGATGATAACTCTATCATAGCTAACATGAATGAAGCAACTGGGATCTTCTCTACTAAGGAAGATGAGAGATTCGGAGACAGACTGGAGCTGGACAAACAAACTGGATCTCTCACCATCAGAAACATCAGAACTGAACACACTGGACTTTATCAACTAAAGATCAAGAGCACAACTGTGACAACAAAGAGATTCAGTGTTACTGTCCGTGGTGAGTAACTCAAGCCTTACAATGTGATAATTAAAGGTGCTGTAAGCGATTTCTGAGAAACGCTGCTAAAAGTGGATCAGACCAGTAGGGGACGTGTCCAATCATAATGGGGGAGGAGAGAGAGTGAGCAAGAGGGAGACTTGTAGGACTGGCCCCCTAATAGTAAACTAAGCGATAAGAAGAGGGTTGGCGATCTAAATTTTAATTGTAAGTCGCAAAAAAAAAAATCTCCACAGAGTCACGGAGTGACAGATCATTACCACGGCTGGTCCACGCGGTAATATTTTGGGCAGAAAATCCACAGTGTGGGGACATCCAGTGTTCATGCGGAGTGTGGACGCTAAATTAGTACCGCACGTTTAACTTAAATTCCACATCCACGTCATCAGAGTGCAAAGGCCGGCTTCATTGTGAGCAAGACACAGAGCTCACTTCTCCCTGACTGTTCAGGGCATCCAATAGCCACATAGATGCTATGTAGCGGGATGGCTTGTGACTCGCTTGCACTCGGTCGTCATATCATTACCAAAAACAATAGACTGACGATCTTACTTGATTTCACCTTTATTTCAGCTTGACATATGCAGGCATGATTCAACGAACGCAATACAGTCAACAGAAAGTTGGCTCCCGCAACACAGCATTAAACAATCCGCCAAAGGAAATAGTAAATAAAACGGAAGTGATCACCTGTACCCACGTGACAGTGAATAACCAATAATAAATATAAAATAGTTAATGCTCCTACACTGACAATAGTGTTTCTTTCTAAGTCTGTTATTTATAATATAGGTTACTTATTTTGTTTGCGTTGTGATCTCAGAAAAGTTCATGCGATGGATGTCGGTGTCGCTGTGACAAGCTTTAAGCACACGCTTGAGTGCTTAATTTATATTTTAAATGCTCATTATTATGGTTTAGCATTTCTCCCCTGACTAATCGACTTATGGCATACATAAGAGTTGGCAAGGAAAATTCTTAGCCGAGGGCAGCCCTAGAGATTTGAAGAAAGACTGTAGAAAGAGAGATGGCTGAGAGACTTTACACAAGAGAAAAGCTCAGAGGAATATCACTGGAAAGAAGATGGGTTATGATCAGGCAGGAGCTTTAGGGCCTGCGTTAATATTGGAAAAGCTTTCCAGTGCTGGAGAGACCTAAGAGGGAAGGCTTGAAAACAGACGCCAAGGTTGTGTTGTTTCTGCTCTATACGTGAGTAACACTGGATTTGCTGTGTTTCACTCAGATATGCTGTTGTTGTAATGTTAGCTATAACAGGACAGTTTTGAGTGTCACTGTGTTTGGAGCAGGTATGCTGCTGGTGACTAACAACAAACTCTTGCTTATTTATATATATATATATATATATATTAGGGGTGGTTCGGTTCGTATCACAGTTTTAGGGTCACAGTTTTCGGTTCTGTACAGTTCTTGTTTTTTTTTTTTTTTTTTTTTTTTTTTATCTTTAACACTCCAGAAATTTAGAAATTCAGCATATGATATATAGCTTAACTTTCCACAATTTAGGATACAATATTAAAAAAATTGTTATATCATGTAATCATGCACAAACTGAATTTGACTTGACTTTAAGCACATTATTGGGGACCATCTATGAGGAAAAATAGGTGAGATTTCGATACAGCAAGAGAGAAAACATTGATGACATGCTTTTCGTTTATTTGGCAAAAAAGGAGAATGTGTATTGCTAACTCTACAGGAACTTGTGTGTCCTTTTAGCACAAAAAAATTGAAATTAACTTGCCTTTATCAAACTGCCAACTTCAGTGTAGCTCTTACAATATTTGTATATTTTAAAAGAAAAAGAGAAGAACTCTTAAAGCTTTTAAACAAGTCAAAATATGTTAAACATAATTGCCAATAATGAGGCTATGACAATTGCAAAGGCCATAATCATAAAGTGAAGCATAAGTTCAACCAGCTCAACAGAAAGACCTACTTGCAGTGACTATGTCCCCTGCTGTTGAGAAAACACGTTTACTTGGCACTGATGTATCTTGGACAGCGAGGTTACGTTGGGCCAACTTAGCAATGTGAGGATACTTATGCTCATTGCTCTTCCACCATATGAGTGGGTCTTCATCCACAGAGATGCAGCCTGTGGCCTTGTATGAGGTGACCTCTTCATGAATGATGTCTGACAAAGGCTTTGTGCTTCTTTCGTCTGTTGTAAAAAAATTCTGCAAATACCATTGCCGTGGCAGATTTTTTTCTGGGGAGGAGAGGTCTCTGATGGCCCTGGCTCTGCTCCTGAGGATGAACTGGCCGCTTGGGCTTCACTGCGTTGACCCTGATGAGTATATGAAGAAATAGCCATTTTGGAAATGTTAATAACAACAAATAGCTCTCAGTCATGGCAGCAAACAATTATCCTCTACTGGGCAGTGGGGAATAGAAAAAATATTACAAAGGCACAAATAGATGAAATATACTTGGCTTAGTCCCAAAAAAAAAAAAAAACTCAATTATCATTGGATAATTGATGATAAATTAAATTTATGTTAGATATACCAAAAAAAACACACAAAAAAAAAAAACAATACCTGCTTTTCAATGTCCACAATGTCCGCGGTGAGATCATCGTGGATTTTCCGAACACAGGCTTGTTCCAGGTAAGGCAGGGACTTAAACCTTGGATCCAGTGCTGTGGCTCTGTGCGGATAATCTTGAACACCAGGGTCATTGTATCTGCCTTTAAGGTCTTTAGTCATTAGCCTTAGCTTCTTTGATGGTGGTACTGTCCTCTGCACTTGATGTCATGGACTTCAGTTCTTCTGCAGTGGTATAATCATTGAAACTGAGGGGGATGTTTCTGTGCTCATGAGGGTGATTATCTTCAGAGGTTTGAGAATAATATTAACAAGGCCCTCTGCCAGTTTTGTCTCACTTTCAGTTAACAAGGCAATGTCCTTGACTTTCTTCTTCATATCCTTGTCCATCAGGGCAGAGTAGATGGCAGCCTGTTGCTCCACATAATGTTCTAACATGTCATATGTGGAGTTCCAACGAATTGTTACGTCATGTATCAGTTTGTGAACAGGCAATTCCAGCATATCCTGCTTGGTTTTCAGAGCATGGACAGCTGTTGTGCTTCGGTGAAAGAAGCTAACCACCTTCCTAACCTTCCCCAGGAGTCGGGGTACTTGGTTTAGTGAGATTGCACTCTTGGCTGCAAGGTTAACTGTGTGTGCGAAGCACCCGATCTGTGGCCCAAGTCCCGCTGTTAAATCGATAGCATTCACTATAATTTTAGCATTATCTGTAGTAACAGGAATTGTGCTATTGGCCCTCTCCAGTTTCCATTCCGCCACCGCGTCTGCCAGCATTTCAGAGAGATGCACACTGGTATGACTTTTATAAATGGGGTGTGTTTGCAAAACGCAGCTTCTCATTTCCCACTCCGAAGTAATATAGTGAGCGGTCACCGGGAGGAAACTTTCAGTGGTCCATCCATCTGTAGTGAGAGCTACGTGGGCTGTGTCGGACAATTCTTTGTCAATCTATTTTTGTGTGTTGTCATACAGTTTTGGAATTAGTGTCGGCGGGAGGGAATATTATATCGTGGCTCGAGTACTTTCTTCAGCTGACGAAATCCTTCACACTCAATCATGCTGTACGGTTGCATATCTTTTGCTATAAACATCCCCAATGCTTTAGTTATGGCTATTGCCCTGTCCGACTTATCACTGAGAGGTTGCTTAAATGCTGTGGACAGTAGAAGTTGTTTCCTAACTGGCTCTCTCCTGCTTACGCTGTCTACCGACACATTGGTGTGATGTCTTCTCAGATGAACTGACACATTAGAAGTGTTTCCATTAGCATATTGAATGCATTTTGCACAATGCTTGCTGCACGCAGTCGCAGTTCTATCTATTGTTTTATTTCCGTTGGCATCATAGGTAGTAACATGTAATCCAAAATGTTCCCACACACCGGACTTATACGACGCTGGCGCATCCTCCAACTCCGGGCAGCCTTCCTTATCTCTCCCACTTGCTATTTCTACATGTGACGTGACCTGCAGCACTCCGTACTCCACTTTTACTATCTATATTTATGTCCTAGGGCTGTTTTCGACTAAGGATTTTCATAGTCGAATCTGATTCGTTAGATTTTGCCGTAGTCGACTGATAGTCAAACTTTTTTTTTTTTTTTTTTTTAGATAACAGCTAGACGTTCGGTTGAATAACTGTTCGTCTGCTATAGGACAACTCGCTCTACGTTTATTTAAAATGAACAGCAAGACAACTAGAAGTGAATGTTCTTTCCATTAAATTAATCCTTAAAAAAAAAAAAAAAAAAATAAAATAAACGTTGCAATGAACGTGCTTTGTTTTAAATAAATCACACACAGTAAACAAAACCTTAACAAAAAAACTTTGCAATGAACTTTGCAATTTAGACGCGCAAACTGCGTGCCGGGGCGGTGAGACGTAGCCTACATGCTCGGGCAGATTCGGCTTGAAGTCGTTCATCCTCGGATGCGGCGTCGGGCGCGCTGTTACAAAAAAAGCTGTGCACACAGCCAAGCGAAATGGGGTCTTGCCGGTCTTGCGCACCCAACGCGTCATTTTTTTGCCGTGCGCACCTTCGCGCTCGTGCGGACGCGTCGAGTATAAACAAGGCTTTACTCCGTGTCAGCGCGCGCTCTGATCGGTAAAGGTGCAGAGACCTCTCCTGAATCATCTCCAGCACTCAGCCTCCGAAGCACCACTATCTCCGCCTCCATTTCCCTCGTAAGATGATATTAGTATTTAAACATTCTCTATGATAAAAAATGTTTGTAAAAAATATTTTAATAGCACGGTTTTGGCGGTTATAGAGTTCTAATGACAGTGTTCAACTATAACCGTCGGTCTCACGGTTATATAATAACCGTCACACCCCTATTGGTTACATAACACATCCCTACTATTCGACTATGAGGTTCATAGTCGAATCAGACCTCTCCGAATCCTCGACTATTAGAAGTCAGCCCTAGTATGTCCACACACCTCCTATTTCGCGCGAAAGGGAAACGCACTGTCTGAGTCAGACGGGCATGAGGCTGCATTGCGCATGCGTCGAACCGTGCGAACCAAGACAAGCATACCGAACGCTTCGGATGTTTTTTTTTCATGTACCGTGCCACCCCTAATATATATACACTATTGTGTACTGAACTTTTTTTATTTCCTGTAGTTCATTCAACATCTTTCTCTTTATTTTCTCAAAGCATTGTTTTGCTTTGCTTTACCTATGATAAAGAGACATCCACTCTTATGTTACGAGTCTGTGCATTTTTTGGGTGGAACAATAAAGGGTGTGTTTGTTTGGGCTGAATTCAAATATTAACAGTATCTCAGAAATCGCTTACTGCACCTTTAATTGTCTGAGAACAATTTAAAAAAGAGATTATGCTGCTAAATGATCATGTTTCACCTGTATAGATGGATTTAGATTTTTTTTCTTCTGTAAAATAAATAGTTCAAAATAAAATCAGCAACTAGCAAAGATATTCAGAGTACAGTGTGCTTATTCTGAGAAGAGAACACACAAAATGTATTATAACTATCTGACATAATGGAACTGTATCAAATTTACTATTACACCAGAAGTACATTCAAAATAAAATTTCTTTTATAACCATTTTCAACTCAGGTAATTGTGTAGATTTTCACAATATATATTTGCAAAGCAACTGCAGAATGACAGAGTTAATGGTCTAAATTCAATTGTGTTTGTTGTACAGATGATGTGGTGTCAGTGTCATTGATGGAGGGAGATACTGTCACTCTACAGACTGGTGTTACTAAAATAGAAAAAGATGATCAGATACTCTGGAAGTTTAGAGATCGAGGCGTCCTCATTGCTGACTTAACCTGTTAACTGTCGCCCCCACTAGTTGAGCTTAAACCCAAACCTGACATGCACAGACTAAACCAGTCACAGTTCATGAACCCTCTGGACTACAGGCATAACTGACAGCTCTTTAGAAAGATGAGAGTTGAGAGTTTGTTTCACAAGTATCCGAATGAATTATTTCAGTGTACACAAAGACTGCTTTGAGGCTTAAATATTTTGAAAAGTAATAGTACATTTATTTATATAAAAGATATTTAGGAGTAAATAAATGAAAATGTGCCAGAACAACTTAATAAGCAATGAAGTCCAAGCCACAATTCTTCTGACCAAGTTATAAATCAAATTTGAAGATAGAGCCACTAAAAAATGAGGTTCCTAAGGTTTTCCTCTTGAAGAATACAACTTTTAAAAAGGGCTCTTGATACAAGTAATTTTAAAATACCAGTAATTAATATGAGGTGAAACACAGAACATGACTGACACCAAGCATAATTGTTGTGGCTGTATGAACACTAAAACGGTCTTATTTTGTCTAAAACAGTCATGTTTGGTCTGAAACATTCATGTTTGGTCTGAAACATTCATGTTTTGTCTGAAACATTCATGTTTGGTCTGAAAGCACAGTGGCACATCAAGTAAGAAACATGGATCTTCTCATGTCAGTTCTTTCTGAAGTTTGATTCATATGTTCAAATCTGAGATTCCAAACTGTTCTTTTGCCATCCACTCTACATACATTCACAGTTTTGCACTTATTACTTCCGTCTGTTGATTTCTCAGATTCTTTTTAAACAGCAATTCTTTATAGGATATTGTGGAAGTCACATTCAGGTCTGGCTCCATTCTAATATAGAACACTTGCTTTTTTTTATCATCGAATCAATTCTGATGTATAAAATAAAGTCCTGCCCTATTTTTTTTCTCATTGAATATACCATTTCACTTAGTAACGCATCAAATTACATTAAAAATGGGTTGCTACATTGGTTTCATGTTGATTTTAAGATCTAAAAGTGATGTGTTTTCTCTCCCAATTTATTCTGCAGCATCAACTATATGTGAGCCATTCACAGATTTCCATGAAAAGGGAAAAATGTGACTCTGTGCTGTTTTCCAAACTTTGATCCGTTTCAACCAGCTTGACAAAGCAACATTAACATATGGGGTGAGAATGGGGCAGGACTACCTGTTTGAGCAACCAACAGAAGATAAGGGGAGTGTTTAAAAAAACCTGTTCGATACTGTTAGGTTAGCCTACTATTTCTGCAATTCTGTTGCGTGATGCCAGTGACCCATGAATTACACAAGGAAACTTCAGTAAGAATACAAAAATTAAGGTTCCTTAGTAAAAAATTCTATGCTTGAACATTTACATATGGCTGAATGAGGAATCCAAAAAATCCATATATTCTCTTATTCTCTGTAATTATTTTTTTAATGGATTTTACGTAAAAACTTCCACTACTAGCATTACACTGACTGAGTGAATATTACGTTGTTTTTTTTTAGGTCACGTTGTTAGAATGTTTTGAGTCACTGACCAATCAGCGCTGCAAAAAGAACTCAGGGGGCGGGGTTATTGTGTCCATAAGACTCTAACAAACATGGTTATAGAGTTTTACCACCAAAATAACCTTGGAGTGCATAATTTCCTGGACAATAAAAAAAACATGATCCTCTCAGGAGAATGTTACGTAAACAAAGCAAATGTTTCAGTATTCGTCTGAAATTTCCAATTTTTAAACTAAAAGTCTAACCGATTTTGTCTTCCGGATAATTATCATGAACACTACACCGATGTTTGCGTGACTGTATTTATCTGTCATCGTCACTGGACAAAAACAGTCCAGAAGTCCCGTTTTGGTGTTGCGTGTATTTATCTGTCATCGTCACTGGACAAAAACAGTCCAGAAGTCCCGTTTTGGTGTTGCGTGTATTTATACGAACTGTTGATACGTATCAAAAAAGAGGTTATTGAGGTTATGATATAATATCGGTATAATATCACGACTGTAGATTTCTAATCTTGAGCCTTTGAGCTTTCAAATGACATATTGTAAGTCTATATGAATTAATACTTTGATAGTAATATTATTCAGTAAATGTAAACTTGCAAACTTTGGAACCGTCGATGGTCTCGAGCAAGTTAATGGATTAAATGGCAGTATTGATGCGAGATGGAAAAACGTGGTCAAACTGAATGATCATACCCGAGACCTCATCATCAGAAACATCCAAATTGAACATTCTGGAGACTATGAACTGGAGATCAACAACAGCAGCACGATCTTACACAGGAAATTCCATATTGCGGTTAGTGGTGAGTGGCTCAAACTTTTCTATAATCTATAGTTTTTTTAATGATTTTGTTGGTTTCTATAGGCCTAATTCTACAGGCCAAATCATCATGTTTTATGCTTAAATTCACTCCTAATTTTGCAGTAATGTAGACAAAAATGTATAGCATTATATTTCCATTAACTGGCAATTATAATTAAGTGAAACCTAAAATGAAAACTCTGTCATCATTTAAGCTATGCACCTTCATGTCATTCCAAAAAAAAAAAAAAAGGTTTTTTGTGCATAATAATGGATGGTAACCAAAACTGTTAGGTTTCCAACATGCTTCAAAATATCTTCTTTCTTCCATATAATAAAGTCATACAGGTATGGAATTGCATGAGGTTAAGAAAATTATTGCATAAGTTTGTATTTTTGGTGAACTATTCCTTTTAAGCATTACCGAAAAAAAAATGTCATGATATTTCAATGCGACACAATGAAGGATTCTTTTGCCCAGTTCAGTCACCCTCTGGAGGGTGGAAACTTTTGAGTTTGACAATGGTGACATTAGTGTCCTGAACACGTTTTGAGAAGAACTGATTGCTGGTGTTGATCACCGGCAGATGTGAGACAGGGTACTGCAGTCTCATTAAAAGCCTCATGTAAATGTTCATGCATATCTGTATTAGGCATTGGGATGAAATGCAATGCTAATCAGGCTGTCTGTCAACATATAAGGTCAGAATAGCAGGAGTGTATCATTAATGTCTCTGCTGAACTATTACAGAGCTCCCCCAGAGTTCACAATGGGAAACAACTGGTCCAGTGTTGGCAGTGTTTGCAGTCGTTGCAGTCGTGATCGTGATCGTAATCTGTATTGGGATCAAGAAGGGTTGTATTAAAGTATCCTGGCCCTGCGGGAAGAGTAAGTAACATGAATTTAAAAGTGCAATTCAGGCATGAACGTTTCTTGTAAAACTATCCTGCTTTATTATAAATGATTCTTCTCAGTGTTAAACAATACTCCAGACTGACTGATGGAAAACTGAAATACCTTTGGATGAGGAAGATCCTTTCACTTGAGCACATCTGCATCTGATATCTGAACTGTAAGAACAGATAGGACAGATTAATCCGTGTTTGGTTTCTGAATAATTGTGTAGTAATTGTAAGTAAATGCACTCTGAATAGTTTGTGTGTGTGATGACTTCATTCAGACATCAAAAACTATTCCAAAGAAACACCATTACAATATTAAAGTCCCAGTGAATTTACTTTATGAACCCAGTTTTTCTCAGTGTTGACGTGAATTGGAGTACAGGGTATCCATCCATCCATTTTCTAAACCACTTGTCCTACTGTATGTTGGGTAACAGGGATGCTTTAGCCTATCCCAGTGTCTTGGGCCGTAGGCAGGGAATCACCCTGGTTGGATGGCCAGTCCATCACAGCGCTCACACATGCATTCACACTCACACCTAAGAGCAATTTACTGTCTCCAATTGACCTGTCCTGTATGTCTTTGGATAGAGGGGGAAAGCAGAGAACACACACGGGGAGAAGGCCACAAAAAGAAAGACCCCCTGACTCAGGGACTCAAAGAAGGCGACAGTGCTAACCACTGAGCTACTGTGTCAAGTATATGGTATATATTTCAACATTTTATTTGTAATTGTATTATTTATTAAAAAGAGAAGCCCTAGATTTTGACATATCATTGTGTGTTTCTCTTCTTGTTTCAACCGATCACCATCAGTTTGATATCTCAGTTTGATATCAAACAGAATATAATTTAACATGTTTCTGCATATTAAACTGGATTTTAAAGGATAAAGGATTTTAGCATCAAAAACATTGCACACATTTCTTTTAAAATCTCTTATGTACTAATTTTCCCATTTCAGTTAACCCGTTAGAGAATGTAAAAAATAACTAATAATCTTGCATACATAAAAAAACACCCAAATTTAGCATTAGCATTACATGTAGATCACTATTTCTCTCTCTCTTAACGTCTGTGATTGTTTTGTGTTTTATTATAGATGGTGGTACAGATAAAGAGCATGATGCAATGCTGTAATTGGAACGAAGATGCCCAGCAGCAGTATATCATAATCAGAACACATTAACAGTGTTTGAAAATCAAACATTTTGCACTGTAAAATGAAAGACTTCCATTTGGTTTAGCATAAATAGAGAAACATGCTTTCATTTATTATAAAGTTGATGTGATAGTTTGTCATTTACACTGATCAGTGTATTCTTACTCAAAAATATCTTTGAATGGCCAGTGTAATGTGGAGGGCTATAATCTCTGTAAGTTAACTCACCGTTTGTTGTTTTTTGTAATTTTGACTAATCTTTGTATAGAATTTTAATTATTTTGTATATTATTTTTGTTTTATGTGTACTGTGGGGCCCAAAAGTAAGGAGCCCCTAAAGAAACATGGTGATGGAAAAAAAAAAAAAAATGAGATGGGAGAGAAAATTACGTCAATATATTTGTGTTCTCTGACAAGCATGTTGCATTCCCCCGAGAAACTTTGCAAAGAACAGACGGGGGAATGCAAAGTTTCTCGTGGGAACAGAAAGGTTTTGGGCAACACACAAACTTTTGTGAGAGAACGCAAAGGATTGAATTTTTTTCTCCCATTACTAAGTGAATATTTAATGACTACAATAGTAATTTCTTGCTAGAAATGACAGCATAAGTGGAAAATGTTGATCAAAAATGTACATTTACACACAAACTGATGACCAACCGCAACTGTCAGACGCCATCTTTATTTTTGTAGTTACAGAAGTTTCTGTCACAGAATGGAAAGCACAGGATTGTGGGATATCAAAGGCAGCGAAGGATACATCTATGCTGCCTTCAAAAAATGATCAGATGAAGGTTTCTCAGGAGACGGGAAGTGAAACTAACATTGTCTTCGGACGTGCCTTGATGCCTTTATATTTGCCTGTTCAGACACAAAAGGTTGTGTTTTAGTGCCCTACACTGTCACTACAGGGGGGAAAACATGAATCTGCTTCATATCTGTTCTCTTTATAAATAAATAAATGCATAATCTAGCCTATATGCTTATCCTCAGTGCCTGCAACTATGGCTGTACGTAGGCCTAACACTCCTGACCTGAGAAACATTTTACCTGAGAATATTTCAGCCAATATGATGTGTGTCCAGTATTTATGTCAGCTGTTCAGAAGGGTATGTTTACATGACAATGATGTACTAAATACGGGTTTTTTTCATTTGTGCAAACGCGGACTGGCAGCAAAAATAATCCCTGTTCACACAGATAAAAAAATAAAAAAGCTGTATCATGCTGCCAGACCAGTAGCTGGCAATGTCACCTTGTAAAGAAACACTACGTCTATAGACTGAAACCATAATAGGCATGCGCATGATGTCAGTTTTAACAAATTCAAAAAAAATTGTAGTTTACATGCAGACGATAAGGTTTTCAAAAACTTGCACTTTGAAACATGTTTTCTGTTTTCAGACCCCTAAAACACTGTTATCGGAAATAAACATCCCGAAAAAGTTTTTTTTTTTTTTTTTTTAGTTGAAAACATTGCCATGTAAAATAACCCCTTAGTGATGATATTTAAAGGGATACTCCACCCAAAAATGAAAATTCTGTCATCATTTACTCACCCTCAAGTTGTTGCAAACCTGTATGAGTTTCTTTCTTCTGATGAACACAAAGGAAGATATTTTGAAGAACGATTGGAACTTTGGCACCATTGACTTCCATAGTATTTTTTTTTTTCTACTATGGAAGTCAATGGTGCCAAAGTTCCAATCGTTCTTCAAAATATCTTCCTTTGTGTTCAGCAGAAGAAAGAAACTCATACAGGTTTGCAACAACTTGAGGGTGAGTAAATGATGACAGAATTTTCATTTTTGGGTGGAGTATCCCTTTAATCATTCACTGTTTAATTGGTCAAATGGTTTTTCAAAATGATCTGAATTAATTTGTGATTCGGTTTAATAGTTCTCTGGAATGTAATTGTATGCTGTAGAATTTAGGTCTGTCTTCATTGGAATTACTGGAATAACCAAACCTGTTAATTAGAAGTTGGTGTCCATATACTTTTTTGCTGTATCTTACCTCATGTTGTCCTGTGTGATTTAATGTCAAATTTGGTAATATTTTGAATTGAAACACATACTGTACATATGCTCTACTTTTGTTTGCATTTAAACAAATAAATTGTGCTGATCATGTGAATGATTCTATGAGCAGACGTGCATATATATGATTGGGGGTTGGATATATTTTATATATTTCATTACATTTTCCTAACGAAAAAAGAAGAGAAAGATTTCAAAACGCAAACTGTTTATTCTTATTTTAGAATATTAGATCCATCATTGAAGGTCTGATGTCTCTCCAGTTCAACTCTTCTTGATCTGATGTCATAAACCAGCACAATGAAAGCAGCCACAGCGGACACGCCCACCAGAGCAGTGACGACCAATCGGATCACAGCTTCAGTGCTTTCACAATTATGAACTTCATCTGAAGAGAGAACTTAAGCACAGAAACAAAATGTTCATAAAAAAAAAAAGACTGATTCATAAAAAAAAATTATAACTTCACAGCTAACGTACCTGTACACAAACGACAGAGATCGGTAATGCAGACGTGTGTGGTCTGGTTGCTGATGGGATTGTTGATCACACAGCTGTAAGTGTTGTTATCCTGATATTCCACCTCCAGAGGAAGAGAGAGACTGATGCTGAGATCAGACGCACTGATGCTGGACAATACACTGATTCCTTTGTACCAGGAGAGAGTCACATGACTCACATTCATCACTGAACACAGCAGTGCACATTTTGAGCTTGATGAACATTTTGAAATGTCACTGGTAATGACAGGAATGGATAGTGGAGCTGCAAAACATGAAATAAGATGAAACCTGGGTACATTAAGAGTAACAAGAGGAATGTTTTATTTATTAGTGTTTAAGTGTTGCTTGAGTGTTTACTGTGACCTATCAGGCACTGCACATTTTTTAAGTCTCCCTCACAACGGGTCTACTCTGGATGCGATGCGACAAAAGCAAATAGAACCCATTAAAATAATTGATGCTGTCTACACTCGATGCAGAGCGGGGCAACGCTATAACAAATTCCCCACAGTGAACTGATGCCCCGTTCTATCTCTGACGTAGGCTATTTCTGACATGAAGAACAAATGCATTTGCAGCGGTCGCTTTTTAAGCATCAAGTGTAGGCAGCCTCAAGGGAAGAAGCAGTGTTAGTAGTTCTGTGTGTGTGACCTGAACTGGGTGTTCAAACGAGATAGAGGCATTCACAATGTGGAAATGCTCCAACGGTTTGAAACCCCCTGATCTAATGAACTGAGTTACATTGGTTCACAATTAAATAACATAACAGGAATAAAATCTGACAAGTATATCACAAAGTGTCTGAAAAGTATCTGAAAAAAACAAAACAGAAAAATCATGCTAATGCACATTGTGCAACAGGCGATGCCTTCATGAAAAAGTCAAAATGCTGTTTTAACTAAAGTGGGACCACAGTCTAGAATGTATCTGTAAATTAAAATATTAAAACCATCGTGAAATATAGATATCATTATTAGGATGATATACTATTTACAATATAAATATGACATACAGTATACTCTACTCACCATAAACTGTAACACTGAACGTCTTGGTTATCTCATTATTAATAATAATACTTAATTCATAGACTCCAGTGTCTGTGATTCTGGTGTCTGTGATGGTGAGAGATCCATTTCTCTCCAGCTTCAGTCTGTCTCTGAATCTCGCATTATCATAATATGTAGGATTGCCCTTCATTACTTTAGCTATGCGAATGCCGTCAAACCTCCACTCGATCTCATTCTTTGGTTGCATTTCAGAAACACTCGAGTCCAGAGTGACAGAATCTCCCATCATCACTGAAACTTCATGTGACTCAACATCAAACACACCTGCTGAACAAAATCAAATGACGTAAATATTTAAACAAAGTTTATTTTCTTACTTTAAGTCAGATAAAACTATTACCTTAAATATAGATTTATAACTTACCAACCAGACACAACAAAAATAACAAAACAAATGTGCGAATCATTTTCGTAAAGCCTCTGAGAACTGAAACTAATGTGACATTAAAAGGTAATTAATAAGTTTATTTGCCGTAAAGCGCTAATGTTTAGAGCCTAACATGAAACCAGTCAGAACTCCGAGTCGACAGTCTGCAAACCCACATTATTGAGCACGCGCCTGTGGTCGTGAACTAGTCCTGGCTGCAACACGTGGTGACGTATGCATCTGTTCAACCAATGAGAGTTTTAGAGAGGTTAGTCCGGTTGTGCTTTCGGAAATCCAGTCAATTGGGAAGTAATATTTATAAGCTTATTTATAAAAAAACTGAATGTTTATGATTACTAGTGATTCAAGTTGAACTTTACAATCACGTGACTGTAAAATATGTATTTTAGTTATGGGAGTGGCATATGTTGAGTTTTGATGGATAGGGCCAGTGGAATTTTATTGACTTTTTATTGGCTATTGATTGATGTTTGGGCTGGTTTTGCACAGACCTGGACAATCCTATCATTGAGCTCATGGTTAACAAGTCGGATAATATAATTAATATGATAAATAAAGTTTGCATTCAACTGTAATTGTGTATTATGTGCCTGTGTCTCATTTACAAAAAAAAAATGCCAATTTCATTATTGTATAGTCTACTAGAAAGATAGATTTCTGACATTTTCTAAATAAATCATAAACAGAATCATATTAACCAAAAGCCTGTCTATTGTTTTTAAGAATGAACACAAGCATGTGTATACAAATTCTGTAATGTTCAAAACACTCTAAAGTTGTCTTTTAAATGTGCTGAACCCAATTATTGGCCTGATGTATTTTTCTTAATGTGGATTATTCAATTTAGATTTGTAATATTATATTCTATTTATCCACACTGTTTGTATGGGAACACAATCAATTAAACAGCTGTAAAATAATTAAAGTTGGTCATTTGAAATGAAAGTTGTTTGTAAATGAGTCATATTATTATATGAATGAGTCAGTCAGTATTGACCAATTCAATGGTTTAAGTGATTGTCTCAAAAAACTTGCAGTCGACGTTTGGTTTAATCTACTGCTGTCTTATAGTGCTGAGATGATCATCTGTCAGTCTGTTTTAGAGAAAATAGAGAGGTTCTTGAATGATGGATGATGGGTTTCACAAATACCACTGTTGAGGAATTCATTTTACTTTATTGTACAGTGAATCTTTTGTGTAGCGTGGAAATCTGACTTAAAGGAAAATAATGTCTTTGCTTGTTTACCCATCAGTCAACCGCACACACAATAGTAAACAGGAGCGAGACGTTTGTCCACTCAACAGAAACCACATTAATTTGGGTCAGTCTTCCTCTAAATACACTCGACCGCAGCAGGTTTCACTTTAACTCAGAAACTGAGCTGAGAGTGTCTAAAGTATTCAGTGGAAACATTATATATCTTGCAAGAGAAACTTTATTTAACTGTTTTTATTCCACAGTAAGGCATTTTTGAGGGGAAGTCACCGTCAGATCTGTGTTCGCAGAAAAGGGCCTTTATAAGCACTAAACATACAAGCTCAGACATCAGAAAACAGATCACTTTTTGTTTGTGATTGGTCACTATATTTTCAGTTCTTTGTTTCGCTTCTCACTTTTTATCACTTTTAATTCCAATAGTTCAAAGAAAACAGTCCAGCAGTCATGTTTGGAGTTCATGTTCTATGATAAAGATTTTGTACTCATTGAATGTAAGTCGTCTTAAACCGATATCGGTTCTCTGATCTGAAGCTAATGTTTGCAGATGGTCTCAGTTCTTGTGGTTTATTTTCAGCATCTTCTCTTCTCTGTGGTTACAGACCCTGTCTAGAGAACAACAGCATTAACCGTTCCCTTATTTCCAAACCTATACAACCAAATCACTTTATTAGTGGTAAATTAGTATGTGGATATATCAGATCTCACAAAAAGAGCTTTGTGTTGTTATTTTAATTTCTCATTTCATAGCGACTGAACTTTATTTGTTGTCACTGAGTTCCAGCAGACCACATCCTGTAGATGTTTGACAGTATCTCAGCAGACACAAACTGACCCTTCATGTATGTGCACAATTTAACGTAAATGTGTATTTAGAGAGAATCTAAAGTTCAGAGTGTGTATTCACTCCCTGCTAGTAGTATTTAATTCATCACTTTGGCATGATATTCTGCACTCTGCACTATAGCCTACTGTTTTTTTCTTCTTCTAAGAATACTTTATATTTCAAGCAAACTGAACATGGCTTGTGACTGTTTTGAACAATACTTTTGTGCATTTTTATTTTCGATGTGCCTTATTATTATATTATGTTATGTTAAATAATATTAAGTACATTGCATTCAAACACATTGTTTTTTAACTCCATAACTCAGATTGTACTCTCTTCTAACAGATAAGACTCTGTTAGTGAGCGCCCCCTAGTGACTAAACATGAAAACATCTATTTTTCCCTTTTTACTGCTGATATGCCATGCTATTCCCAGAGGAGGGGGATCGTGGACCCTATTTTATTTTATTTATTTATTTGTACTTCTAAAATGGTCATCAGCTACTTCCTAAACCACTCACACCTCATTGTTTAAAGCAGGGATGAGTGAACGTAAGTCTTAACATAACCTTCTCACAGTCAAAAATTACTACATTTCAATATGTAAATCTTAGCCTATAAGTACTTGAATTTTAAACTCAGTAAAATACAATTCACAAATGTTAAACTGGTTCACAAACTTTTTCAATAACCAAGGGGAAGCATTAATATTATCATGATAAAGAACTACCGGTAACACGGTGTATATTGAGAAATGACAGGGCGAAAAGAGTTTTTTAAAGGTTTATTTTGTTCAGTGACCATTCGGCATTAACAGAAACGTGCAAATGATGATTTTTTTTTTTTTTTTTTTTTTACAGGTGGTATAAAGGAAGAAGAAGAGGCTGGTCAGATCATAAATGGGTCCTGTTAGCAGAAATCTGTCTCTTTCATAAAAAGCCTGCAAACGATACTGATGATATTGAGATTAAACAAACATAATGAAGTATATAAAGTATATGTTGCTGATCTTAAATCTGATTTAGCAAATCAAAATTTACCACACAAATATAATAAACTATACAAACTATATACTGTATACTCTGTCTAAATTGTGAGTTAAATCATTGTTTCTTACAATAACTTTAAAAAAAAAATTATATATGTCACAGTCAAGTTCATCTGTCCTGTATCTGTCACATGTCTTCCTTGTTCAGTTTTCCCTCTCCTCGTTTGTCTTCAGTTGTCTCGTCTGTTTAGTTTATAATCATCATCTGTGTCACCTGTCATCATGTTAATCAGTCTCTGTATTTAGTTTCCCTCAGTTCATTCAGTCTTTGTCGGTTGTTAGTTGTGTTTAGCGTGTGTGTCATCCTGCCTGTCAGCCTGTACCTGTGAGTAATATATTAGTAAACTGTTTGAATTGGAGCCTTTAGACTTCGAGTCTTCTTCTGCCCGCACCACACCTGTGACAATATACAGCTTAAAAACAAGATTTTTTTATTTGTTTGAAAGATTCATTAGTCACTAGCCATGTAGACTTGAAGCTTAAAAAGTCATACAAGCGTTTTTTAGAAGAACTGTTTAAGAAACATGTTATTCTGGGCAATATACAGACAAGTGTTAAATAACCCATTCTCATATCACTGTGTGTAATCATTGTCAAATCAAAGTCAGTGTGTTGTTATTTACATGGACAAAGCCAGCCTTTTGTCAAATGATGGAGAGAAAAAATGGGAATGACCACACTATCAGGGTTAGTTAGTTAGTTAGTTATTGTTTATTTGAGTGTCAAACACCTTTTATGGTGCCCAGCCCTCATGGGCTTATTAGACACAACAGCTTCACACATATCACCAAAATAGCCACGTGATATAAGACAAAATCTCCAACATAGTATAACTAAACCACAAAGATAAATACACATACAAATAGAGATGACATACGGGATATCATACAGGATACAGAATACTTTGCCGTAAACACCAGGCTTTTTCGATAAATTTTGCCAAAGCAAAAACATGATTATCAAACAGCCAGCACAAAATCTCCCCTTCATATTTCCAAAATATATCAGGATTTTTTAACTGAACTAATTCAAAAAGAGAGTTCCTTAAATCATAGTATAAAGGGCAATAAAAAACAAAGTGAAATTCATCTTCCACAACCTTGAGATCACAGAATTCACATAAACGTAAATGTTCAGGTATACCCTTAAATCGACCCACTTCCACTGCCAGAGGTAAGGTACTAGTTCTCAATTGCGCACAGAGAGACCTCTGCCTTCTCTTTAAATTAAGGAAAATATAAGGTTCTGTTACAAAATCATTCTTAAACTGAACATAATTTCTGAGTTTTGGCTTCTTCCATATATCTTGTTTCCAGTGATTTTCATATTTACTTAACAGTCTTTGTCTGACATCCTTTATATTACATTGAAGCTTATTGTAGTACCTTATATGCAAGTCAGACACAGAAAATATTGACAAAACTTCTCCACACCAGGGGTGATGATTTGCTCTGTCCCAGTTAAAAAATTTCTTAGTTAGCCTTTCCTCTGGCAGACTAACAAGACGGTTCCACAATCGCACCATTTCACACCTTTGTTTTACAATACATGGATCCCATCCTGCATCTCCATTCACAGCTACCTTCGCTGCATATTTATGTACCCCAAGAAAACATCTCAAAGCACGATTTTGAACAGAATTACAATCAAAAACCTCTTCAAATCCCCAAACTCCTGCAGCATAAAACAAAACTGAGTCAACCAAAGATTTATATAGTTGTGTAAATGTCAAAAAACCAAGATCTGTACATAGTTTCATTTTACTCAACACAGAACCCAATGCCCTTCCAGCAGACTCTGCTAGTATTTTTCTTCCCTCTGTAAACTTCATATTTTCATCAAAAACAAAACCAAGGTATTTATAATGACTGGTATATTTTAAGGACACGGGCCCAAACTGAAATATATAAGTACTCTGTAATTCACTTTTTTTCCTAAATTGAACAACTTGTGTTTTTTCATTATTAATAGTAAGACGCCATTTCCTACACCAGGAACTCATAATATTCAACATATTTTGTAAACTTACTTCATTTTCAGCTATCAAAACAATGTCATCTGCGTAAAGCAGAATACTTAGATTCATGTCCTCAATTTGTACACCCAGATTTCCCTGCTTAATTTCTTGGGCTAAATCATTTATGTAGAAAGCAAACAGGGAAGGGGAAAGTAAGTCACCCTGCTTCACCCCAAAAGGTGTCGGAAACCAGTCTGTTCTCAAATTATTATTCTGTACACAAGCAATGGGGTCTCTGTAAAGGAGTTTTATAGCATTATAAAATTCCCCATTAATACCAAATGAAAGTAATTTAAACAGTAAAAGGTCTCGATTAACACAATCAAACGCCTTTTTGAAATCAACAAAGCAGGCAAAAGTACTTTTACCCCTATCCAAACGCGCTCTCACCACCGAGGATAGCACATAAATATGATCAATACAGGACCTGTTTTTCCTAAAACCATTCTGTTCATCTACTAATCCCCCATAAGCCTCCAAAAAAGCATTAAGTCTGTTGTTAAGGACTCCTGAGTAAATTTTATAGACTGTACTAATCAAACTAATCCCTCTATAATTCAGCGGGACCCTATGGTCATCTTTTATGGATTTCGGGATAGGTTTGATAATTGATCGATTCCACACAGATGGTATAATACCATTCTGAAAACATATACGACATAAACAATGTAGAACATTACACAAGCTAGGGTTCCTAAGTACCTCGTTAGGGAGATCTTCAATGCCCACAGCTTTATTTACCTTGGCTCTATCTAGTACTTTAAGTACTTCCTCTAACGTAATATCACTGTTCAGTATATCATTTTGATAGTATATTGTGTTCATCCCGGTTTCCAACTCCAATTTTACTTTACAAGTTTCTTCTAAGAAATGATCATCAAATAAAGAGAAACTACTATAGGAATATAATTCACGATAATCCTTTTCCCACTTTTTTAATATTTGTCCACATTCAAAAGAAGATTCGCCAGTTTCAAATAAAACCTCCATAGGAATTAATGTTTTCTTTTTTGGACCTAACTTAAGTAATTCCCTCCAGAATTGCTGAGGGTTACCAGTTTGTAACTGTTCTAATTTATCAGGGTTAGACTTTTTTTTTAAAAGTAAAATATTTGTCCTCTTTATAGAAAAGCATGTTTAAAATCTGCAACCAAATTGAATACAAATATTACTTCACTTTTATAACTTTATATGTGTGCTTTTTATCTTTATTTTTATAGGAAAATGTGGAGACGGAAATGAGTGATGAGACTGGGATTTGATTCAAGACAGCTTTGAACACATGTTCGATGTGCACATTTGATTTAATCATAAAAACATTAGCACAAGGAAATCAAATCTCATATAATTATAGTGTTTATTGATTTAGGATGCAATGCTGTATCAGTCTTCTAATACAATGTAAAATTGATCTGCAGTTTGAATTCATCACATGTGAAGTGTATTTATGACCATCAGCCGGGCACAGTAATGATGGAACCGAAACCCGGTGGACGGGAAGCTTTCGATATATTATAATTTGTTTACTAAATAGTTTGTAGTATGGTATAGACTTATAAGTATTTATTTATTTGTTAGTCTTGCAGGATTTATTACGATATGTTGTAGAATATTCAAGCTCCAGCAGGTGGCGGTAAGCACATGTTCAGCTGGTTCAAAACCCGTCAGTAAAACCCAAGAAGAAGACGAAAATGAAAGTAACAAGGAAAAACCAAGCGTGCCGCACAAGCCCTGAAAAGTATAGGTCAAATATTATAGGTCATAAACCCCGCCTCCCGGTGTTAGTCAACGGGACGTGAGACCAACTAAACAATTCAATTATATATATATATATATATATATATATATATATATATATATATATATATATATATATATATATATATATATATATATATAATATTAATATATATGAATTAGGCTACTGGTGAGGGAATATTCTGTCACCTTTTATACGTCTCACTCACAATTGGTTTGCTGACATCATGATTTGCACTTGATAAAGATCTGACATAACACAAATTAATTCAAAGCTGACTGAAAATTCAAGACACAGAAGTGACTTAAGCTTTATTAAGGCATAAATATGATGATGTTAGAACGACCAGTCAATGCTTAACCGTGAACAAATCTAGGCTTTAAAAATCGTAAATGTAGCAGAACAGGCCCTAGTGGTTGTTGGCAAAGGTCACTTATGGGTGTAATCCTATCATGTGACTAATAGTAAAAGTGAGAAAGAGAAACCATTTTGCAAATCGTTTCTGATGCTCCAGACCAACGTGCAACCCATGCGTGCAACATAAGTAAGTTTTTTTTTAAAACATCCTCAATTACAGTGATTGAGAATTACGTTAAAAAACAGGTAATGTTTTTTTCAATACGTATTTAATATGACCTTTTTTAAAATTCCTTCCTTTTATTTTGGCTGTTGTTTTGTGATGAAATCAAAATGGAAAGCACTCAGGAAACCTCAAGCGCGTGGCGTATGATGCTTTAATGTATTTTTGTATGTGTCAAATCAAATGTAACAAATGTCAGCTATAATTAAATAGATTAGAACATTTTCGTTCACGTTGTACAATAACCTAGGCTATATTAAAAATGTCCCTTGAATCAGAATAAATCCTCGAATTATGTTGTTCTTTAAAATCCTAAATTAATGATATCTGCAAAACATTCATCTTGGTTCTGTTCTGTTTACATTTTGGTCATGTCCAGGTCGTGCTGAGCAGCTGAAGGTCTTCAACACATCGATCCCAGTGCTGATCTGTTTTCAATGGCAGTTTAGCTGCAGTATGACAGAGGAGCGAGGAAATCACACTCTCTCTCTCTCTCTCTCTCTCTCTCTCTCTAAGATGAGTCTCTCAGAGAAACAGAGGTAAGACCGCGTCTGTTTTCAGACAGTCCTTTTAAAAATGATTTGATTATATTCATTCGATCTTACTAGTAACAATTACAATTGCAGAGCTCTCTAATTCAATTCTTACTAGTAACAATTACAATTAGAGAGCTCTACAAATGAATTTTTACTAGTCATATGTCTCCATTGACTTCCATTCATTTTTAATTACAGAGCTCTCTAATTGAATTGTTACTAGTAAGAATTACCGTTAGAGAGCTCTCTAATTCAAATGTTACTAGTAACAATTCAATTAGAGAGCTCTCTAATCCAATTATGACTAGTAACAATTACAATTAGAGAGCTCTCTAATTCAATTCTTACTAGTAACAATTTAATTGTAGAGCTCTCTAATGCAATTGTTACTAGTAAGAATAACAATTAGAGAGCTCTCTAATTCAATTGTTACTAGTAACAACTCAATTGCAGAGCTCTTTAATTCAATTAGAGAGCTCTCTATTTCAATTGTTACTAATAAGAATGCAATTAAAGAGCTCTGCAAATGCATTCTTACTAGTAAGAATTCCAATTAGAGAGCTCTCTAATGCAATTATTACTATTAAGAATTACAATTAGAGAGCTCTCTAATGCAATTATTACTATTAAGAATTACAATTAGAGAGCTCTCTAATTCAGTTGTTACTAGTAAGAATGCATTTGCAGAGCTCTTTAATTCAATTACAGAGCTCTGCAATTATACATATCTTTAATTCGTGTTTTTACTAGTAACAATTCAATTAGAGAGCTCTACAATTGAATTGTTACTAGTAAAAATTGAATTAGAGAGCTCTCTATAATTGTAATTGTTACTAGTCATAATTGGATTAGAGAGCTCTTTAATTGTAATTCTTACTAGTAACAATTCAATTAGAGAGCTCTGTAATTAAAAATGAATGGAAGTCAATGGAGACATATGACTAGTAAGAATTCACTTGTAGAGCTCTCTAATTGTAATTGTTACTAGTAAGAATTGAATTGCAGAGCTCTCTAATCGAATTCTTACTAGTAAAAATGTAATTACGACGAGTAAGGCTGGGTACAATTTAAGCTAAAACGGCTTGCCTATGTATATATATATATATATATATATATATATATATATATATATATATATATATATATATATATATATATATATATATATAAATAAGCTCCTTTAATATTATTAGCAGCTATCGCGTTTATCAGGATCTAATTACCCTCCTCCATCCCCAGCTCCTCCTCTTGTCAGTCAGGATTGATTGCCCTTTAAATCAGAATAAATCCTCGAATTATGTTGTTCTTTAAAATCTTGAATGAATGTTATCTGCAAAACATTCATGTTGGTTCTGTTCTGTTTACCCTAAGGGGGGTTATTGCTGCTCTCCCTGCTCTTATCCATGATAGGCTGCATGGATGCACAGGGAGTTCTCGCGCAGAACAGAACCATACCGTCGGGGGGGGGGGGGGGGGGGGGGGCGGGTGGATGTAGGTTTAGTCTTGCAATATACACTATATACAAAACATACGATATATTTGATCATAATATGCATAAATATATCTTATTTATTAAAAACGCTTGATAAAGAATTATATAGGCTATGTATATATATATATATATATATATATATATATATATATATTATTCTTTTAAATTACTTACTAAAGTAATGCTGGATTTAGAGGGCAGCAGACCCAAAACAGCAACTATGGCAAATATACCAGGGCACTATATAAGGCTCTTGAAGACCCGTAAAAGCAAGTAACTTCAAAATACATTTAAATGTATCAAAAACAGTAGAAAATAATCAGATGGCTTCCAGACTCACTGGATGGTATCACTGTCAAATCCAACAGTGGCACAGGAATAATTATTTCATAATGTCTCCGAAAGCAGTGATAGAGCTGTTGGTGGGAGTTAGCTGTTCTGAGCTGTTGCTGACCTGCTCTTAGCTTTTGTTGATCTGTGCTGAGCTGCTGGAGGTACAGACCCATATAAAGCTGTTGGCATTTGTCCTCTTCTGAGATCTTGTCGCTGCTAACCTGTGCTGAGCTCCTGCCACTGCCCTCTGCTAAACTGGACTGTGCTTGCCTTGGAGCCCCTCTTTACCTGCACACTAGACAATGCCATGTTTTGGTTTCAATATTTTTACTTTTAAATAAATACACATAATGAAATAAAATATACACTACCATTCAGAAGTTGAGATCGATACAATTTTTTAAATGTTTTTAAAAGTCTCTTTGGCTCAAAGCTGCATTGATTTGATAAAAAAAACAGTAATATTGTGAAATATTGTTTTCTATGTGAATATATAGTAAAATGTGTGATCAACGCTGAATTTTCAGCATCATTACTCCAGTCTTCAGTGTCACATGATCCGTCAGAAATCACTCTTATTATGATGATCTGATGATCAACAAACATTTATGTAATAAACATTTATTTTATTTTTCAGGATTTTTTTATCAATAGAAAGTTCAAAAGAACAGTCTTATAGAATATAGAATCTTTTGTTACATTATAAATGTCTTTACTGTCACTTTTGATCAATTTAATTCAACCATACTGAATAAAAGTATTAATTTCTTTACCAACATTTTTTAAAAATACATTCTTACTGACCACAAGCTTTTAAATGGTAGTGTATAATGCTACAAAAGTTTATATTTCAGATCTGAAGGATCATGTGATGAAGACTGGAGAAACGATGGTGAAAATTCAGCTTTGATCACAAAAATAAATTATATTTCATTGTTTTATTATTTTAAATTGTAATAATATTTCATAAAATTACTGTTTTTACTGTATTTTGCATCAAATCAATGCAGGCTTGGTGAGCAGAAGAGACTCTTGAACTTTTGAACAGTAGTGTACATCCAACAGAATGATTCTAGCTTTTTTTTACCAATGTAGTTTTTATCCTAAAAACAACTGGATGATTAATGTGGATTATGTGACACTGTGATAATAATGTTTGTTCCAAAAGACTTGATTAAATGGATGAAACTTGTTTATTCGATATTAAACATATAGATTGTGACAAAACAGGCTGTTAGTATGTGTGTTGGTGGGGATTTTTCAACTATTTCAGCACATGCGATTTTTACATAGTTACGTCCAGTAGGTGGCGGAAAAGCACTGTTATGAGTGAGTAAGTCAGCAACTATTCAACGACCATTTCAGTGAAAAAGGCTGCTTTATTCAGAAACAAACAATGCCATGGAAATCAGTGTCAATTATTGCTATTTCAAGAGTGAATCCCGCATAAATGCGTATGTAATTCCCAAAACTTTGTGTTTAACGTTACGTGGCCATTGGTCCTGGCTGGCAGCATGAAAAACAAGTTTTATACAAATTCTGAATGGAAATTAGAAAGCACATAACGATCGCTCCCTTTACTAAAAAGCTGTTATCCATCTCCGTCGAGATCTCTAGCACTCCCGTAGAACCAGGACTATTAATAATGAAAAAATAGTAACTTAAGCCTAAATGTTTCCAATTTACGCAAGGAATACAGCCCCGATATGGTGTGGGTAGATATAAAGTAGAAAGATATATATAGAGAGACAATTACCCCTCAAACAAGTCGGTAAGAAGCTTTCTCTTCCCGACCTCGAGTGGAGGTTTATTTTTCTCCATTTTTTAAAAGTCAAAATTAGCTTCAACGGAGCGGCGCCAATCAAACAGTCCTGTCAGTCAACGATGTCATGCGCACAGCACTCTTTAGATGTGGGGCGGAGACATGGCAACTAGCCAACTTTAAAAAAAATTATTGTAAATAATCAATTCACGAAATTTACCGTATCCATTGCATGCATTTAATCAGATTTGTTATTATTATTTTTTACTAAAATAAAAATATCTGAGGGACCCCCTTAATTCTATTTTTTACTTCTTATGGGGGGTCCCTAATACCTTATGGGGGGTCCCGGATCCCCCTCAATTCAAGCACTGATTGCAGATATGCTCACTTAAAAATAACAGATTACTCAGATCATTAGGATCACATCAGCTAGAAATACCAAGGGTTCACTCTAAGCATGGAGAGTCTGCTTTTAGCTATTCTTGCGGCGCGGCACGACAGCGGGCTGGAATGCAGGCTCGGAGAATGATGCCAGGCGAGTCCTCAGAGTCACCATGGGCAAAAGCTCGCAGTGAGGGCATTCGCCGTCGGCGAGCGCGAGAGCCGCGTGATCTTCACCCAGACAGGAGACGCAGATGACATGTCGGTCCCCTTCGCTGAGTGGGGCGCGGCACGAGCCACAGGATGGCATCTTTAAAAAGACGCAGCTCTTTTAGAGGTGGTAGAGAAGTGTGAGTCGCGTCAAGTAAGCGAACAAACACTCTCAGCAGAGTAAAGGATATAGAACGCCGGAAAGCGCAGCAGGTACGGCAGCTGAAGGCGGCGAGGCCAGCGACTCCAGATTCAAGGGCTCGTCCCGCTGAAAGGCTTGCTTCGACGGCGCGGCTTCTCACTCTGGATCCAGCGGTGCGTGTAGCTTCGCTGAAGAGACGAAAAACAGCTTGAGGCAGCCTGACGGGCCAATATATAGGGCGAGACCACGCCCTTTCTGGTGAGACGTGACGATAAGGGCGCGAAATGCCCCCATTGGTCATGACGTCGCGCAGGGCCCCTCTCGATAGGCTGCTGCTTTTGCCGCAGGGCAGCCAATAGGCGCGCGAGCTGTCTCGCCTATGTCTGCTTGCTGCTGCAAAGCGTTTTACATTAATTAAAAATTAAGGATAATTTTTGGCTTCAATATCTCGTGGAAAAGAGTTTTTCCCCTAGCGTAAGATATTACGCAGTACTCGTTCCCTCTCTAGAGAGAACCGAGGTTACGTTAGTAACCGAGTACGTTTCTTATTGTTGCTACACATAGACTGAAAAACTTTTCAGATTTCTTTTTTTCTTAAAGCATTGTTAATGACCTTGGCCGTGTAAGAGCAGGAGGAGAGTTCAAAGAAAGTCTCCTTTGCTCTAGTTTTTTCCATCTACCCATCTAATTACCATATGCAACATTAAACCTTTTTCAAATGAGACTGAAGTATATCCTATAGTAAAGTGTTTTTTTTCTTCTTTTGTCTCTTTGTTATTAGAGTAAGATCAGGCTCACATTTGTCCTCTGTGTCTGTGAAGAGTGACCATTCAAAAGATGATGGAGCAAATTTCAGTGAGAAAACACCATGTAACAAAAGGTATTTCATCTGTTTCTCCAAGCGTCTTACAGGCGATCCATTGATTAATTAGTATTAAATAAGTAAAATCTGTCATCACATATAACTGTCACGGGGAGTGTGTCTATATAAAGCGAATTAGAATCCAAAACAAACATTGATTTTATACATGTTCAGCAAAACAAACACACAGAAAATCACAGGAGAAACTGACAGAACCAAACCAAAACAGAACAACGTTACACAAACATGCAGTGATTTTAACTTGGTGTATGTACTAGAACTTGATTAAATATAAGAATAAACTCAAAGTATTTTGAAAGAAAATTGTAAACGGCTGTACTTGTTAATGAACATGGCCATTCAATTACACAGGTAGCCACTAGGGCGCTACATTCTACAGTGGAAATACAGAACAGGCAGTCAAGTATAAATACATCACACACAGGGGCAATATTACATATAAGTACCATTTGCAACGTCAAACCTCTTTAAATGAACCTGTAGTATCCTTTAGTAAAGCTCTTTGTGTAATTAGTGAAAGATCGTTCTCACGTGTATCCAGCTCAGTGTCTATGAAGAGTGACCATTCAAAAGGTGATGGACTGAACTTCTGTGAGAAAACACCATCATCTACCAAAACGTATTTCTTGTGTTCTTTATAAAACTGCTTTTCCAATCAACCTCCTTTCTGTACTGATGAAGTGGGTAGTAGTAAGCTGCTGGTTTGACAATGGTTTGGCCAAATGAAAATGACAACTGTGAACCTATACATTTTGATATGATTTTCTTCTTTTTGTGTGGTTCTTGCCCAGAACAGAACTATACCGTCAATCCTAACTGTAATCCTAATTGTCAATCGCAAAAAAAAAAAAAAAAAAAAAATGTTTGACTTACTTGGAAATGAGACATTTGTAACAGTCGCACTGAGACATTTCAAATGATACCAAATATATATACAACTCGATGATAACCATTCACATTAAACCATTTCGATTCTTGGGTGAGTTTTTGTTGATCTTCGCATGAGGAAGACGGAGTGGGGGGCAAAGTTCCCTCTAATTTTTTTTCTTGCTGAGCAAAACTTTTTTCTATTGGGCGGACATTTTTCGCCACCTGAGCAAAAATTTTCTTTATACCTGACCTGTACACCATACATATAAACACAATGGTTTCAACATTCAGTTGTAACTTTTAACTTGAATGTGCCATTTCTATTTTATTTGACCCTTGATGTAACTTATTGGTATTAAATATTTTCGAAAAACAAGCAGTTAATTAAGAAGTCACTAAATGAAGCACATTTTAGGTTACCTGATATTTTTTTGACAGTGCTGTTAACTGTACAGTCTTTACCAAGAAATCCTATGAAAAATAATTTACAAAATCTTCTGCAGGACAGTTCAATTCTTTACAATAATAGAATATAGTATGAAAGAAAAGTAAGCTGTTACACTTGAGATGGTTTGGGAAAACCATAAAGTGTTTTTGTACAGTCAATTAATTGTGTACAGGAAGCATTAAACCATCAAAGTTAAATTATTGTTTATTGCTTATGAATTTCCAATATTTTCTTTAGCAGTGTCAAACGTTTTAATGGCAATGAGCCCTAAACAATACCCTTGTGAGATTCTTTATTTAGGCTTATAATATAATAAAATATAGGCATAATATAATATAAAAAATGAATTGAAGTATTTGAAGTGATATTGTAGTAAACCTTGCTTAATCTTAAAGAGGTTTAACAATTTATGGAGGACAGAGGGCACGTCACCACACAGGACTTTAGGGAAAATATATTTTTATTAACAATTGATTTAGAAAGATATTACTGCATATAAATACACATTGAAAGAGGTTCTACCACACATTAACTCAGCACGCGCGCACTCGGACAACCGGCGATCCCCAAGTGAACACTCCAAACGTCACTACACTCCAATGATTACCCCCAGCCCAACACAGCACACTAGAACTCGTGATCAAACTGCAATCGGTTTATCAAGTGGAAGTATCATCGCGCCCTCGGTCCCGCGTACACAAAGCAATGCGCATACACCCTCTAAAACGCACAACTACAACATACACACTCACGCATACACATAAATGACAGGATTAAAATGTAAAACACTTCCCCGTTTTCCTGGAAACAAGACCCCACCCAGAGGTCTCGGGAAGGAACTCAGCCGTGCTGAATGGTCCACAGAGGAAGCACGCGCTGTTTGTCAGTCCCAGACACAGCAATCACGATAATGGCATTAAGAAGTAGTAGTGATGTGACATTTGAACCGAGGCATCGGAGCTTGTGTCGAGAAAAAATGGGCGTGCCAGATGAAGCCGCGATTCGAGGCTTGTGTTGTTAACAAGCGGCAACCTCCCCGTCTCTCTCTTGAAACCATAGGTGTCATTTACACTGGGGACGCTGGGGACATGTCCCCACCACTTTTTGAAATGGCTGATTTTGTCCCCACCACTTTTTGAAAGCATTTGGTTAAAATGTTCTGAAAAATCAAGCGAACCAAGAAATGTTAAAGGTTTATTTGCACAAAATAAAACATACAATGCAGTTTAGATACAGAAAGAAACAATGTACATTGTCCAAAAAAAGTAACTTAAACAAAATAAACTATTACTGATTCTAAAATTACCCAAAAACCAAAAACATGCATGCGCCGATCAGTAACTTGAACAAATTCTTGACACAGATTATTCTTGTCCAAGTTATCCATTCTCTCTCTGTGAACATGACAAACAGGCACTGCATTCTATGTGGGTTGCAAATCCCACATTGTTTTAATGTTATCTGGTGTTATTTGATGCAGATATGTTGCGTTGTATGCTCATGGTGTGTGTTTTCTCATATGTAATGAATTTCATTGTAATTATTGACTTAACGCGCTGCTGTTTTCTAAGCCTACAGTATGGTGCTTTGGCACTGTTCGGTTGAGCTGGTGTTGCAGGGACTGTTACATGTGCAGTCGACATTGTTGAGGGTTTTATGCGGAGTATTTTCGTGTTGTTGACTGGCTTACGCTATGCCCATTTTTGATGCGCCATTTATTTTTCCCGTCCTGCTGTAATGTTTTTTTCATCTGATCTTTTGTCCCCACCACTTTTCAACACAAACTGACGCCCCTGCTTGAAACCAACACGGAAGTGAATTAAACTGCAATTCATCGACTGGCCGCTTGAGGCAGACTGCAAAAGGGAGTAAAATCTGCATCTCCCCCATGTTAAAATGGCCAACTTCACAGCAGAAAAAAATATGTTTACAGCCTGCTGGCAAATAGTTGTTTTGGTCTATATAGCTAATTTTGCCCTTCATGACAACTGTGAGGGGGGTGAATTTTTTTACAACTCATCCGTTTAAATTATATTAAGCCTTAAAGTTCTGCATAATTAAGGGCGTGGCCACTTGAGTGACAGATGGATTGCCGCTGCTGTCACAGCTAGTTGTTTGTCTGCTGTCTGTTAGCGTCACCCTCAGCTGTGTTTGTGCTTTTTTCGGAAATTTTTCATACATTTTAATACACGTATTATACCTTCGCCCATGCACGCCGTTGGATTCCGTCGTTGTCGAGTATGGAGAGAACAACCAGCGCTGTATTTCCAGTTGTTTCCCTCGCATGCACTAATGGATGTCTGACAATTGAATTGCTTTTTGGAGTTTAGATTTAAAAACGTCTGTAGATATAGAGACCACACTCGTTATGCGGTACTGTTGCTCTCACGGAACAGATATGCTTATTTAACTTTTTAGTGTAAAATAAAAAGTACCGTCAGATGAAATCCTGCAGGTGTCAGTGCTTTCTCTCCGTCCATGCAATAGATGCACACACTTGTATGAGCGCGGATTTCTAGTGCATTTACTTGAACTTCTGAGGTAATATCTTTGGTTCAACCCATCTAAGAAATTGAGGCGGCCAAAATCATATTTTAAAATGGACTGAATAAAGCTCTTTACGAACTTGACGTGCGATGCCATGCTGACTGACATGTATGCGAATGAATCACCGTCACACGCACAAGCTCAGAGCAATATTGTAAGTTACTGCATAATACATTTTTAACTAGCAGAATAATAATGCATCACGATACACATAGTTGACTGCTTGTATGTTGTGAGAAATGTGTGTGGTGTTATGTACTCAGAGCCGGACAGTAACGGAGTACATTTACTTGAGTACAGTACTTAAGTAAAATTTTGAGGGATCTGTACTTTACTCGAGTATCATTTTTGGGGAGTACTCATGACTTTACTCAAGTACATTTGAGAGGCAAATATTGTACTCTTTACTCCAATACATTTCTATCCATAACCGTGAGTACCCGAGTAAAAAAAAAAAAAAAATTACAAAAAAGCAAAATCTCGGAAACCCTCAATTTGTTGTTTCCCTCTCAAACGTGATTGGATTGTGCAGGCGCCACTGATTGGGACAGCCTATCAGCAATCACTTTCAGCTTTCCGCCAAAGTCAACTCCATGGTCAGATTTTATATTACACATTAATGTAAGCCAAGCATTTGGTTTGATGTTCTTGAGTATGTGGTGTGTTTAACACAGTCAGGTTCAAATGTGGCAGTAGCGTAGCCACGAGGGATTTCTGATTTCTTAAAAAAAAAAACTTTAGGAGGCAAAATATATTTTTACTGATTATGTGAATTACACTGCGCAAACCAAAGTAGGCTACTACCCAGCGAATGATGAAGGGTTGGCGCTCAGTCTCCACAGTACATCAAATATTAATTTTGTTTTATTTTATTTTTCCGGTTTGCATTTATGCGGAAAAAACAATGTTATGGACGTGTTCTCCGTTACGGACGTGAGCGCTCTGAAAGCGGCATAAAAAATGCTTTAAAACTTTCACAGAGACCTCAAACAGAAAACACAAAACCTTTCTTTAACCTGAATTTCGTTTTGCATTAATTGTATCTTAATTTTAATCAATGTTTCATCAACCAATTGCCTGGGTTTAATAAATAAGAAGTAAATAGCAGACGATAGATAAGAAACGGAGGCGCCGGCCTGTGAACTGGATCTCGTCTCATAAATGAACCGAAACTCAGTGTATAAGGTAGCCTACTTGCCTCTCACAGACATGTCTACTTTTAAACAGAAAAAATCAAAACGAAAGAAAACAGACTACAGACTGCTTATGTAATCCGTATGAAATGTGCATTTCTCTCTGGCGCATTCACTACTGAAGATCGCGAGTCAGCATCGTCAACTTCATCTTAGCCGACACTGACAAAGAAAACACTTGTTATCTCCTTGCTATATTTTACATATTCATAATCATTCCTTTTGCCGGTTCTTTGTGACAGCTTTTAGGTGCTTTATTGGCAGCGCCACCCTTGCATGTGGTGTGTGTGTGTGTGTGTTGTCCCCGTATTTAAAGATGGGACCCCACAAAAATTTAATTAAATTAAATAAAGCAACATGGTAAAAAGATGAAAATGACTTGATTTTACTTTCAATTCCTTTTACATTCTCCAAGGTATTAACATTAACATTTTTCATAACTCCATGTAGGACGTTTCTGTGCATAAATGTAAGCACTGTGGCAGTAGATTAGTAATGCAATATTTAGAAAATCTACTCTTGTACTCTTGATACTCAAGTACTTTTAAAAACAAGTACTTTAGTACTTTTACTTAAGTAGACATCTGAATGTAGTACTTTTACTTGTACTTGAGTAAAATTTAGCAAGGGGTATCTGTACTTTTACTCAAGTAACAAAGCTCTGTACTCTGTCCGCCTCTGTATGTACTGTTGTATACATGCTGCTCTTAAATAATTGCCCCTTGTGGGATTAATAAAGTTGATAAAAAAGTAAAGTATAGTCTCACTTTTAGTTATGTCTTTTAACTATTGTAGTATTTCGAAGGGCAAAAACATGAACTTTAACTATTGGCTTGTACTTCTTCAAACACCTGTCACTTTAGCGCGAGGCCAGTAGCATATAGCATTAGCACCTCAGCTCCACCCACGTCCCGCCTCTTTGCCCATTTTCTGTTATCCGGGAGTGACGAGAGGTGACGCGCTGCCAAGATGGCGACGGTCGGCGACGCCCACTTTGGGCTTCAAAAACGCTCTTCAGAAACCTACGGGTGACGTCACGGATACTACGTCCATATTTTTTTACAGTCTATAGGCTTGTTCGACTTCATGCAGCTCTGCGCAGACCGATCGGCGGCTGACTTGAAGCAGTGCATGCCGGTTAGAAATGTTGTCCGACTTGATACAGCGCCGACGCCACGTGACTGTGACGTATGCCATCAAAATACCGCGAGAGCGATTCGAGAGCAGCCGGAGAACTCAGCCAGCGCAGCTTCTGAAGAGCGGCTGTTCGGGGCTGCACGAGCTCTGATGACGACACAGCTGTTCCACGATTGGCCGGATTCACCGCATGACAACGATCACGTGCGTTTCGTGTTTATTCTCACACCTTTAGTTCCACTAAAGCTCACAAATCAGTTTTTTATAACAGTAAACACTCTTTTCATGTCGTGATGTTAGGCTATATTGTGTTATGTTTATCAAAATAAAAGTGATTAAAAAACGTCGACTGCACTTCATTGATAGTGGCTATTTTGAACTTTATTCTTGTTCAAACAGATGCAGTATGAAGCAGTACATAAAGTATTGAATGAAAATGTGTCTGAAATATCTGTGTATTTGGCAAATATTGCATTTATTTCACTTCAGCTGTGGTAAAGTATGCAAACACCATGTGAGCGGTCACTACGGGAACCAGAAAGTGTCCGACTTCACGTCTCCATTTGCAGCTCCTCCCCGCCTGCACGCGGCAACTCTCGCCGATCGCTTACATCCAGCCGCAGCCGATGTCGAACACACCTAGTGGTTGTTAACGTGAAAATCACGTGACTGATGACAAACGAGGCCTCGGTTTGTGTGGATACGTCATCGGTTCGGTCTGAGTGTCGCTTCTGGATAAAGGGGGTTCGAAACTCGCGCCACCTTGTGGGTGTTTCAGGAGTAGTAAGCACTTGTAGCGTGTCAGAGAGTCAGAGTTAGAGAACTCTCATTGTCGTTATTTTGTCATATATGTGTTAGGGCTGTATATTATTACATTATATCAGGTTAGAATAGTTATTAATAATAATGAATAATTGTTATTATTAATTATAGTAGCTATATTATAGTCTTGTTATATTAATTAGATAAGATTATTTGGATTGCTTTGGATTTTTGGTAGCTTAGATTTTTGGATCTGGACTGGACTGCTTTTTAATTTGGATTGCCCTTTTGGATTTGTTTGCTTTTTATGACATCTTCCTTTTTCATGGTAATGGAGCCAGCAAGAAAGAGGAAATCCTCCCCCGTCTGGGCTCAACAGAAGCATCAGTATCTTCATTTATACCCGCTGGCACTGACATTTTATGTTTCCCTGCATCCTCTGTTCCTTGTGAAAGGATATTTTTCCAAGGCTGGTGAGGTTTCGTCCAAGAAGAGGAATTGTGTAAACCCCAACACACTTCAAAAAATTCATTTTCTCAATAAAAATCTATTGCAATCCTTCCTTCATCCACCCCAAACTGTGGTGTTTACTGCAGTTTACTTTATTACACTTCCTCGAGTCCCTCCACCATAAGCACTGCACTCAACACAGTCACTTTTGTTGTTCATACTGTCCCTATCCAATATTTTTTGGAATAATTAATTAACTGTGTGTGTGACAGTTGTCTCTGTACAAGTAAATGCAGACAGAGAAATATACACGTTTTATTTCATACCCAGGCAATGGACAAATGTCTGCACAGATCACTTTATTATTGCAAATGAAAGGTTACAGAGACATTAACACATATTTAGAAGAAGATAAATAAATAAAACATTGCGGGAGGGGGGCGGGTCATTGGTTCAGAATGAATTAATTTGCCTGCAATTTCTTTGTACAGTAGCTAGGTGTCACTAGTGAGCAATGCTGAATGAAGCTTCGAGTAATGAACCTTTGGTTGAAGCAATGGGCTGCGAGGTCTCAGTGGTTCAGGAAGCCTCATCTTGCCATCACTACTAGTAGCTCCACACGGAGGAAGTGATCCGAACAGGAATATGACTCATGTGTTTGCTTGTTCAAAAAACTCGGTTCCGTTTTCGTGATAGTTTGGATAATAATGTTACTGTAAAGTGTTGGATCGGTAAAATAAACTGCACAGTGATATTCTTGAGAGTGAGAGCTTTCATTTGATGTATGACTTGTCTATTTTTGGTGAGTTTGTGTGATATAAATATGAAATTTTATATCATAAATATGATTTTCTCAAGGCGGGGTCGTTGCGGGGGGGTCGGATTTAGACCATATTATCTTATTCTATGTAACATAAATACAAAAGTGATGGGATTGTCATGAAAGCTGAGGTTCTAAGCTTTCAAACAATACTATATATGTCTAGTTTTGTGCTGTACAACTTAGAGATTTTTTTAAATGATTATGATGATGCAATATTGGACCCACCGGTGGGTCCGGGGGGGGGGTCAGAGTTATGCCGTGCTGAAGTGGTTAATCTAACTCTTTCTAATCTAACACGTTGCCGTCATCGGACTCATCACTCGACGATGAGAAACGTATATATTACTCAAAAAAAAAAAAAACTTTTCAGAGACTTAGCCATTATACAGTAGGCCTATCTCATTTATTTTATGTAGGCTACAGAATAATGAGAATATATTTATTTTCGTTACTTTGTAAGTTGTGTCTGTCTAAATATATATTCTCTTAGTTATGTGAAGAAAAATTAAGGTACAAGTTTCATTGTGTTTTGTAAACTATAGCCTACTAAGACAATAATGCTTTGACCAAAGAGGTCAGAATGGAGTCTCAGGTGCCATAATATCATATGGCAGTTTTCCCCAATGGTATCAGTGTTAAAATTGTACCCAGTGAAAATGCTGAGTGGCTAGTAACTTTGGAAAACCACCAGCCACTGTGGCTGGTGAGCAAAAAAGTTCAGTGTCAAGCCCTGTATGTAACCCATTCTCATCTCACTCTCAGTTGTCAAATAATCATTGTCAAATCAAAGTCAGTGCGTTGTTATTAACATGCACAAAGCCAATCTGTTGCCATTTGATGGGGGGAAAAAGAGAATGACCACACAGAGTGCATCCCTGTGACCTATGACTATCAAGGTTAGAATTTTTAAGTAGACTGTGGATTGGTATCATTCAAAATATTTGAAATCTAAAAAAAAAATCCAAACTTTTAAAATGTTCATTATATTTTCAAATAGGAACATCGAGGGCAGAATGGGCTTCTTGTTTTGGAATCGTACCACGTGACAAACAGAAAATACAGAAGCAGTGTTTCAAATACATCGAAATTATTTTATTAGTGCGCCAGACTGGACGTAAGTTTTAATACTTCTTCGATTGCAGTTCTTTGGTGAAACAGATTGTGATATATACGCTTGATTTAAATTCGAAGTTATAGTAGCCTACGCCTATTTGTATTCTTGTTCAGAAGAGTTGGTTTTAAACGGCAACAGACATGAAGCTTGTTGAATACTAACTGGGACTAAATACAATATTTGGTTCACATACAGTAGACTAATTCATTATATATTCTATATGTCCACTAGCCTGGGAAAACCCAGACAACTTCCGGCAAATTTAGATTTGCTCTGAAAGTTAGTCTGGCAAAGAGCTCATTTAAGCCCATTTCCAATCCGTCGAAATCGAGGCACCAATCAGAAACGTTGGGGCGGGCTTTACACGATGACGACAGCGCTGGGATTTTGAAGCAGATTGTAGCCTACATTACAAAGATGGATGCCGCTGCCTGCATACGTCATCTCCTTCATCGCTCTGATTGGTTTTAGGTCTATCCGCAACGTCCTTTGGTGACGCCCCTCTGGAAATGATTTGTCCATGACGCTTTGCCAGACCATAACTCAGTTACAACAGAGAATGGTCTGGTTTTAACCAGGCTATATGTCCACAGTTTCACAATAATCAATTATTTTAAGGTCATTCAAAAATAATAGAATAGATTGTGAACTTGAAGCAAAGATCAATTGACACATAAAAATAACTAATTTATCCAGGTAATTAAAGGTTGAGCAAATATGAGGGAAAATCATGTGAAATGATACAGAAAGTAACAAATACGGGTTCAGTGTTTATAATATTTATTCCCTCCATTGCAATGTAGCCAACTTATGGCTAGAGCCCTGTTGTGTGGAGATGAAAGCCAAACTGACAATGTATTCGGCTAACTCATCATTGGTCATTTTCTTTTTGAATATGTAACATATCTCAGTTTGTCTTAGTAAATACTGTGGTATTGAGATGACTCTAGGTCATCTCTTCTGACATTGCACCCGCGCAGTAATTTCAGAGGAACTAGGACAAGGCTCTCAGAGAAACAGAGGTAAGACTGCACTTTATAGACAATGTCTAAGTTAATAACTAACTAATGTACTGAGGTTTTTCTCTTTTTCTCACCCTTTCATTCACTACTACACAGTTACACAAAGTACACACTCAGTATTATAAGTATTTATTATATTAGGTCATACTTTTTTTCTACGATATCCATCTGGATGATAAATCTCTTAATGTGAGACTTAAGTATGTGATGTGGGTGATTGGGAACACAAAAAACCTTGAAACTCAGTCTAGATAAATTCAGTTTAGAAGAGTTTAGGGAAGGCAAAGATAAACACTCAGAAATAATGTAGGCGGGTACTAGAGTGAAATTCAGGAAATAGCTGTGCCTTTTGTCCTTGTTCTGCTTGCACAGATGACAAAGGGTCCTTTTATATTGTGGCAGAACAAAAAGTAACAAGAAATTATTTGTGCAAGGTGCCAAAGTGTTGTGCAAAAATTGCCTGTTGGTGTCTTTGGATTTGACCACAATTTTCCACACTAAATGTATTCAAATGAGACTTAAGTATCTACTGTAGTAAAGTGTTTTTCTCTTTGTGTCATTAGTGAAATATCAGGCTCACATGTGTCCCGCTCTGTGTTTGTAAAGAGTGACCATTCAAAAGATGAACCACCGAACTTAAGTGAGAAAACACCATCATCTACCAAAAGGTATGTCATTCTTCATATAGCCATACATTAGCTAATGTCTCCACTGTGGTGCATGTGATAGAACTTGACTGAGTAAAACAATTAATCTCAGAACAAGATTTCTGGGAAGCTGCTTCTCTTATGAATTTTAGAGTTTCTTTCCATTAACACAATTACACAGGTAGTCACTAGGGGGCATAAAATCACCATGGAAAGACACAAGGTAATCAAACAAAAAACTGTCTATTGCCATGAGAAGGACAAATGTATGGCTATAAACTGCATTCAATTACACCAAAGCTCTTCAGTTTAAATGAGACGAAGTGAAGAATCTCCTTTAGTAAAGTGTTTTTTCCTCTCTGCTCTTTGTGTCATTAGTGAAAGATATGTTTGCCAAATTTATGTTTAAAATGGCTTAAATGTTTACCAAAGGGTACTTTGTTTCTTATTTTTGGTCACACATAGAATGTGTTAGAACATATTTTGGTGAACATGTATTATGAAACATTATAGTTCAAATATTTACCAGAGTATTCATTTTATATTTTTATTAAGATGTTTAACTCTACTTATTCTCACAAAGAAGATATGCAAAGAGCAGTGATTTAAAAACCTAAAGGGGGCATCAGCGAAAAAGATCTAAACACTGAAGCTATTTATATATATATATATATATTTTTTTTTTTTTGTCCTCGAGAGGAAATTTTAGTTTTCACTGTAGATGCGTACATAACACAAACATATCACAATAAAACCAAAAATAGTCACAACACAACAACAAAGAGAGCATAAGTGATGCCGATTTCCTATGTATTTAGCGCTTGTATAGATACAGGAACAAAACTCTTATTATACCTTGCTTTTCTACACATCGGTAACCTATACCTACGGCCAGAGGGCAGGGGGATAAAATATTTATAGAGTGGGTGGTCTGGGCCTTTATTAATGGGCTGGAGCCGTGTGGAGTTATTTTATGATGGATAGATGCACTTTTTTGAGCTTCAAACTGATGGTTGCAATCCACTGCAATAATAAAGCTCAGAAGCATCAGGTGTTTATTAATATAACTCTGATTGTATTCGTCTGAAAGAAGAATGTCATATACTCCTAGGATGGCTTGAGGGTGAGTTAATCTTGGGGTAATTTTCATTTTAAAGTGAACTACTCTAACAAAAAATAGGTACCCAGATCCTACCCTTTAACAATAACTTAAAGAGCTAATGCTTTCTTTTTCTCTTGGTTAAAAAAAATGATTTCTCTTACATTTTTCCTGAAAATGCAGTATTTTATTGAATTTTATTTTATTTATTTATAGCATCCAGTATGGGTCATTAGATTCAGATTTCCAGACTCACAGGAACAACAAGGATTTCAAAGGTGATCTCCTGTGGATCTTCCAGGCTCAGTGGTTCATGTAGGTTGTCTACAAACCGGAAGGTTGGTGGTTCAATCCCTGGTTCCACCTGACCAAGTGTCGAGGTGTCCATGAGCAAGACACCTAACCCCAACTGCTCCAGACGAGCTGGATGGTGCCTTGCATGGCTGACACCTCCGTCGGTGTATGAATGGGTGAATGTGAGGCAAATGTAAAGCGCTTTGGTGGCCATTGGGTCTGTGAAAGCGCTATATAAATGCAGTCCATTTTACCATTAGCCAAAAAAATAAGAATGACATTTTTTTTTTGTTAAAAATGAAAGCTAATTAATATTTTTGTCTTTTGGCTGTATTTTTATATAAATGGTTAATTACTGAATAAATAGTTTTGATCAAATATTGGTGAAACATTTGGTTACATTTTGTTGTTCTGTCTCTTTTATCTTGCTTTGTTTGTAGGATCTTGAGAGCAAAATAATCAAGTTTCTGAAGAATGAGCTGGGAAAGTTTAAGAAAATATTACAAAAGGAGAACACTCAATACTTTGTGAAGGACTTTAATGAGAACAGATGAGAACAGCAGTATTAAAGAAGCAGCTCTTGATCTCATACTACACTACCTGAGAGAGATGAACCAAGATGAAGCTGCTGATACTCTAGAAGGTAAGAGACTCATGACCATCTGTTAGATTAACACTTATAAATGTAGGAGAGAAAATCAGGATAAAAATATCTGTATTTTTATTCTGGTGTTCAGATGAGCTGGCCTTCATTCATCCACTAAAATGTAGCCTAAAGAAGAAGTATCAATGTGTGTTTGAAGGAATTGCAAAGCACGGTGACTCCACACTTCTGAATAACATCTACACAGATCTCTATATCACTCAGGGTTGTAGTAAACAGGTCAATACTGAACATGAGGTCAGACAGATTTGAGTCCTTTTCCAGGCGTCATGAACAACAAGAGATCCCGATTGAATGCAAAAATTAGTTTGAAGCACCTGAACAAGACAAAGAGATCAGAACTGTACTGACAAAAGGAGTTGCTGGCATCGGAAAATCCGTCTCTGTGCAAAAGTTTGTTCTGGATTGGGCCGAAGGAAAAGAAAATCAAGATATCAGCTTCATATTTCCTCTTCCATTCAGAGAGATGAACTTAAAGGAGAAAGAAACACAAAGTTGTATGGATCTTATAAGTCAGTTTTTCCCAGAGACAAAAGGACTGAACATTACAAGAAGGAATCAATTCAAAGTCCTGTTCGTCTTTGATGGATTGGATGAATGTCGCCTTCCTCTAAACTTTAAGGACAATGAGACGTGGCGTGACGTATCGTCACCAGCCTCTCTGGATGTTCTCCTGACGAACCTCATCAAGGGAAATCTGTTTCCTTCTGCTCTCATCTGGATCACCACCAGACCAGCAGCTGCCAGTAAGATTCCTCCTGACTGTATCGACCGTGTGACAGAGATACGAGGATTCAATGACGCACAAAACGAAGAGTACTTCAAAAGAAGATTCAAGGATAAAAATGTGGCCAGTGAACTATTTGATCATGTTAAACAATCAAAGAGTCTCTTTATCATGTGCCACATCCCAGTCTTCTGCTGGATTTCAGCCACTGTTCTCCAGAACATTTTGGAGGAGAAAAGAAGTAATGAGGTAAAAAACAATCAGGCTGATGATGCCTCTAAAACACTGCAGGAATCAAATACTGAAGACACTCCCAAGACGACACAAACGTACACACACTTTCTCCGCTTTCAGATCCAGCAGAGCCACAGAAAGTATGATGGAGAATACACACCAGATGTTTCCTGCAAGACGCCATCCTTTCATTGGGGAAACTGGCATTTCAAGAGCTGGAGAAAAACAACCTGACACAGACCTTGAAGCATGTGGTATTGACAAAGCATCAGTGTATTCAGGCATGTGTACCCAGATATTTAAGGAGGAAACAGGGATCATTTTTGGTACCACATACTGCTTTGTTCACTTGAGCATTCAAGAGTTTATTGCAGGCCTTTATGCTCATCTGTTTCAAGACATCAACAAGAAAAGTGCATTTGATCAAGAGTTTCCAGAACAGGAAAACAAACAAAAATGAAGCCATGATTGATTTGCTCAAGACTGCAGTGGACAAGGCACTTGAGAGTGACAATGGACACATGGACCTTTTCCTTCGCTTCCTTCTCGGTTTGTCACTCCAGTCTAATCGGCGACTCTTAGGTGGACTGTTGACACAGCAAGATGACAAGGAAATAGTTCGGTACATCAAGCAGAAATTTGAAGATAATGATATGTCTCCAGAGAGATCCATCAATCTGTTCTACTGTCTGAATGAACTGAATGACCAAACTCTGGTCAAAGAGATACAGACCCACCTTAGCAAAGGAAGTCTCTCATCTGCCGATCTTTCACCTGCCCAGTGGTCTGCTGTGGCCTTTGTGTTGTTGACATCAGAGGAGGAGCTGGAGGAGTTTGAGCTTCAGAAATTCAAGAAATCAGATGAGTTTCTCATTAGACTATGTGCAGGCATCAAAACCTCCAAAAGAGCTCTGTAAGTCAATTAATAAAGTCACGTTTTTGCACTCATCTGATAAACATATTTATCTACACGGATCAATGATAATTTTTGTCTTTATCTTTTTATTAGTACATTGTTATTAAAGTGCAATGCTTTTATTTGATTGTATTTATATTAATGTATTATGTAGAAAATTCTGTACTTCAGCAAAACATGCACAAGTTAACAGAGAAATAAGACTCACGTTATTATACAAGACAATCGTCCATAATTATTTCCACTCCAGTAATGTAGTTCTCTTCAACCTTTACTATGGAGGACACTCTTACTAACCCCCAATGCTCAAATTATTAACCCCCAGATTCTACACCTCAAGTCACGATAAAGCTAGCACTTTCAAATGTACAGTTGTGGTCATTATTAGCACCATTGGTAAATATGAACAAAGAAGCTTGTAAAAAATAAAATTGCATTGTTTATCCTTTTGATATTTTATTCAAATAAATCACAAAATTCTAACCTTTGATTGAAGTAAAATAATTGAAAATGTGAGGAAAATCTCTTTATGAATTAAATGTTTTTCTCCAAAACACGTTGGCCACAATAATTGGCACCCCTAGATATTTTTTTTTTATATAAAAGATCAAAAGGATTAACAATGCATATTTATGTTTACAGGCTTTTTTTGTTTATATTTACCAAGGGTGCTAATAATTCTGACCACAGCTGTATAACTATTAAAGCTACAAACCATATAATTTTTATTCAAACATTATGTTTTGTTATATCTATCAATTTTGATCTATACTATCTTTTTAATAGGTGGAAAATATATTTAATATTTGTATTTAGCAAATGTATTATATTCAATATAATTCTGTTATGTAAATTATTTTCTTTATAGACTAAATGATTGTAATTTAACTGACAAAAGCTGTTCAGCTCTGGCTACAGTTCTCGGATCAGATACCAAACTGAGTGAAGCTGCTCTGCACTAGACAGAAGAATATAAAGTGTAAATTGGAGATACTGAGGTAAGTGTGACAGACAAAAAAATGAGCTCAAGGTAAACTGAAAGTGTGATTGCTTTTAGATATGATTTAGAACATTTGTATATGAGATTGCATTTTTTGAATGGACATTAAATTGACAAATGATGAATTCTCATTTTTTCCATCACACGGGCAGTATGAAAAATGCTTAAAGCAAGCAGCCATATCACTGTGTAGCCTAAGACTGGTTGCCCACTGAAGCTTAGCAGGGCTGAGCCTGGTTAGCACCTAGATGGGAGACCTCCTGAGAAAACCAGGTAGCTGCTGGAAGAGGTGTTAGTGAGGCCTGCAGGGGGTGCTCACCCTGTGGTCTGTGTGGGTCCTAACGCCCCAGTGTAATGGGGACACTATCCTGTCAAAGAGCACCGTCCTTCGGATGAGACGTTAAACCGAGGTCGTCCCCTTGGAATTATAAGGTTCTATCTACGTTTTGAGCAGTTTTGAGATATTGAGCTTCAAAGTTTTTGCATTACATATAGGAAAATCTATATGGGGAACAAGTTTCTTTCAAACATGAAAATAACAGGGACCCTAAATGTATTCTAAATATACAATATCAAAATCCTCTCAAATTTGTAAATGTTTTTTTTTTGGAATGGGTCAAACGCAGATAGAACCTTCTAATGCTAAAAAAACACTTATCGCTTAGAATTATAAGGTTCTATTTGCCAAAACATTATTTGAACATTAAATATAAAATTAATGTTGTAACAATGTCTCAACATGTGTTAGAAAGTAAAATTGTATCCTTTCTATGACATTTATTTAATATTTTTTAGCACTTCCATGTATTTAGGACATTTCAAATTAAGCAAGGTGACACATTATTGCAGAAATTGTTACTTTAATCTTTATTTTGTTTAGACAGAAAGCAGCTACTGTAATACAGCAAGAGCAAGACTTTATTCCAGCTAAAGTGGGCCAGGTGAAATGGCTTTCTCTCTAGACAACAGTATGGCTGAAATAACATGCTAACGTTTATTGTTGTAATTAAGACCCCATCAATGAAATTGTTGACTATTTGACCTTTAAGCCTTAATATTGTAAAAAATTAAGACATTTTAAGACTTTAAAAACTACAAGAAAATCGACATGCTTCAGCAAATGAATTCATAAAGTTTAATAATCATTGAAAAATGATTCACTGACTATATGATCACAAAAAATGTCAGACTAATTTTTTAATCACACACACACACACACACACTCTCTCCCTCACTCACACACACACACACACTGTCACACACACACACACACACACACACACACATTGTCACACACTTTCACACACACACACACACACACACACACACACACTCGCGCGCACACACACACACGCACGCACTTTCACACACTCGCACACACACACGCACACACACACACTCGTGTAAGGACTCATGGGCGGATCTAATCCGTGGGGAATTTGCATATCATAATTAATAATTGGTAATTAATAATTATTCATACATGTTTGGATTAGATCAGTCTTACATGTTAATAAATCTCCCGATAAGGGATGATATGTCATTTTACCTGCATACCTGCACGTGTATCCCTGCAATTAACCACAAGTTGATTGCAATTAATTACACGGACCACGTCCCACAAAACAGGCAAAATTAATTAGCTCAATTGTCAGGATAATATTTGTGGGGATCCACAATATCATCTTACTTTATAGGATTTCAGGAAACGCAATTCTCTGGCCAGAAGAATTGGGTTTCCCGCCCTATAAACACATACTCTTTAAGGTATATTTAATTTTAGTAAGCTTGTAGCATAAGATCTTTGGCACTTAAGGGACTTGAAACTGAGCAAAGAGACAGTACATCAATCAAATGAATATATAATTAATTTAATAGAGGCATGACTACTTATGTATTTACTACGGTTACACGGGATGTATTTACAAACACATAGACATCAATGAACAATACAATAAGACATCAATGAACGAGAAATGCGTAAAGTTTGGACAATGGATAACTTACACGCGTGAGCGAGTAAGAGAGAGAGAGAGAGGGAGGGGGAGAGAGAGAGAACATTGGCAGAATTCCTCCTAAGACATTCACCTCTCCGATTACAACACGAAACATCATCTTAAAGCTTCTTAGAAGCTCTATAAAGAGATTATACTTGCACAAGTTATGTTATGGTCTCTCTGTGTCGAGGCATTCATGTACGGCCCTGTCTGGCCGCGTGAGCTGAGTCCTTTGTGTGTGAGGAAGCGTCACGTGGGCTGCTTGGCGCGCGTGTTGAACGGAGGTTCAAAGTCTTTGGGGTAACATTACCAAAGGGAAATAGTTCGGCTAAGTTCGTTTCACTTCGTGGAAGTGAACTGAGTCAACTACGGAAAACAAAACTTTGACTAACAAAAAAGAAATAAAGATCTCTACGGGGAAATCACGCGGAGTTAACGTTACATCTTTGCATGGCTGGTGAAGAAGCGCGTGTGCATCTCTCGGTCCGTCGCGTCACGTGGTCACGTGCGCGTGTTTTTCCTTTAAAGGTCCCTTGTAGATTTTGCTGAAGAGATATGTCACGCGGTTTGCTTTTCACTCGTCGATTGGAATTAAACACGGAGACTTATCTGAAACTGAAAAACACAAACGAAACTAGAAACAAATAAAAAGAAAGGCGAAGAGCTCGCCCGGAGGCGAGACTTTACATTATGACACGAGGACAAGAGTAAGCGAGAGACTTAAGCCTGCGGTTTGTCCTTTTGAAGACCTGACGTTTCCGCCTTCTTTTGGAAGAGGGTCCAATCAGGGCTGTCCCTTTGGAGGGAGATTTTATGACCCTTTGTGTTATAACCAGGCATTTAAATCTTTAGTTTCATTGGGTGTTTAAGAGAAGAATCTTCACAATTCTTATAATACTAATGTGTCACAAAGTTTAGCAAAATGTAATGTCAATTAACAAATGGGGAACGAAGATTGGAGTTTATCGAGACCAAACTTGCCACAAATGGATTTGGTTAATCCTTAGTTGGCAAAGTTTGAAACATTATCCCATTAGAGTTGTCGAGAAACATAGACCAAACCACAGAAAGGCAACTCATGAAATAGGGAACTTAGATACATTGTTCATACAATTCTCAAGTGGATATATAATAGCATATATATATATGAATACAGGATTCATTTCTCCTCCTTGGTTAGAATTCAGAGAGAGCCACAGTTCTGTGAACATTCCTTTGGGTCATAAACGCTGTTATCTAAGAACACCAGTGATGTTAGTTTTGGTCTCTTTTCACTCCAAAGATGGAAAACGACTCGGTTAATAACGTATCCTCGGTTCACTGAAAGGAGGGAAGGAGTATTGCGTAAGCTTACGCTATGGGAAAACTCCTTTTCTCGAGAAATATTGAAGTCTTTATGTAAAACGCATTGCAGCTGCACAGCATACAGCAATGAGCGAGGCAGCTCGGTCATTGGCTGTGCTGCGGCAACTGAACGAACCAATGACGGGGCGACTCTGAACCCGCTTCCAATGAGCGTGCTTCGCGCCCACGCGCGTCAGAGCCCGCCAAGATGGGCGTGGCCAAGGGCTATATATTGGGCGCCCCGTCGTCTGAGTTCTTTAGGTTCAATCGACTGAAGCAAACTGACCAAGCACAAGCACGGCAGATTACGCAATACTCGTTCCCTCCTCTCAGGGAACCGAGGTTACGTTAGTAACCGAGTCGTTCCCTTTCGAGAGGTTCCTACTATTGCGTAAGCTTACGCTATGGGAACGGCATGTAAAACGCCGTGCGTGCTGACTTCGCTCTATTAAGCCGGAGGCAGATGCCTGAGCCTTCGAGCAAAGTAATTACCCAACGAGCCAGCCGAAGGCGGGCTTTATAAAAGGACAACGTGGAACGGCCCGATGGCCGTCCAGAGACACACACAAGCACATTTTTATGTACTGTCATGTATGAAGAATCCTCTACATCAGTCAAAGACGGATTCTATGAGGGAGGAGACAATGCTCAGCATGTACACACCCCAGCCTATGCATAGTTAGACCGACAGTATGTTAGAGTGCAATGAGGGGACCCGTAGGTTATAAAACCTGATAAATGTGGACGGTGAGGCCCAGCCTGCTGCCGCACAAATATCTTGAATGGGTATCCCACTCGACCACACCCACGAGGAGGCCATGCCTCTCGTAGAGTGAGCTCTGATGCCCAAGGGGCACTGAAGGCCCTTGGCTTCATAAGCCAGCGCTATAGCATCAGCTATCCAGCGCGATATTCTTTGCTTTGAAACAGCCAGACCTTTAGTGCGGCCGCCAAAGCATACGAACAATTGCTCTGTCTGTCTAAACAGGGCAGAACGTTCCAAATATACTCTGAGCGCCCTGACCGGGCAGAGTAAATTAGCGTCGCTTTCGTCTGCTGGAGACGATAGCGCGGCCAAAGATATCACCTGTGCTCTGAAAGGAGTAGAGAGCACCTTAGGAATATACCCGTGTTTTGGCCTGAGGACAACCCTGCTGTCGTTAGGTCCAAACTCCAGGCAGGTAGCGCTTGATGACAGCGCGTGCAGGTCGCCCACTCTCTTGACCGAGGCGAGAGCCAGCAAGAGAGCAGTTTTGAGCGAGAGCTGTTTAAGGTGCACAGTTCGGAGGGGTTCGAACGGGGCATGTTTAAGTGCGTCCAGGACCGTGGCCAGGTCCCAAATCGGCACCGAGGGGGGGCGTGGGGGATTTATCCTCCTGGCGCCCCTCAGGAAACGAACAACTAGGTAGTTTTTCCCTAGTGTGCGGCCTTCCACAGGGTCATGTGATGCCGCTATGGCAGCCACATATACTTTGAGCGTGGAGGGGGTGCGGCCTGCCTCCAACAGCTCTTGTAAGAAAACGAGCACACTCGGTACTTCGCATGTCTCAGGATTCAGGTTCCTGGATTTACACCAGTCACTGAACACCTTCCATTTCTGGGCATATAAGCGCCTCGTAGAGGGCGCTCGTGCCTCAGTGATGGTTCTCAACACTCCACTGGGGAGGTTCCCGGGAATCCGTTGAGGGGCCACGCATGGAGGGCCCACAGATCGGGGCGGGGATGGAGGATCATCCCGTTGGCCTGCCTGAGGAGATCTAGCCTCAGTGGAATCGGCCATGGGGCAGATTGCATCATCTGCATCAGTTCTGGAAACCACGTCTGGTTCTTCCAGAGTGGGGCTACCAGGAGCACTGCACATTTCTCCTCCCTGATCCGACTGATGACCTGAGGTAGCATCGCGACCGGAGGGAAGGCATACAGCGGGCGGCTCGGCCAGACTTGGGCGAGCGCGTCTGTGCTCTTTGAAAAGAAGAGAGGGCAGTGCGCATTTTCCTTGGAGGCAAAGAGGTCGACCTCTGCTCTGCCAAAGGTTTGCCATAACCACTGAATCGTCAGGGGGTGGAGAGACCATTCTCCTGGGAGAACCTTGTCTCTGGACAGCATGTCCGCTCCCTGGTTCAGAACACCTGGCACATGCGCTGCTCTCAGCGAGCGCAGGTTGCGCTGGGACCATAGGAGTGCAGGGAGCTCGATCTGAGTCCACCCTGACGATTTATAAGCGAGACTACCGTCATGTTGTCCGTTCGGACTAGGACGTGCTCGTCCTTCAGGTACGGGAGCAGGGCTCTGAGAGCCAAAGCGACCGCTTTCAATTCCAGACAGTTTATATGTAGGCGCTTCTCCGGGTTTGACCACAAGCCGGAGACAGGCCTGCCCTCGTAAAGGGCCCCCCAGCCTATTTTGGAGGCATCTGTCGTGATCATTTTTCTCCTTGTGTTCACGCCCAAACTCACGCCTGACTGATACCAGTCGACAGCTTTCCAGGGCGTCAGGGCTTTTATGCAGCCGTGATTCGCTCTGATTAAAAAGTGGCCCGAGCGCCACGCGTGAGTGGGGACACGGCTTTTGAGCCAGCGTTGGAGAGGAAGCATGTGCAACAATCCTAGCTGGAGTACAGCTGATGCTGAGGCCATGAGACCGAGCATCCTTTGAAATCGCTCTGACGAGAGGCGCGCCGTCATCTGCACTGAGTCTAGCACTATTCCCAGAAAAGAGATATTCTGGCTGGGGGATGGCATGCTCTTTGCAAAATTGATTCTTAGACCCAGGCGATCTAGATGACTGATAATCCAAGACCTGTGTGTCACTAACTGGCTCTCTGATTGTGCTAGGATTAGCCAATCGTCGAGATAATTTAGTATTCGCACTCCCCGCTGTCTCAGGGGGGAAAGTGCTGCATCCATACATTTCGTAAATGTACGGGGTGCCAGTGACAGGCCGAATGGTAGTACTGTGTACTGGTATGACTGTCCCTCGAAAGCGAATCTCAGAAAGGGCCTGTGATGAGGCGCTATCGGAATGTGAAAGTAAGCGTCTTTCAGATCCACTGATAGAAACCAATCCCCTGGGCGAACTTGCGCGAGGATATGCTTGGTTGTTAACATTCTGAACGAGCGAATCATTAAAGCTTTGTTCAGATGTCTGAGATCTAGAATGGGGCGGAGACCGCCATCCTTTTTCGGGACGAGAAAATAGCGGCTGTAAAAACCTGCCTCGCTCATAGAGGGAGGGACTGTCTCTATAGCGCCTTTCTTTATCAGTTTGAGCATCTCTGTGCGTAGAACATGTGAAACATCTTTTCTCACTTTCGTCTCGACCACTGCTGTGAAGCGGGGCGGTCTGCGAGCGAATTGAAGCGAGTAACCGTGTTTTATTATGTTCAAAACCCATTTCGGCATGTCGGGGACATTTTCCCAAGCTTTCGCTCGCATAGATATGGGCTGAATGCTGGCTGGGGGCGTGTCGCAGTGACGTATGGCTCCCGCCAGCGAATCGCTCTGTGCTAATGTCGAGCTTACAGCTCTCAGCGGCGCGGGCGCGCGCTGAGCAGCTTTGTTGAATGCCGAGTGCAGGGGTGCGTGTGAGATTACAGGCACGCTCGCCGTAATACTCACAGAGTGAGATGGGGAAATATTTAACACTGTATGGGCAGTGCTTATGGGTGGGGGTGCATAAACTGTGGTAGGCACGCGCGCCACTTTCATAAAGCTTCCCGCTCGTGGCGGGAGGTTTTTGGTCATATAAACAGTGTTTGTGTGTTGGGGTGCATGCATAACAGCGGGCACACGCGCCACTCTTATAAAACTTCCCGCTTTTACTGGGGAAGTGTTTATAACTGTGGGAACAGTGCTTATGTGTAGTGGTGCATACGTGACAGTTGGCACACAATCTACTTTTATGGGGCGTCCAGCTTGAACTGGGAAAACATTTGGCACTGCGTTGACAGTTTTGATATGTGGGAATGCGCACTTTGGTGTGGACACGTGACCCTTTAATGACACAGGCAGAAAATAGCTCTTTATGTGATTTCTGTGTGTCGCCGTAAAAACGGCGTTTGTTTGCAGGTGGGCGAGCTGTGTGGCTGGCACATTGGCTGCTGTATAGACATTTCCAGCCGCCTGTAAGGGGACTGGGTAATGCTTTAAACGTTTTGGAGAGAACGGTCCGGCTCTTGCGAGACACGCGCTCCCCCTTTTTCTCCCTGTAGCTAGGAGGACTTACGAGGCTCCGGGTTCAACACAATCTTGGGCCGAGGTCCCCATCGCTCGGGCGGTTGCTTCCTGTTGGCAGAGCGCGAGCGGCGTCGAAAATCCGTTTCAGGTCTGGGCTGAGAGACAGGAGGCGCCGTCTTAGCTCGCTGCTGCTGAGGCGGCCGTTGGCGGCTCTGCGATGAGCTAGATCGCTTGGGCAGGAAGTGACGCATAGCCTGCGAGTCCTTACGGGCTTCGGTGAAGCGCTCGGCGAACTCCTTCACCGCTGGTCCAAACAGGCCGCTTTGTGAGATAGGCGCGTCGAGAAATGGCGCCTTATCTGCATCCTTCATCTCTGTTAGCATCAGCCACAGATGGCGCTCAAGGACAGTCAGGTTAGCCATAGCACGGCCGATGGATTGGGCGGTGGCTTTTGTAGCTCGCAGCGCTATGTCAGTGGCGCTGCGTAGGTCCTTAAATGCCTCAGGATCGGGTCCAGACTCGTCCATACTGCGGAGAAGTTTAGCTTGAAACACCTGGAGGACAGCCATAGAGTGAAGCGCTGATGCAGCTTGGCCGGCGGCGGCGTATGCGCAACCAGCGAGAGCTGACGTAGACCGGCAAGGCTTCGAGGGATGAGAAGCTTTAGCTTTCCATCCAGCGTTGGAGGGTGGACACAGATGATTGGCCACAGCCTCCTCGAGGGGCGGAGTCCCCTCATAGCCTCTTTCTTTCGCGCCGTCCACAGAGGAGAGCGACAAAGAAAAAGAAGGCTTCAGACGAGCGGAGTGCGGGGCTTTCCACGACTTCGTGAGTTCGTCGTGAACTTCCGGGGAAGAAGGGGGAGGGCCTTTGCCGAGGGGCCTGTCGGCGCCCCTGCAGGAACCACTCGTCCAGTCGGCTGCGGGCGGGTTCTTCCGGGGAAGACCAATCGAGCCCGACGTCTTCCACGGCCTTAGACAGGATGCGGACGATCTCCGAGTCCATGCTGGAGCCCGCGCTCGTGCCCGCTAATGTCGATGGCGCGGGGTCGAACGACGAACCCGGCCAGTCGTCAGATGCAGCGTCAGCGGAAAAACTGTCATCCTTGTCATCGTCATCCCCTGACGCGCCAAACGAGATGAGCCCCATCGCTCCGCTGGAGGGGTGCTGGTCCGCCTGTGTGAACTGGACTGGCGGCGGGGAGTCTTCGGGTGGTGGTGAAGCATGCGGGGATTGGCCCGGCGTGACATCACTGCAAACCGCGTGCTCCGGCGGCCTCTGTGAGCGGCGCTTTTTCTTGCGCGGCTCGACCAGAGGAGATGGCAGCACGGAAGAGGTGGGCTCTTTCGCGGTGAAAACGGCGAAGCGAGCGCGCAGCTCGGTGAGGCCCAGGGCGTCACACTCGGGACATCCGCCTCGAGTAAGGGCAGCCTCTGCGTGGTCCGGTCCCAGGCAGCGGGCGCAAATGATGTGACGATCCCCGTCTTGAAGAGGGCCTCGACACGAGGCGCAGGAAGGCATTTGAAACAACGCCTTGTTAAATTTGCTCTTTTAGAAAGTGTCGCGGGGGCGAACACTGAAGCTTTTGAAAGGATATTAGATGATGCGCGCCGGATGGCTTAGCAGAAGGGCGATCGAAGGCGGCTGAAGGCGCCGGCGTCCTCGAAGCAGTCCTGCTGTAGGCTTGTCGACGGCAGGGGGCGAAAAGACTCCAACAAATCCGGAGGATCCAGCGAAGAGAAGGTTCTTTGCTGAAGGAGATTAAATCTAAAGAACTCAGACGACGGGGCGCCCAATATATAGCCCTTGGCCACGGCCATCTTGGCGGGCTCTGACGCGCGTGGGCGCGAAGCACGCTCATTGGAAGCGGGTTCAGAGTCGGCCCGTCATTGGTTCGTGCAGTTGCCGCAGCACAGCCAATGACCGAGCTGCCTCGCTCATTGCTGTATGCTGTGCAGCTGCAATGCGTTTTACATAAAGACTTCAATATTTCTCGAGAAAAGGAGTTTTCCCATAGCGTAAGCTTACGCAATAGGAGGAACCTCTCGAAAGGGAACATAGTAAACTATATTTTACTGGATATTACTGTACGTATTCTGATTGATCACACCGAAAGCATTCTGGAGGTGTCCAGAACTATATGTACAAGTTATGGCAATAGACAGTTATATTTAAAATGCATAATGAAGGTATTTATAATTCACTTTAAGCTACGATAAAATCATAGTCATTCCAATGTGACATGGGCAAATGGACACACATAAAAACACATCGAATATATCTGGTTAAATGTCTTTTAAAAAGAGAAGTTTCTTTCTCTTTAGAATCACCTTCTTTGGGACATTCCAGTCAGTCATAAAAATGTCTCGTAACTGGACACCACGCTCTGTCCTGAGCGTGGTCTTTACTGGTGGGGGAATGTGTGTGTGTGTGTGTGTTTGGGTTAATTTACATTCAGAGATTTTGGGTCTTTAGCAGGATGTATTTAGTTATTCAGATTCACCCTCGCCCAGTCCTTACACTCGCGTACACACACACACACACACACACACACACACTTGCATGTTAAATGTTTTTTTTAAATATTAAATTTACTCACTGCATATTTGTATAATTCAGATAATACAGTTTTTTTTATTCGCTTTGGTACTATTTTCACAAGTAAGGTGTACATTTTCAAAACTCTTGGTGCTAATATCACAACAGATCATCAAAAGTGCACTTTTTTCAAACATTTCATCATGTTTTCAATTGTGTTAGTACAATTCACAAAATCACAAAGTATCCTTTTCACAACACAAAAATAAGTGTTTCATCTACATTATTGTTTCATTCATAGTAACTGCCTTTCATAAAGCTTTTACTATCAAACTTTTGATTTGCATCTCTTTTTGTTCAGTTTAATACAGTTGTCTATTATTTAATCCAACTGATCTTAATGGTTAATCAATTAATCATTTGGTAAACCTATAGATTTTCATTTCAGCAATATACAGTATATGGAATTTTGAGAACTACAGAAATAAAATGTGCGTTTGTACGAACATATAAATTACGTGTAACCACACATGATGAATACTCGTTATTGCTAATTGATTTCCCATAGTGGTAACCACAATTGGTTACTATATATAAAAGTGCGGGTGTAAACACTGGCCATTTCTTTCAACATGGAGCAGGATAGACAGCAATGAATAGGAAGAGCTCGTGGACAAGGGATCCGTCAGAGAGGTGGGCATGGGCACCAACAGAGGTCAGAGAGGTCAGAGAGGTGGGCATGGGCACCAACAGAGGTCAGAGAGGTGGGCATGGGCACTAACAGGGGTCAGAGAGGTGGGCATGGGCACTAACAGAGAGGTGGGCATGGGGCCCGTCAAAGGGTTGGTCATCAGAGAGAGGGAGGCAGAACTGTTGTCTCTAATGAAGTCCGGGCCATCATCGTTGATCATGTGGTGAACAGAGGCCTTACTATGGCAGAGGCTGCCAGATTAGTTGATGCAAATCTAAAAAGATCAACTGTCAATTCTATGTTCAACTAAGGGCTGAGTATGTTCAGGTACAGCACTATATATTGTATTACTGTTACTATTTGATGCATCACTTACGTCATATGTATATTGGAACAACACTGTTAAAAGAACTAACCAAAATATATTTTTTAGAGGGTTATGGTGCTTGACGGAACATCATCGGCCAACAGGCCACAGTACAAGTGCCTGGACAATGTGGAGGAAACATCTCCATGTGCGCAGCTATCTCTGAAGATGGTGTTGTAGGACGATACTTGGCTTCTATAATGCTGCACATCTTATTGAGTTTCTCAATTACAGTAAATTGAGCCGGCCTGTCAAGGTGAAGGGGTCACCTATGTAATTGTGTGGGACAATGTCAGGTTCCACCAATCAGAGGTAGTTCAAGCATGGTTTCAGGCCCATCCCCGATTCATGACCCTCTACCTGCCTCCATACTCTCCTTTCCTCAACCCTATTGAGGAATTTCTTTCAGCATGGAGGTGGAAGGTCTATGATCGCCAACCCCTGGAGCGTGCCACCCTCCTTCAGGCCATGGATGATGCATGTGATGACATCAGTGTACTGTAGACCAATGTCAAGCATGGATTCGTCACGCCAAAAGGTTTTTTCCAAGGTGCATGAACAATGATAACATTCATTGTGATGTGGACGAGAATCTATGGCCAAATGCTCAAGACAGGCTTGATCCAAATTACAGTAATGTAATGTGTGCACTAAATGTTATTGTTTTGTTCCTATTTAGTTACATTTCATTATAGAAAGTAAAGGCCTACCTTATATCTGAAAAATAAAAACTAATTTGCCCAAATGATTGTAGAGGATGTCTTCATTGATCCTTCACTTGATTACACATATGATGGATATTTTGGAAATTATAGATTATGTAAATGTTGGGTAATGTAAGTGTATTGCCTTATGTGAAAACTGTGTAATCTGTCTTTTATAGCTACTGTAGCATATTAATTTCAGCACTTCTAAGGCTGATTTGAAACATGTATCTTGCATTGTTTGCTGTTGTATGAACTGATTGTTAAAAGTACTAAACTGAAAGAAGATCATACTGTTGTGTTTCGGTGATTAAACCAAATGTTCTCATTACATATTACAACAATATTGTGTTTGAAACAATGATTATGTGGACTGAAAACATGTGCAACTGACTGAAAGCATGACATCAGGTTTTGAAAGAATGACTAGCTGCGTTACAAGTGTGATCAGTTTGGATTTTTGTACTAAGAGTTTTGAAAATGTACACCTTACATCTGAAAATAGTACCAAAGCGAATAAAAAAACTGTAATAACTATAATAATAATAGTTATTAATAATAACCTCATTGATCATTAATAATAATAACCAATACACTATAAAGAAAAGGGGCAAATTGAAGCCACTTCATAACACTACACAATTTAGTGAATATTTAATTTACTGTAAATGTATAGCATTATGCCTTTATGGGGTTTCTTCTTGTCTTCAAGGAAAAACCGGCGACATGACATAAAGTTGATTCTGATTGGTCTTCTTCTGTGCATTCGAAGTGCTGATTGGCTCACGCAGATAGAACCTTATAGAGCCAAGTTAGAGTTTGATTTTGTAGATAGAACCTTTTTGTTTTTTCAATAAAAAGTCCCACAATGTACACAACTTAAAAAAACACATCACATAATGTAAATAAGTTGTCAGAGAATAAGAATATGGGAATAACTCAATTTTGACAAAAATGTCAGATAGAACCTTATAATTCCAAGGGGACGAGGTCCTGACTCTCTGTTTTCATTAAAAATCCTTCGAAAAAGAGTAGGGGTGTAACCCCGGCATTCTGGCCAAATTTGCCCCTTGGCCTCTGTCCATCATGGCCTCCTAATCATCCCCATATATACTGATTGGCTTCATCACTGTCTCCTCTCCACCAATAAGCTGGTGTGTGGTGGGCGTTCTGGCGCAATATGGCTGACGTCACATCATCCAGGTGGATGCTGCATTGGTGGAGACAGTGACTTCATTAAGTGTTAAAGCCAACTTGCAGACAGCTTTTTACAGGGAGAAGAGTCAGTGTTATTCCACTCAATGTTGATGGCTCCAAACAGTTCATATAGTTGAAAAATGTTTTATTTAAGACCAAATATTCACGATAAGGTTTAATCTGTTAAATCGTACTCGGTTACTAATGTAACCTCTGTTCTCTTTAGAGAGGGAACGAGTACTGCGTAATATCTTACGCTATGGGGAAAACCTCTTTCCTCGAGATATTGAAGCCAAAAATTATCCTTAATTTTTAATCAATGCAAAACGCTTTGCGGCAGCAAGCAGACATAGGCGCGCCTATTGGCTGCTCTGCGGCAAAAGCGGCAGCCTATTGAGAGCGGCTCTGCGTGACTTCTTGACCAATGGGGGCACTTCGCGCCCATTTCGTCACGTCCCGCCAGAAAGGGCGTGGTCTCACCCTATAAATATAGCTCGATAAGGCTGGTACACTGGTTTTCATCGCCGAAGCGAACCAGAGCGTGTTGTAAGCACGGCAAGATACGCAGTACTCGTTCCCTCTCTAGAGAGAACAGAGGTTACGTTAGTAACCGAGTACGTTCTCTTACGAGAGTATCTCTCGTACTGCGTAATATCTTACGCTATAGGGAACACAGTGTAACACGCCATGCATACAGGGCTCCAACACCAAAATCCCAAGGGCAGAGGCCCGGGGCGCATGTAGTGCATAATCACCATAGACTCACAAAGAGTGAAGGAAGAGGGGCTAGAAGCGTCATTCCTTATAAAATAGCATCCAGAGGAGCTAATCATATAGATATTATACCACGTAGTCAGGGTGAAAAACACTTTCAGCCTAAACTGGGTGGCCATACATGTGTTGACACTCGTGGAGCTGCTGTATCAGTCAGTGAGCGATACGCAGGCCAAACTCAGCATCTGGGCCCTGAACGGTGTGTTGAGGGATTTCAGCACGTACCGTGCCTAGGTTTGAGTATGACCTTTGAGTCATTAGGCCCAAACTCCATACATGACGCGCTTACCGAAAGCTGAAGCGAGAGCCATGAGAAACACCGTTTTGAAAGACAGATGTTTCATGTCTGACAAATGGATTGGCTCGAATGGGGCACCTTTCATGGCTTCCAACACCGTGGAAAGGTCCCACATCGGGACTGAAGGGGGCCTGGGAGGGTTCAATCTCTGAGCTCCCCTGAGGAAACGCACGACTAAGTCGTTCTTCCCCAGTGGCTGGCCAGACGCCGGTTTTGCAAACGTTGCTATGGCCGCCACGTACACTTTGAGCGTGGATGGGGTTCTGCCCTTATCCAGCAGCTCTTGAAGGAAGGAAAGCACTTCCGTAACCCCGCAGTCTACGGGTGAAAAGCCCTGAGCTTGACACCAAGCAGAGAACACAGACCATTTCGAGGAATAGAGCCGTCGAGTAGACGGAGCTCTAGCCTGCGTGATCGTGTTTAACACTCCCTCCGGGAGGTTAGCGGGTACCCGTTGATGGCCCATGCGTGCAGGGACCACAGATCCGGGCGAGGATGCCAAATCGAGCCCCCTGCCTGAGAGAGGAGGTCTCTCCTCAGTGGTACAGGCCACGGGGCAGTGCTGGCCAGCTGCATCAGGACTGGGAACCAGGTCTGGTTTGTCCAGAGCGGGGCCACGAGCAGCACTGGGCATCCGTTTTCCCTGATTCGTTCCAACACTTGAGGCAGGAGCGAGACGGGGGAAAAGCATATAGGGGAACGCGGGGCCAGACATGGGCCAGCGCATCCCTGCTCTTCAAGCAGAAGTTCGGACACTGAGCGTTTTCGTGGGACGCGAACAGGGCCACCTGCGCTCTGCTGGACGTTTCCCACAGCAGTTGGATCGTCTGCGGGTGCAGCGACCATTCCCCTGCTGGGACATTGTTTCTGGACAGTCTGTTTGGTCCCACATTCAGGTGACCAGGCACATGCGCTGCTCTCAGCGAGAGCAGGTTGTGCTGAGCCCAGACCAGAAGGCGTTCCGTCAACCTGTAAAGGTTTCGGGACCTGACGCCGCCCTGGCGATTTATGTGTGCCACCACTGACATGTTGTCCGACCGGACCAGGACGTGGTGACCTTTTATCTGGGGACAGAAGCACCGTAGCGCTTTGTCGACTGCTATCATTTCCAAGCAGTTTATGTGAAGGAGCTTTTCCCGTTCTGACCACAGGCCAGCGAACGGTCTGCCCTTGAGCAGCGCTCCCCATCCCGAGGTGGAGGCGTCCGTAGACACCACCTGCACACTCGAGGCGGTCCCCAGACTCACACCTGACTGATACCAGTCGGTTACTTTCCAAGGTTTCAGAGCTGAAACGCACTTTAGATCGACCCTGAGGCGAAACAGACCAGTGGTTCGTGCCTGGGGCGGAACTTGCGCTTTCAGCCACATCTGCAGTGGGCGCATGCGAAGCAGGCCCAGATGGAGTACAGAGGCTACTGAGGCCATCAGGCCCAGTATTTTCTGAAACCTTTTGAGCGGGACTATAGAGCCGTGCTGGAAGGAGTTCGCGACGCGCTGAATGTCTAGTCCGCGCTCCGGTGACAGGCGTGCTGTCATGGATAACGAGTCCAGCACTGTTCCCAGAAAATAAATTTTCTGACTGGGAGACAGCGAGCTTTTCGCCCAATTGACTGTGAGGCCCAGATTCTCGACGTGTTCGAGTAATGTGGCCCTGTGTTCTATGAGCTCTGAGTGTGATCGAGCTAGAATCAGCCAATCGTCCAAGTAGTTCAAAACTCGCATGCCCCGAAGTCTCAGGGGTGCGAGAGCCACGTCCATGCCCTTTGTGAATGTACGGGGTGCTAGGAACAGGCCGAACGGCAGGACTGTGTATTGATATGCCTGGTCCTCGAAGGTGAATCTCAAGAATCGCCTGTGATGGGACGCTATTTGTATTCGGAAATAGGCGTCTTTCAGATCTATTGACATAAACCAGTCCTCTTGGCGAAATTGTGCGAGGATTTTCCTGGTTGTAAGCATTTTGAACTGGCGCGTCACAAGTGCTCTGTTCAGCTGTTGCAGATTTAAAATGGGTCTGAGACCTCCATCTTTTTTCGGTACCAGAAAATATCTGCTGTATAGGCCCCCTTCACTCTGAGCCTGAGATAAAGGTTCTATAGCACCTTTGCTCAGTAGTTTCGCTATCTCGGCTCGAAGTAGATGTGCTACTTCTGTTTTCACCGTGGATTTGACACGCGCCGTGTAACGGCGGGGGCGTCGAGCGAACTGTAGCGAATAGCCTCTTTTTATAGTGTTCAGCACCCATTCTGTTACCCCAGGAAGCTGTGCCCACACTTTCGCATGAAGAGCTAGGGGTAGAATGAGATCTGGGCTCTGGCCGTGACATAGTGACGGCAAGGGAGCTCCGGCGTGCTGTAACGCAGACACTGTGTTTACAGTGTTCAGCACCCATTCTGATACCCCAGGAAGCTGTGCCCACACTTTCGCGTGAATAGCTAAGGGTAGAATGAGATCTGGGCTCTGGCCGTGACATAGTGACGGCAAGGGAGCTCCGGCGTGCTGTAGCGCAGACACTGTGTTTACAGTTTGTGAGGCGGGGGCGCGCCGATCGCGGCGGGCAGCCTGGCCACGCTCAAATCCCTTATAGCAGTTTGCTGAGGGAGAGAGAGCGGGGCGAGCCCCGTGGGGCTCAACATGTCTGTGAGTGAATGTGGGCGCGGAACAGCGGGCACATTTCTGCACTGAAAACACCGTCGGCCTGAGCTGACTGAATGTGAGTTGGTTTCGTTTTTACAGAACCCGTGGGACATGTGGTGTGTAGTGTTTGTGGGCACTGAGACGTGGGCACATTCACTACGTTTAGTGCACAATCGACATGAGGCGATTTTGTTTGTGCGAGCCCTGCATTTTTGCGGGCTGTGTTTGTGTGTAGAAATGAGGACTGGGTTGTGGGCATTTTTATTACACTCATAACACCAACGGCTGTGGCCGGAACACCAGAAAATACACTGCTATGTGATTTATCTGGGTCGCCGTGGAAACAGCATTTGTGTGCAGGCAAGCGGGCCGTGGCACCGGCTTGCTTACTGCAAAATACACTGGAACAGTCGCATTTTCTGGAACTGAACGAGCGAAAAAAATTCTGTGGAAGTCTGGCCGTGGCGAGACTGAAACACCGTCGATTTCCTAGGAGGCTAGGAAGACTTGTGTTGGTTTCGTTTTACAGAAACCGTGGTAGTGTTTGTGGGCACTGGGTTGTGGGCACATTCACTACATTTAATGCACAATTGACATGCGTCGATTTCATTTGTGCGAGCCCTGTACCGTGGCGGGCTGTGTTTGTGTGTAGAAATGAACCCTGGGCTGTGGGCATTTTATTACACTCATAACACCATCGGCTGTGGCCGGAAAACCAGAAAATACAATGCTTATATGATTTTTCTGGGTCGCCGTGGAAACGGCATTTATGTGCAGGCAAGCGGGCCATGGAACCGGCTTGTTTACTGCAAAATACACTGGAACAGTCGCATTTTCTGGAACTGAACGAGCAAAAAGTTTCGGTGGAAGTCTGGCCGCGGCGTGACTAAATTTCTATCTGCTGCGAGAGCCGGGATCGAATACGGATCTCTCGCGCGAAGGCTTCGTGTTCCGCCACTGAGCCACAGGGGAGAACTACATTAGCGCAAGCAGATAAGAGAGCGTCATCACAGTTTTGTGTGTGTCGGCATTTGTTTGCAGGTGTGCGTGTTATACAACAGGCTCATTGCTGCAATATTGACATTTTCAGCCGCTCAAACTAGGAGCTGAGAAATGTTTGAGAAATGGAGATTAGTCCGGCCTCGGCGGGACTAAAACACACTCTTTTCTCATTTTGCCGGTGACGCACGCCCATGGGGGGGCGGGGTAGATTTCTTATAACTTAAAGAAAGCTAGTCGCGGTTTTAGGGCTCGCGGTCTTGATGCTGGCCCGTTTCCCTGACGACACACGGACAGAAGGGGGGAGGTCCACAGAGCTCGCCCAGTCCTCACTGTCCGACGCCAGGATAGAGCAGCAGGTCTCCTCTACAGATGCAGCTATCTCGTCGTCATTAATGGCGGAAGCGGCGGCGCGCGGCGGCGCGCGGCGGCCGTTATCCGTCAGTGAGCGACTCGAGTGAAGCTGGTGAAGCTGGCGGGCGAACCGGCGAGCGCTGGAGAAGGCTCAGGGACCCGCTGAGTACGGCGCTTTTTTACGGCGCGACACTGTAGCGGGTGGAAGTGCAGTCTCGCTGAAGGATGCCAGGCGAGTCCTCAGAGTCACCGTAGGCAATAGCTCGCAGTGAGGGCAGCCGCCGTCCGTGAGCGCGAGAGCTGCATGATCCTCTCACAGGCAGGAAACGCATCACATGGCGGTCCCCGTCGCTGAGTGTGGCTCGCCACGAGCCACAGGAGGAAGGCATCTTTAAAAAGACGCGGCTCTTTTAGATGATAGACGTGTGAGTCGCGGGGCGAGCACACACACACACACACACACACACATACACACAGAGCAGAGTAAAGGATATATAGTACGCCGGAAAGCGCAGCAAGTACGGCGGCTGAAGGCGGCGAGGTGAAGGCCAGCGACTTCAGGCTCGAGGGCTCGTCCCGCTGAAGGCTTGCGTCGACGGCGCAGCTTCTCACTCCGGATCCAGCGATGCGTGAGGCTTCGCTGAAGAGATGAAAATCAGTGTACCAGCCTTATCGAGCTATTTTATAGGGCGAGACCACGCCCTTTCTGGCGGGACGTGACGAAAGACGTCAAGACGTCACGTCACTGCTTTTGCCGCAGAGCAGCCAATAGGCGCGCGAGCCGCCTCGCCTATGTCTGCTTGCTGCCGCAAAGCGTTTTGCATTGATTAAAAATTAAGGATAATTTTTGGCTTCAATATCTCGAGGAAAGAGGTTTTCCCCATAGCGTAAGATATTACGCAGTATGAGAGATACTCTCGTAAGAGAACTGGATTCTGACCAGGTCAAAACATGACCCTGATGGACTTATTCTCAAGCTACTTCTTGATTGTCTTTGCTATTTAGGCTGGAACTAGGGTCTTGTTGAAAAATAACAACTTTGGAAAAAAACTTTTCAATTGTGAGAAGCAAGTAATTCTGAAATAATCACCTGTACTCCAACACATGAATTGACTTTTTACAGTGAAGCAGCTCACCTATACCGGCAACTAATTAGGCTTTCCACACAATGACACATCTTCCTCCATGCTTCTCTGTGGTAGAGATGCATTTCTCATTAATTTTCTCACCAGATCTTCGAATCTTTGTTTTTTGCTTAAATTTAGCTAATTTCCTGACCAATAATTTGCGGTTAAGACTATTGAAAGCTTAGTGTTCAACTATTTTGAGGCTTAGCCCATAGTTTTTGCCAAGGAGTGTACATGAAAAAATCAACGCATTCTCATCCTTTGGCGTCACATAGGTGACGCCATATGACATTTCGTCGAAATCTTACGCACATGGCATCCTTTAGCGTCAATATAACATGCACTGGTATGGGTAGGTTTAGGTCTTGGGTAGGGTACGGTTATGACGCCTTGGGATCTGCGTCTCAAATTGACGCTAAACATTGCCATGTGCGTCGGATTTAGACGAGCGTCACCTGTATGACGCCTTGGGTTCTGCGTCTCATATTGATGCTAAAGGATGAGAACGGGCTGGAAAAAATATGATATTTGAATGAAAATGGAAGCTTTAGCGTGAAGTTCTGCCAGGAAGACTCAATTGCTACGTCACTTATTACCTTCTCCTCTATCCAATCGTGTCTAATACTTGCGGTATAAAAGACCAGTACTTACACATGTTTGAGTTTGTAGATGCTGACGCTTTCATTCACCTCCATCCTCCCCACCACCACCAGGATGGTCCCTTCCTATACCTCACAGGGGGTCGGCTGCGCCACTGCCTTCGTCTTCAGGCAGGAAATGCAGAGTCCGGACCCTCGGATTGCGAGCTATGGACAGGGCCTACGCCAAAGAACTTTATTGCTTGCTGGGCTATCAATAAATGTATTTCTACCATAAAGACTCAGAAGGATTCTCGAATAAAATAGAATTTAATTTGTGAAAGGAGTTTACAGACAAAAAATAAAAGTAGATGCTCGACAAGCTCCGTCTCAGAGTTCTTTGGCGTAGGCCCCGTCCTCCGTCCGGGTCTGAAGGTTAGCTTGTAGGTCCTGCCTGATGTTAGAGGCAGGGGCGGAGCCTACCCCCCGACGAGTGGACGGGAGCCATTCTGGTGGTGGTGGGGATGATGGGATAAAACTTTGCTACGACACCTGCAGGCAACAACATGGGACGGTAAGATCAGTCTTTTATATTCAATGTCAAGCTGTGATTGGTAGCGTGGAATTATAAATCAATGACGTGGCAGTGAGGTCTTTCTGGTAAAACTTACGCTTACGCTTTCATTTATTGTTACAGTATTTATTCTCCCGAGTCTTTCTGGTAGAACTTAAATGTTTGTCTAATTTTTCTCAATATAGGTTAAGATACTGTGATATGACAAATGAGTGTTGTCTGAAATCAAACCCATCACACCTGAGAGAGCTGAACCTGAGTGGGAATAAACTTGGAGACTCTGGAGTTGAAAACATATGTGATCTACTGATAAATTCACAGTGCAAGCTAGAAATACTAGAGTTAATATTGCTCTGTACAGCAATTACAGTGTGGTTAAAGTTCACTTTTTATATTTTAAGACAACAAGGCTGAAGTTGCATAATTTATAGCACTGCACTTTCTTTCATTTTAACATCTGAAGATACATTGATAGTGCACAAACTTTTTTTGAGTGAAGATGGCTTCAGACATGGGTTGTAACTAATATTCCCAAATCCTAGTTAATGCTTCTTTGTTGGTTTATTGTTTGGTGCTGTTTTAGTGTACTGCATGGCATTTAATCATGATAACTTGCATGTATGTAACACGGATCTGAGCCATTGTCCTTTTTGTCTTCAGTCTGTGTGGATGCATTATTACAGAGAAACAGTGTCTCATCCTGACTTCAGCTCTGAAATCAAACCCATCACACCTGAGAGAGCTGGACCTCAGTGGAAATAAACTAGAAAATACAGGAGTGTAGCACTTTTGTGACGTACTGAAGGATTCACACTGTAAACTGGAGAGATTAAGGTTAGTAACATTCACATATAAGAATCAAAATGAGAGCAAAACATAACATTTTGACTAAATATTTGTCATTTACCTTTTTCTAAAATGATTATAAATAACAGTAACTGTAATGAAATCAGAGTAATGAGATAACGAGAATAATATTTGCAGAAAAATATCATTAATAAGTTGCAGAATGTATGTGTACCTGCAGAACCATACCCCTGACACTTTGATTGTGCTTTTATTTTTCATGGTAAAGATGACCATGCCTTAAAAAGTTAATTTCAAACTCTGGGTGAACTCTCTCTTTTTCTGTTCGTTTCTTTCTTCCCAGCCTAAATGACTGTGGAATCACAGACGTTTCTTCTTTAACCCAGTCTTTGACAAACACAAAAGCACTGCAGTTTTTAAAAGAGATTGATCTGAGTAAAAATAACATAGAAGACTCAAAGGAGCAGCTCATTGACGTGCTACGAGACCCAAACTGTAAACTGAGGTGAGTAAACATATTTTTGTTACAGTCATGCTAACACCAACAAACAAATTAACATAATTTGTGTTTTAACTCATATTTAAAATAAATATTTTTTTAGAAACATGCTCCAAATAATGGATTTTAATGTCAGTAAAGTCAGTAACTAATCTGACAGGAATTTTGTTAATTTAACTTTACACCAAAAAAGTCATTAGAATTTGAAACTTGTTCCACCTAACATTGATCATTTTCTCTTACAGCCTAGAGAGAGATCATTGGTTTAGCTGGAGAGCTGGTTTAAACCTAATTGGTAGCATTGGTGGATGGATTACATCCTTTTCTAAACCTCAGGAACCTGTTAAATCAACAGAACAAGACCAGTGAACATCAGGTGAGGGATCATAGGAAGAGCTTTACTATACTGTGTCTATGAGTATAAATTAATATGTGTGATGATGTGATGTCTGTATACTAAAATCTAAAATATACATTATATTCAAATATAAACTCTGTTGTCAACTATGAATATCAGCACACACACACAAAGAAAAACTGAACTATGTCAGAACTGGGATTTTTGGTGAGATGATGCCAAACCGCATTTCATAAATGCAAAAACTGTTCAAAACCCACAGCTATATTCATTTGTATTAAGTTACTTATATGTCTATATTACTAATGCACACATAAGCAAAACAAATCCTGCAAAGAAGCATCCAAGTAAGAATTTCATTATGTTTGTTGTTCTGTTCATGAGACAATAATGCTTTGAGGAGTCTCTTCTTCCATCTAATTAAGGTTCAGTATTTACCAGTTCACAGCATTTATGTACCCATCCTCCTCCTCCTCCTCCTCCTCCTCATCTGAAGTTATTGTTTCCTCTCCCAGCAGTCTAGATAGTCTATATAATGCATTTCATTTAGTGATTATAATCGTAACTTTTGCCATTGTTTTGTATTGTAAGGCATATTGAAAATATAAAGTTGAAACCCTGATTATTTTATTTTGTTCACTAGTTCACTAGCCACCTTTAAGTATAATTAGTGCTTCTGAGAGATTCTCCTGTTAAAAGTTGTAGGCTTGAACTTAAAATTTCACAATAACATTTCTGGCCTAAATATTAAACTATATGAAGACATAAGTTATATAACCCATTCTCATCTCACTGACAGTTATCTCTCTTAACTGACATACAAATCTTCAGCAGAACTAAGTGTTGTACAGCTCTATGCGTGATTGCTTTTCCTGCTGTGATCCATTATTCCACTCTGTACTCCACTATACTCCCTGATCCTCACCACTGCTGAGACTTTCCCCGGCAAGTGTACAGATTATGTAATGAATGAATAAATTATCTTTATTAGACAGTAATCACTAATTATGCAGATGAATTAGACAATCTTTTTGCCATTGAAATGACTTGGAAAAAGTTTCCCAATCAACCTGAATTCACCCTACAAATATTATTTAATATACTTATTAATTTATTGGATCGTTTCTTAGACCAGGAGGAGGCCGGGAGTCAGTAGTTTAATTTGTTTAAAAAGAAATGATTAACATAGCGACTTGATGTAAGATATTTCCTCATTAATTGTAATAAATTGTTCAACAAATTAAATTGCTCATTCACACTCAGCCATTCTTTTTCCACCTTCGATGTGAGGTGTATGTTGTATTTTTTTATTGTATGTTATGCATATTATGTGAATATGTCTTCTCTGATAACGAGGTTTGTGTTTCAGTGTGTTTGGGAAATAAATGGGGTCGCGCGCAGATCTGTGGGGTGTCTCGGGCGCGCGTGCACGGCAGCATCATCACGCGCAGCATCTTTCGCCCACAGACATCTCTGCGTTTCACTTAATTTTTACTTCTCAGACAAAAAGAGCGTCTACTACTGCGTCATATCTTTATATTCTGCTCTTCTGGATAACCGTGAGGATATTTGCGCCGCGGGATTGAAGTGTTTTCATGGAAAATGGCGAGATGGGCTCACGCGTGTCTGCTGCTGATTATGGTGATTTTCAGCGGATCGTGGACCGCAGTGGACGCGCTCACATTCCCACAGCATTACACGTAAGAAACATTAACAATTCCACAGCATTACATGAAATAATAACTCATTCCTACACTAATACACGTAAACACGCTCATTTCCAAATCATTAGTGTAACAAACCCTCATTTCCAAAGCATTGCACGTAAGAATGTTAATTTCCACAACGTTACTGATAAGAAAAGCTAATTTCCACAACCTTATATGAAAGACATAGCCTACTCTTTTCCACAGCATTACACATAGGCTCATTCCACAACGTTTCATTTAAGATACTGATTTCCATAACATTGAAAAGCTAATTTCCACAGTCTAAGAAATACTAATTTCCACAACATTACAACAAATGGACATTTTCTCAGCGTTACACTTTAAAATGTTAATATGATGACATTATCTTTATGTTCATAGTTTAGGGTAAATGCGAGTTTTAATAAGTCATAGTTTGGGGACAAATGTATCCCCTAGAAGTGAGCTAAATATGACAAACACCTACTTTTGGTGACTATTCTAATCCTAAAATAATTTCTTGTAGGGTTAGTTTGAATCCATTCGAATTTTTCTTTTTTTATATAACAATCTATTATCTCGTTTAGATAGATGGAATCGTATATAAGGTCAGTAAGTTATGTGTCTTCTGGCAGACAGACAGCAGTGATTTGAGATTTATGAACTGGTTGGTTCAACAATCCTCAGAGCATCACAAAGTAATTACTGTCACAACTAATCTATCTATCTATCTATCTATCTATCTATCTATCTATCTATCTATCTATCTATCTATCTATCTATCTATCTATCTATCTATCTATCTATCTATCTATCTATCTATCTATCTATCTATCTATGCTCACAGTTCGTCTTCTGAGGTTTAAAGCTGATCTTTCTCTGTAATGTGAATATGGGTCACTCACAACAGCCCCTCATTTCCCTGTTTCTCTGTCCGTGTCTCTAGGGAGTGTGTGTCAGGTAATAGGCAGCGGGGAAGATCTAAGATGTGTTTGTGTGTGTGTGTGTTTCTGGGCATGCTCAGATCAGCTGCTGAGAGTGCATCAGATCGCCTGAATCACTGACACACACCCTGATACACTCTCACCTTTACATATTGTGTAACACATGATGCTAAACATGCAGTGAACCAGCACGTGTGTGTGTGTGTGTTTATAGCATCTTTAATGGAAAGTGCAGGCTGAGTTCCTCTAGATAGAATAATTAAATCTCATCTATGATAGCAAGGCCTATTCATTTTCCAACCTCACTTTAACAAAGAATTTATCCCTTTTTCAGTAAAGTCAACATTTCATCTATAACCTATAAGAATGCACTAGTATGCCAATAATTATGCAAATAATTTTGTAATCATTGATGCTGTTTAATAACTCTCATACCCAAACAAAGATGCCCCTCGCATTTCTATCAGACATGCAAAATTCCAGGCCTAGTTAGTGTTATTATGGCCAATAAGTAACCAATAAGCTGTCTGATATTATAAATACTATTTTAAGTGTTTTTACTATTTTAAGTTTTTCCAAAAATAAACAATAATAAACAATTGTTCACATTTACTGATATAATGTGCACCCCAAACTCCTCTTATCATCTCAATTAACACTGATTATTAAATGCTGGACCCTCAGAGATTTCTCTAAGCGTTCGCTCATTATGATCTCCTCGTGTTTATTGACAGTTCCAATTTAATAATGTTCGAGCTATGAATGCTAATCTAAACAACCTGAACTTACGTAATATAACATAACTGCAGTCGGGTTGTAATCACTTGCAGATCTGTTCTGTTGTCGTGGAAACAGGTGATATTTATGATCAGACTGCAGGGTTATGATTTAACCGTACATGCTGTTCTGTAACAGGGCGGTTTAATGAAGCTGAACGAGACCTCGCAGGTGTTCAATAATTCATCTGCATCTGTAGATCAGGGCAGTTTCGTTGAGCTGCACGGTTTGTTTGTAGCCTGTGTGTTTGTGGACAGAATAAACATCACATTCTGTACATTGATTATATTGATCGGTTTAGCCGACTGTGAGGATATTATATCATATTCTGTCACTGATACTGTGTGTAGTACGAACGAGGACAGTTCTGATGAGGTCACTGAAAATGAATTGTTTAACTTAGTGATTTTAGCAGTTTACACAAAAGATGTGAAATTATACTGTAAAAACTGTTCATTCAAGTATTGGAGAGAAAGACGACATGTTAATGTTTTCAGATTATCATCATCATAATGTTGATAATGTACCATGTACTGCAGGGCTGCAGTACAGAGTTTCGATTCATGAGCTTGCGATTCGATTCGATTCTGATCTTGTTTCAATATTGATTCATTTGGTTAAAATTCAGGTACAGAAGGGCCTAAATATTAATTCTCAAAGAAACAAATCCCTCTCAACTAATACAAGGAAACCTGTCAGCTGCTCGTATTATTAAATAATTAAAATGAACAACTCATTCTTATCAAATTAAAAAGTGTTATTTATAAAAAATTTAGAATATTTTTAATGAAATAATAAGAGTACAAATATAGTAAATATGTAATATAAGCTAGTACATATATTTAGCAAAATGCTCCTCTCTAGAGTTACTTTTTCTAGCTATATAGTCATTGAATGACTTTATGTGACATATTTTTTACAAGCTGTTTTATTGATGCCTTTCCGCAGTTGAAACATTCATTGAACGATTGCATGAGACATTTTAGTGAGCTGTACTGTATCTTTCAACCCCTTCTGATGTTCATTCATGTTTATTTGGTGCTATAACTAATAAGAACGAGGAACACAGATCGGTTCACGAGCCACATTAAAGAGGGCCAAAACGGTATTTATTGTTTGATATTTTCTAATAAAATTGACAGAATTTAAAAGCCCTGATGTAAAGTCAGCCATTTAATATCGCGGAGCGCTCATATTGTATCATCCTGAAGAGATTTATTAGACTGTACCACACTGTGACCCAAATATTGATTTAAGGTGTAAGTTTATAATCTTACCTAGATATTAGCTTCTGCTAGATGACAAACCCATTATTACAATCTTCCCAGTCCTATGAGCCGGTCATTTTCACGACACTCTATAAACTGAGACACAAGATGGCACCAATTGTGCTCCCGCTCAAAATAGAGGTCTGGGCTGCGATTGTTAATATAATTTTTATTGTTTTGCCTTAATGATTTACTTGAAATTCAGAACTTCACAATTTTCAAAACTTGTTGCTCCCTTAATTCACAGCGCGAATTGCTGAGCGACATAGACAAGTCCATTTCTTTGAATTTCCAGTAAAAATAACATTAAAAAATCATGATATATTTCAGCTACAGTGATATAAATCTCTGAAGCCTGTCATAAAACCTACAGCAAACCTTCTTTCCCCCCCCCGTTGAGTAACGGTTGTGTTGTGTGTGTTGTGTAGGATCATGCACTGGGCTCGTCGCATTGAACAGGAGATTGACAGAGTCTTGCAGCACATCAGCGGCGCTCAACAACTGAAGGGGGTAAGGCTGTGTGTGTGTGTGTGTGTGTGTGTGTGTGTGTGTGTGTGTGTGTGTGTGTGTGGCTTTTCCAGTATCTCTGTCAAGCGTGTGCTCATCACTGTGGGTCTGGCCCACATGTCAAACACCCACAAACAATGAGGAACTGAGACACTCCTGCAAAATCCGTGCTGGAGAATATAATGATCCTGCCATTCCAGAACTGTATGGGATGATTTTAGTCTCATTATGATTAACATGTACAAGCACACTATCAATGAACTTGATGCATGTTGCAGACATGTTTTATCCATGCCTTTCAATTTGCGTGTGCAAAATTAAAAATTGAATGAATGTGTAGCAATTTGTACAAATAGAGACATTTTTGTGAATACAAATGTTTTCTTTTGTATTAGTATATCATAATTTGTGCATGCAATAAAGAAGATGTGCATGTGTGGATCAGGTGACACGCGTGCATTCATTGAGTTCTTTACTGAGTCGATCTCATTTGATTCATTTTGATTTTGAGACTTTCATTTCGCGGTTTTTAAGCATTTCACAACCCACACACAAACAACTACAAATGAATAGGCCTGGTGCTAATTATTAATGTGTGCACAGCTACCCATTTATTTGACAAATTCACAAATGTGCGTCGCTACATTTAAACTAATACAATACAACTTGTGTGTGCAAAATCCAGAATCACATGAATGTGCAGCATTTTGTACAAATAGAGACATAGTTGTTAATACAAAACCTCAATTTTGTATTAATCTAGGCCAGAATTTGTGCATCCAACAAGTAAGATGTGCATTTGTGGATGAGGTGACACGCATGCATTCATTGACTCGTTTCTGAGTCGATCCTATTTGATTCATTTGGATTTTGAGACTTTCATTTCGCGGGTTTCGCCTTGCACGATCCACACACAGCTGTCTGAGAAAAGCTGCTACCACTAGATGGCAGTATTCTGCTAAAACCGACAACGGCAGCGTAATCAAGCGTGATCCCCATTTAAAACGCTTAATGTGAGTGATATTGAAGCACCAAATTTAGTACACAATATAGGCCTACTACCTTATTAATAAAGAATACTTTATAGAGGCAATAAGATTATGATCAACACCCATAGAAAACCATTATAAAACGCTTCACGTGCAATAGCGCATTGCATGTTCAATAAGGTGTAGCCTATCGGCTACTGAGTTTAATATAACTGTGTTACTGCATTGACGTTAAGCTTTTTCGTAATAATAGGCTCTATGTGTTTTCCTTCCTGAGCCTGTTAAAAAGAAAAAGCTTAACATGAAATTCTGCAGTTGCGTTTAACTTTGCATGTGTAGGGGAGAGCAATTGCTCCGAGAGCGCAGTAAAGTAAGTTTTAGGTTTGATATTCGCCGCATTTTCTAAAGGGACCATCTGCAAATTCCACTCACAGTCAAACAAAAATATATAAACGTCCAGTCATTAATTCAAATGAACGATACCAAGGTTATAGTAAATGCCTAGTGGACAGACGGACTTAGCCTACTGTATGTCCAGCCAATATCTCGATTGAACTGTAACAAAAAAATAATTACTGTAAATTGTTTTTCTATTCATGTTCCAAAGGTTGTAGTACATTCCTAGTGATAGTCAGGTGAGATTTTGCATTATTGACCTGTAGTACCAAAAACCCTTTTGGTGAATTACAGTATTTTTTTTATTTTTTTATAAAAAAGTAATTGTTTACTGTAAATAGGCTACATGAAGGGATATATTGGGACAATTTCACCTGTAGTAAGCCAGTCTAGTCACTAGGAACATTTTGAACATGAAAAAACGCTTTTGGTGAATTACATTATTTTTCTGCAGAATACAGGCTACATGAAGGGAAGTATTGTTCAAATTTTACTTGTAAGTCAGTCTTACAGGAACCTACGAGCTTTGGAATTTGAAAATGTCTGTTTTTAAATATTAAAAGTTATTTTAATTAAACAAATTATACGTTTTAACGCAGTTAGTGGAATTGGAGACGTTCCCTTGTGCATCATGAGCTGTGGTAGCGCGTCAAAACATTCTCATGTATGCAGCTACACACACACGTAGGTGATTTTCAATTCATATTTAATGTCGATATACATGGTTGCATATTGTTAAAACTCATCGTGCTATAGTAAGACTATATAACAGTGGCAAGGGTCAAGGGAAAACAAATGTCCTGCGAAAATCGTCTTGTAAAAACAGACATTTTCAAATTCCAAAGCTTGTATAGCCTACAATGTGTAGTCATAAAAAAATAAACCTATAATATGAACGCAACTGCGAAATTTCATATTAAGCTTTTTCTTTTTAACAGGCTCAGGATCGTGAAACGTTGCGCGTCACGTTCATATAGCCTCTTGTATGTAGGCTATAGTTTTCCTCACATAGAGCCTATTATTACGAAAAAGCTTAACGTCAATGCAGTAACACGGTGATATTAAACTCAGTAGCCGATAGGCTACACCTTATTGAACATGCAATGCGCTATTGCACGTGAAGCGTTTTATAATGGTTTTCTATGGGTGTTGAATTTGATCATAATCTTATTGCCTTTATAAAGTATTCTTTATTAATAAGGTAGTAGGCCTATATTGTGTACTAAATTTGGTGCTTCAATATCACTCACATTAAGCGTTTTAAATGGGGATCACGCTTGATTACGCTGCCGTTGTCGGTTTTAGCAGAATACTGCCATCTAGTGGTAGCAGCTTTTCTCAGACAGCTGTGTGTGGATCGTGCAAGGCGAAACCTGCGAAATGAAAGTCTCAAAATCCAAATGAATCAAATAGGATCGACTCAGAAACGAGTCAATGAATGCATGCGTGTCACCTCATCCACAAATGCACATCTTACTTGTTGGATGCACAAATTCTGGCCTAGATAAATACAAAATTGAGGTTTTGTATTACAACTATGTCTCTATTTGTACAAAATGCTGCACATTCATGTGATTCTGGATTGTGCACACACAAGTTGTATTGTATTAATTTAAATGTAGCGACGCACATTTGTGAATTTGTCAAATAAATGGGTAGCTGTGCACACATTAATAATTAGCACCAGGCCTATTCATTTGTAGTTGTTTGTGTGTGGGTTGTGAAATGCTTAAAAACCGCGAAATGAAAGTCTCAAAATCAAAATGAATCAAATGAGATCGACTCAGTAAAGAACTAAATGAATGCACGCGTGTCACCTGATCCACACATGCACATCTTCTTTATTGCATGCACAAATTATGATATACTAATACAAAAGAAAACATTTGTATTCACAAAAATGCCTCTATTTGTACAAATTGCTACACATTCATTCAATTTTTAATTTTCCACACGCAAATTGAAAGGCATGGATAAAACATTTCTGCAACATGCATCAAGTTCATTGATAGTGTGCTTGTACGTGTTAATCATAATGAGACTAAAATCATCCCATAGAACTGAGAGGCTGCAGCGTCTGAATGCATCCTCTCTCTCTGTGTGTGTGTGTGTGTGTGTGTGTGTGTCTGCTCACATCACTGAGAGAACAGATGGTTCACCCCTCTGATGCAGGGGCGGATCTACAGGGGGGCAAGGGGGGGCAGGTGCCCCCCCCACTCTAGAGCCTTGCCCCCCCAGCTGCCCCCCTAACTTTGATGATCCAAAAACTGTACTTGTAAAAACAACCTGCCACTATGTCCACAAGCTTCTCAAAACAGTGAGCTAAACAATACATTTACCAAAAGTGAACAATTTAATTTTTAATTTTAAATATATTATTAGCCCCTCCCCCCTGCGTCCCTGATTCAAACGTGCAGAGCGGACGGCGTTGTTGTTGGCGGCTCACACACTGTACACAGCGAGTCTGCTGCGGTGAGGTGGCCCTGCAACCCGACTGGAGCTAGAGTGAGCTTCCCCAGAGCCTCTGAAGGTGAAGTGAGTTTCCTCAGGTGTAGTTTAAACACACACGTTTAACTTAAAGTTACATTTGTAATGAATGTATTGTATACTAAAGACGATTCAGCATCAGCAAAAACAGCGCGTCTATTATGTTAGCCAAAATCAGCGGTCAATTCGCTCCCTCGTGATTTGTAAGAGCACTCTTCCCTTTGATTAGCCTAATTTTGATTTTAGTAAAGACAAGAACAGCTTAAGGTGAGACACAAAAACATCGGGGTTTTTTTCACTGGTTAATTTTAAGATTTTGGGCTATTTGTCTTCAATAACATGTCTTCTTTCAGACTTGTGGTGAAAAAAATTCCAAAAAAAAACACTTTTAGGACTTTATTTTACTACACTTTGTCTATTTGCGTCAGTAGATTTCTCCTAAATTCAACAAAAGTTGTCGTTCTAAATCAACATGCTGCTCCGCGATCGCTGCATGTCAATGTCATCACATACATCTCCGTTGGAAAGCTCTCTCTCCTGTACATTGTTGTCGTATCCAAATATGGTCATTTCCTTTTAATCAGCAACCAATCGTGAAAGTACAATGGGCATTTAACTCTAAAACCGAAATCTCATTGGCTGATGTCAATTTCTGACAACGTGATTCGTTCAGAGATGCATCACGTGACGTGCTCTGACATTTAGATATGCGTTTTTGACTGTTTTTCTGTTCAGTTGAAGGCCATAAATGCTGTGATTTAGGTGGTTTGTATTGTTGTTGCTAATGATTTGATAAGATATTGTGTCTGTAAATAGTTGTTTCCACTAAAAAAAAGTATGAATTTTTACATTACAAATCTTTAAATGCTGTTTTCTCAAAATTAGTTTTTTGTCAATCTCCAGTACAAACATCTCAGCCTGTGTAGCACCGACCTATGTACACCAAACTTTCCAGTTATTCATTTAGCAGTATTCTCTATTCTGAAGATATTTTCAGAGGGATTTGTTAATAAATCATTCCTAAAAACCTTTGTAGTGTGTAAGGGCATGATTAAACAATAATGTTAATCATTTAATAATGATTAAAAGTGTTTTTGTGTTTGTTTTGTTAAAGCAATTCACATATAGGGATTCCCATGTACCGTCTACCCCTGCCACCCTGCCAAGACCTCTTGCCACCCCTTTGCCCCCCCATGTAAAATTTTCTAGATCCGCCACTGCTCTGATGCTAAAGTCATTCATTTACCCAGAATGCCACAGGGCTGTAGACAGAACGCTTCACTGCTGATGATCAATACAGGCGTATGACAGCTCCTTTATAGTTGTATTTTTTTGTCCGGTCATCATCATCATATTATTAATTTTTGAGATAAACATGTTTCTAATGATGGCTAATGATCTTCTGAAAAACCTGTAGAGCTGAGATTTAAAAATAAAGCCGAAATACACTCCATGTAATCGCCATGTCTTTTGATCTATCCTGACCCTGAGCTAATGCTCTTGACCCTAACACTTGACCTCTGACCTCGACTTTCATCAGTCTGTGTGAGATGAGTGTTTGATTGTATCTCCATCCGTACACTGTCAGAGTTTGCGTTTATGCTTTTCTCAGAAATATTTATTTTTCAGCATCTTGCATTTTTTATATTTTTACCATTTTCAGCATGAAATATCACTCAAAATGCATTACATTTTTATGATGGGAATGCATTTCAGAGTAATCAGGACTAGCATCATAATTACTGTAAGTACCTATCATAAAACTGAAAGTAAAATAAAATGCATACATTTTCATGACTATAAAACTAAATAAAGTACAAATTAAGGATAAGTTGATTTTTTGATACACAGCATATAAAAGGTTCAACTTCTAAGTCGGCATGAAACTGAAGTTGCAATAGTTTTTTCTTCCCTATTCTGACATACCTGTATATCCGAGTGAAACGGCTTCTCGAAACGGTTGTGGTTTACTATTGGTCGATCTCATGTGAGTGACAGGTTGTCCCGCCCTCACGCTAGTAAACACATCATCAGAGAAGAGAATAGATGTCTTCAATTAGATTAAATATTACAAGGGCATGTGAATACGTATATATATATATAAACATAAAAGTAACATGCATAGATAAATCATCTATAATAAATACTGCAATATTCCATACAAAAATAAGAATTGTCTTAATTTTGATTTCATAGTGACTTTAAAACCCACCTTCATAAACATAAAAATGCTGAAATGTAAACATGTTTGATGATACCAGTTAGCACATGAACCCCTGGTTTCACAGACATGGCTTAAGTCTAGTTCCAGACCAAAATGCATATTTGAGTTGTTTTAACTGAAAGCAACTTGCTCTGACATATCTTAAAATATGTCAGTGCCATTGTTTTGTCTCAAGATGGACGTCAGTAATGTTTAAAAATCTAAAACAAATCTATGCCGTTTGTTAAACCAGGACTAACATTGTAAACATTGTTGACTAAAAACTAACCTGAATCTAGAAAACACTTAATTACTGTAAATAAAACTAACCTTGAAAAAGCTAAATGAATGAAAAGGACAAATTGAACTTAACATAAAAAAAACACATTTTAAAATTTTGTTTTTATTATTGCTAATTGCATTTGGCTTTAATTTGTGCTATTGTCATTTTTGCATATTTTAAAACCAGGAGCCAAAAAAACGCAAGCAGATAAACATGCTGAGTCTCATTTTATTTAGCAGGACTACAATGGATTGTGTAAAGTTAGGCTACGATGTTATTGATTTATCTTAATTTTTTCTTTGGAATAACAAGTTCATGGGCTTCATCCTGACTCACTGTCTTGTTTTAAATGCAGCGTCTGAAAGTTCAAGTTGTCAGTGTGTAAGTGAGCGTGTGCTTGATGTTCTTGTATTGATCTGAGCTCTAAACAGCTCTTGTTCTGGACTCAGAGGTTATTTACTGGCTTAATGAGGCTCGTCTTCTTCAGTCACGCCGCTGGATTACAGCAGCTGTTGTCTCACATCTCATGCTGGAGCGCAAACACTCATTTACACGTGGAGAAATCACTGTAAAATGAGTTTATTTTTAGTGCGTCACATCTGAAAGGAAGTTACACGGGTTTCCCAGTGATGAGCATTAATAATTTTAAACACAAACATGCAGCTCGCTCGCTGTTTCCTCCAGCTGATGAATATCCTCTTGATGGTGTATCTATACTGTATGTATATATATATATATATATATATATATATATATATATATATAGTTAAATCATGAAACTCTATAGGGCGCGGGCTCAGTGCCGACGCAACACTTCTGAGGGCCCTAAGCAAATCTTTAAGAAGGTTTCAAGAAGCCTCGAAATGACCTCCACCCCCATCTGTTCTTTCATAGCAGTTTCACTGTCAACAAACAACGTACAGTGATTTGAATTTCAATAAACATTAGTACACTTAGAGAAAATAAGTATATAAATATATAAAGGAAAACCCTTTAAAACACAATAAACTGCCAGTAAGAACAAGTAAAATCAACCTGTCAACCAAATGTTCATTGACAGATAAATGCTCTATGAAAGTAATGATCTGGCACCATGTAGCTATCAGAAAAACTAGGCTATAACACACAGCTGAAATGATTGTCCAAATGCGTGATTTACTAACGAAACTAAAGCATGATATATATATATATATAGTTTACCCAAGACAGCTTAAGTAAACACGACTCTGCTAAAGCTGAATATGCATTTATATTTGCATGTTATAAAAAATATGTTTACATATAGTATTATGCTACTTAAATAATCTTTGAGAACAAGGTGGCCCCCTAGTGGTTCAGGGGCCCTATGCACCTTGTGTAGTTTGTGTATAGGGAGGACCGGCACTGCCCGGGCTGATAGGTCCTTTACATGCAATCTGCAAGCAATCTCATCATTATCGCTTTGCACAAGCTGGTTGGCCTCTGTTGATTCTGCAGCCAATAAGATTGCTTGCTCAACATTTAAATAGCCTGGTTCATTGTTTGCTGTAAAGTAGTCCTGCGGCTCACTATTAGAGTTCCTCTGAACCCCTCCACCTCCCCCAACTCCACCTGCCTAAATCCGCTACATGATTTAGCCTTATGTATGTCTATATTTTCAGCTGCAGTAGCATATCTTACATGCTCACAGCATTACGTCTGTGTATCTATTAGCAGTAGCAAGTCAACAGCATATATTCAACACCAATACCAAGTACATAAACATTACCATATTCAATAACATATACATATGGATGTTAATTTTGTTTCAGATCTACAGTGAGAAGAGAAGACAGTTCAGTCTGGTCAGAAATAACCCTCGAGACATCGTAGAAAAAGTGGCGACTGACATTGAGAGACTGCTGGCCAAGAAACGCAAAGCGCTTGAGGTAATAAAACATCCACACAATCACACACACTTCCTTCAGGATTACTCTTGACGGTTCTCGTCTGTGTTTTGGGTCAGAAACTGGCGAGTGAAGCGGAGCGTCTTCAGAAAGATCATCACTGGCAAGATGGAATCAAGGTCAGATGGTTTTAACGGCGCCAATCGTTTTTATGCTCACTTTTGTGCATTCCACAATAATTTTGCAAGCTTTTTCCAGACTCTTCATGCACTTCGACATTTCACTTTTAAAATTGCTTTTGCATGTATGATCCAAGTGGATTCAGACCAATTATTCCTACGTTGCTTCAACTGATTCATTCAAATGAACCGCACAAATAGAGCGGATTCATTCTCTCTTTTTTACATTTCTTTCATCTGTGTACCTTGATGCACTTCGCCCTCTCATATTCACATACGTATTTCTCTGATCCAGATACGAGCTTTACACACACTCGCTGTGAGTCATGATTTCTGTGAGTCTGTAGCTGGAGGGTCTGTTTAAGCCCAATAGTTTGTGACGTCTCGTTTTACTGACTGATTTGATTTATTAGAGATGTTCATCTCGACTGACAACACACATGCTCATATGAGTGAATTGTGCTTAAATGAGCGTTTGTCATGCGGAGGACATCTGTATTTGGTTCTTCAAATACTCAAGCCGATTTTAAACAGCAGATTTTTGTATTTTTGTTCTGTGTGTTTATTTCAGGAGGAAAATATTGAATATTATAACTCTAAAGCAGAGATGGACTATGTAAGTACTGAGTACATCTCTATCCATCGCCGATGTGAAAAACATGTAAAAGTTTTTAATATGTAGATTTACATGCTTAAGAAAGTGGGCCTGTATGAAACATTTTGAACTATTTGAGAAAAAAGCACATGTAATGTTAATGAAAATGACGCTTTCTTGGTATGTATATAGGAAATATTCATGCATTCATACACAATTTCTTTTTAGAAGCTAGTTGCTCAAACTTCTAACTTCAAAACTACTATTTTGCATATTCATTTATCACCATATGACTATGATTTTGACAATCAAACTCAAGCTGAAACGATGGCCTCATATGTAATGTGTGTGTGTGAATGTATCTGATTATATTGTTTATTCTCATCAGGATGGTGAAGACATCGATTCTCAGATGTCGCTGAAACTGGAGTTCGTGTACGACCCGATCTTTAAGAACCATGTGAATTTCTCACACACCGCCGTCCAGATCCCTACAGACATCTACAAAGGCGGTGAGGAACCAGTCTGATGCTATTATATCTCTAAGAGCCAATAGCTATGTTTCCATCTAAAGTTGCGAATTTAACATATGCGCAAAATTTGGAATGTCGCATAAAACGTTTGCGAATAAAGCACCATTATCAAAATCACTTCCTGAGAAATTAGCGCAAAATATCTCTAATAGAAAATGAAAGTTCCTGCAATCAGAGGCTTCCCCAAAGCTCTTTTTTCGTACATCATAAATGGCTTGTGACTTTTTGAAATGTAATAAACGCTATCATGTTATCTTGCATTCTGAGACAGATGCCTGATGTTTGTGAATGTAATCGTGTGAGACGGTTGTGGGAAGTGATTATACCAAATCATTTTGAGGACAGACTTTTCAGAAAGAACGAACCAACATTTGAGATGCTGCGCAATTTGATTGGTCCGCTGGTTAGTCCAGTTATCCAATCACATCCTCTGTTGAGGCAAAGTCAATTGTCTGAGTGTTTTTGTTGCACATTGAGGGATTTATTCGGCAAACGTTTTTTTTCTAAAATAGATTATACACTTCTTATTTGGATAAAAAAAATATCCGCCAGAAAAAAAGATGAACACATTTTGCTGCACATTTTCTGAATTTATGCGTAACTTGGCGTTTTCATCCAGCATTTTTTATGCAATATACAACATCATGAACTCTTATTAGCAATGTTTCTATCCACCTATTTTTATGCAGAATTTTTATGCAAAAAATTGCAATTTATCTGTGTTGATTAATCGGCAAAATATCGGAAGTGGCACATTACACGGACAATAATCCAAACACTGCATTATTAGACCATTTTCTAAAGTTGAACAATATCTTAAAACCATTTAAAAATCATAATATAGCATTATGCTATTGTGAAATCACAATAGCTGCAATTGCATTAAATAAATATATGCGCTGCAGGTTTCAGAGTGAAGCGGGGCACTTTAATTATTTACATGCAGGTTACGTGTTTCTTTAAATGCTGCTTCGCATGAACTCAGTCTCCGCATGTGCTGTTTGTTTTGGTTTCCATTAACATGCATTTGGGAACACATATAAAGTTTGACGTGCTTTGTGTTTCATAGCAAAGTTTTGCACTGTTATAATTTACATGAGTGGAGTTTGAGTTTGAGTTGCTTATAACGTTTATCTGGAAACGCCAAAAGTGCGCCATTACACCAGATTTATAACGAAAATTGTTTATAAACCTATGCCAACACAGGAGAATACATCAATATCTTTCTTAATGTGCAAAGTTGTTCATCGCGATTTCAAAATAAAAGTCTGAACCCCCGCTCTGAGTTTGCATGTTTTTATGTCGACATGTTCTTGTTCAAGAAATTAGCTGTAGCATTTATATTTGGCCCAAATATTAAAGATTAAGTGGACATTTGAACTAACATGTTTGGCCAATAAGGATTTGATCCTGCTGTAAAGTGTAACAACAACAATCACCGTGCGTTGGCGCATTCTGCTGACATTGTTTATATTATGTATATTACATTATGTATTTTAAGTGTTGTTCAATAAAACTTGCTTTTTATACTTTATTTGAACCAATTATTATTGCCTTATTGTTATTATACATGTATTTTAAGTCATTTAAAGCCTGTTGTTCGCTGTTGTTGTTTTATTACGACAAAAAAATGATCAGTTTACTCGATTAATCACCAGAATAAACGTCTGATTACTCGATTGCCAAAATAATTGTTAGTGACTGACAGTCTTAGTTGTAATGTGTCTGTCTGTATGTCTGTAGCTCCAGTGATTCTGAATGAGTTGAACTGGACACAAGCTTTAGAGCGAGTCTTCATGGAGAACAGCAGAGACGACCCGTCGTTACTCTGGCAAGCGTTTGGGAGCGCCACGGGGGTCACGAGATATTACCCAGGTAACATGCTTATCTGTGCATTCATTTATGTGTCTGACTGAAGGTTTCAGTATGTTTTGCATAAATATATTATTACCCAAAAAATTCTTTTTAACATTTCACATTTTAGCTGCTCCCTGGAGAGCACCGGATAAGATCGACCTTTACGATGTACGACGGAGACCCTGGTAAACACTTTCTGTATCTTTAGAGTGTTTACAGTATATGCAGGAATCAGACAATAAGTTGCCTTGTGAAAAAAATAAGTGGTTAATTGTATTAAATGTGCACTTGTAGTGTACTTCAAATCTTAAAAGTATATTTAAATAACTGTATTTGCAAATAATATAATATTGATGAAATAAAAGGCCACTTAAATGTACTTAAAGAGAGTACAATTTTATGGCACTTAAATACACTTTCACAAAGTGCACTTTGTGATAATGTCAAAGTTTTACATGAAATTTTAAATCATTAATAATCTTTTGTCATGTATAAAGTACACTGATTTTTTGACTAACAAATTAGAGCACATGTAAAGTACTTGATTGTAATTTAACTGTAGTTATTTTTATTCTATAAACTTCATATATATAAATGTACTAAATTGCAAATTCATTATAAATATATTTAAATGCATGTCATTCAATAGAAATGACATCATGGCATATTTTAATTTACCATGCTTGTCAATACATTCAGCAAGACGATATAAGAATACTACTATATACATTTATTTCATTTAAGTGCAATTAGTATGCTATTGAGTGTCCGAAACATTACATTCAGTTTGCAATTAAAGTATATTATTTATGTAATAAGCACTCATTCACTTGATTGACCCTTCGCTAAGCTCCTTCCCCCTTGATTGTCTAGCCAGACTTTTCTTACAACACTTTGTTATATAGTTGAAGTGATGTTTTTGATGAAAAACTTGATTTTCCAGTAAAATGTGCTCATAAAATAGTAAATGTTGTATATATTATTCACATCTGCGGCTTTCTTCAAAGAAATAATTGAATTATGCATTTAAATTAGTGGTAATATTCATTTGGAGACATGACAGTCCCTCCAGAAAAACGCGATTATACGATCGCTGAATTCAATGCAAAATCAGCCAAAGTTATGGAAGTAAAATAATCCCAAATGTTTTTGAAACAAAAAGCCTGTTGAATTGTACTACTTGAAAAAAATATGCATTGCATTAACCCTGCTTGTATTTTAATGCATTGTATTTTTAGGGCTTGAATTTTATAGGCTGAAATTTAGCATGGTTGAATATTTAAGCTGTGAATATTTCAAATCAAATCATTTCAAACACATTTTCATTAGTAAAATTTCAATAATCCATATTCACCTTTCATATTTCATATCCCAAATATTCAAACTGATTAAAAATACAACCTATAATATTCAACAGGCGGTTTTCGGTCCATTTTATTTCGCTTTGCAAATTCGCTTCCACAAATTCAGTGGTTCAAATTCGACAGTAAATTTAACATTGACATCCAGGAGCTGCAGGAAAAGTAGTAGATTACCGAGCATAATCTCCATCTGCTGTTAGTCGACCACACCAGCAGGGGGTGTTATAATCCCATTCACTGTAGAAAAGGCTGAAAACATAAGGCTACACAGGGAAAGTAACAATGAATGAAACATAAAAACAGCTTTTGTGCCTTTATCATCTTTTCCGCATAATATATACTGATTACTGACCCAGATAATCGTCACAAAAAACATAATGCATGCTGAGTTTTTATGAATGAATGGCTTGCGCTAACTGTTGCTCTGGTCTTCGTCAACAACACGCGCTTGCACCCCCTGCTGGTGAGGTCGACTAACAGCAGATGGAGATTATGCTCGGTAATCTACTGCTTTTCCTGCAGCTCCTGGATGTCAACGTTGAATTTATGCTGCGTTCCAGGCAGGTTTTTGAGCACGTAAATCACGACTTCAAACCACGACTCACGACTTTGTAGCATTCCAGGCCAGTCACGACAAACTACCTGAGCGCAATATACATACTTATTTTTTCAGACACATAACATTGTATTACATAATCGTGTGTGTATATACATACTTATTGTTTCAGACACATAACATTGTAATACATAATCGTGTGTTTATTATTATCATTATTATTATATTATTATTAATTTGACTGCAACGTTATATTGTCCTAAAGTGTATTCTAACTGTGTACCGCCTGCAGAAACACTGCATCCGTAGGGGCTGCCAATGTTGTTTTGTATGGTTTTGCGGGCTACGTGACGTCAGAACTCGTAACTGGGAGTACATCGATCTAGTACGAGTTCACGGGTGGGAAGTCACGGGTTTGACTGCCGTTCCAGTGCACTTTCACGGGTATAAGGTTGGAAAAACACGGGTTACAGGTTGCCTGGAACGCGGCATTACTGTCGAATTTGAACCACTGAATTTGTGGAAGCGAATTTGCAAAGCGAAATAAAATGGACCGAAAACCGCCTGTTGAATATTATAGGTTGTATTTTTAATCAGTTTGAATATTTGGGAAATGAAATATGAAAGGTGAATATGGATTATTGAAATTTTACTAATGAAAATGTGTTTGAAATGATTTGATTTGAAATATTCACAGCTTAAATATTCAACCATGCTAAATTTCAGCCTATAAAAATACAAGCCCTAAAAATACAATGCATTAAAATACAAGCAGGGTTAATGCAATGCATATTTTTTTCAAGTAGTACAATTCAACAGGCTTTTTGTTTCAAAAACATTTGGGATTATTTTACTTCCATACAAAGTCCGCATATTTATGCGGGGGTCGCATTTTTTCAAATACTCCGCAATTTCGCCGCATAAATTGCTGATTTCCGCGCAAAATATGCGGGGCTTGCATGATGTCATAATCCCCGCATTTTCGTCGCAAAAAAAGTCACATATATCTTAGCAGAAAGTTGGAAAATGTTGCGTTTGCTTCACACAAGAGCAGCCACTTCCCCCTGTTGCCATGGGAACGCTATGAAGTGACGTAATTACGCGACGTGAACATCATTGAAAAGCTGTAAAACAGGAGCACACTTTATTTTAAAATATTTCATTTATTCATTTTTACTGAAGTTGTAGCATATTCCTCTAGTAAAGCTACATAACTTGTTTGACTCAGCAATGTTTTGTAAGTTTGATGTGTTTATTAAGGTCTTGTAACGCGTTGTGTCGGGAAGAAAAATAGGGATAGCTCACAGCTGAAGTGATTGCAGAGGCCAGACAGACTCACGGAGGCGATTGGCATCTCACAACTCGCACTTTATTCGCAAATCGAACTCGTAACTGTCTGTCACACGTTCTACCGTCCACGTCGTTACTTAATAAACAAAATAAGATAAAAGAAGTAGCATCAAACAGAAATTACCCGCACAAATGGGGTGTTCGAGGCGCTTGGCACATATAATACTGCAGACAGTTAGACAGGGAGCGCGCAGCTCTTAAAGGGGCCACACCTTATTTCCACTCGTTACAGTCTGAAATAAAACAAGATGAGAAATTAAATATTTCCAGCACTTTCTGTGATGTAGTATGCTTGCTTATCATAGGAAGTAATAAGAAAGGACTCTTTACATTAAGGTAGTAGCCTGGTGAGAACAGGGTGTTGGGGGAATCACTTTTTTTTCCTCTTTTTCATCAAACCGCAGTTTTTGCAAGTTCCCGCAAATTTTGCAAGTTCCCGCAATTTCATCGCAAAAAATTGCATAAATATCCCGCATATTCCATCGCATTTTTAAAGAAAACAGGCCGCGTAATCAAGGATTTTTGCCCGCAACAATCACAAAAAAACTCAGCGTTTTTCTGGAAGGACTGACATGAAATCATATGTCAAACTGTCAAATAAAACTAAATCAGATTTGTTTGTAAATCCATAATCATCTAGACATAGAAACAGTTGGCTGGCTTTGATTGGTCAGTTTGTGGGCGTGGCCTATGGCATGTTGATACTCAAACTTGTGTCGCTGTTTTCCTCAGGTACATTCAAGGAGCGTCTTCGCCGAAAGACATGGTCATCCTCGTAGACGTGTGAGTAGGCGTTCTTTTTTTGCTGTGCGTTTGTGTTGTTTGTTCAACATTGACGTCTTTTCCGTCCACAGGAGCGGCAGCGTCAGTGGACTCACTCTCAAACTGATCAAAGCTTCAGTCACAGAGATGCTCGACACGCTCTCCGACGACGATTATGTCAATGTGGCTAGGGTCAGTGCGCTATTTTGAACATGATGTTTTTTGGATTGTGAAAGTAGCTTCTGGTCTCCCAGACTGGTTTTAGAAGGGGTTTTGGACACTTTTTAGCTGACCAGGTTTGTCTTAGCTGGTCAAGCTGGGAAACCTGCTAAAAGACCAGCTAAAACAAGCTGAACACCAGCTTGGCCAGCCTAGGAGATCTGCTTAAACTAGCTACTTCCAGCTCAAACCAGGCTGTTTTTTTTTAGCTGCGCACTGACACTTTTGTTAATCGACTGATAAAATGTTCTTGAAATTTTTGCAGATATAATAGAATACAAAAGCTGTTATGTAAAGCTACTAGGGGTGTAACGATATTTGAACCGAACCGAAAAACCGCGATACACCACCCACGATACGTATCGCGATACTCTCATGGCGAACCGAACACGCCCCGCCCCCTGCTGCCCCGCCCAGAATAATAAGCTCATTGCACCTCATGTGTTATGTGTACACAACGAATACAGGGTTGTTGCCTAACCACCATTAACCACATATAATCGCAATAAGCTCAGTGTTTTGTTACTTTTGATAATAAGCAAGGTGTAATCTTTCAAATTATGTCTATTTGATCACGAAATGCAAACAATAAATGCCGTTTTGGCGCTCTTAGATGTGGCGTGACAGATATCACTGTATGCATGCGGCAGCGCGGAGCGCGATCATCTCTTCCTCAGTTACAGAATAAACATGAATGGACACCCGAAGGTAAGTTGAAAGATACAGTATACTTACTGAAAGGCATCATAACTCGTGTAAACACTCAATCAGTGTTTCAACAGCGGAAATACGTCAATAAAACGCTTAGTTTTTCACATAGCTTTATATTTACCTCAGGCAAGTCATTCAGTGTCCACAGCTTGCTGGTTTGCTAACTCTTTCACTAAATAAATGCTATATATTAGCCTATATATTATATTTTACTTAACCTGTTTATGATGTTTGTTTAAAATAGTTGTCATGAAAATAACAGCAACTGTGTAAATTATTATATAACAATAACAAATTAGAGTAAAAACATGTTAATGCAAAAATTACCTTATGTGCAGTTTACATGTTTTCATACAATTTGTTATTTGAGTGTTGATTATTATTATATCATTTAGGCTAAAAGTCTAGGCTTGTTAAGCTTTAATGTTATAGTAATGTGCAAGTAAGGGCTGTAGTTTACAGCATTAGCAGATAATTTTGTTATCCTTCGAGAAACGTTTACTTGTAATTGAATTAATTTAAAGACAAGGACTCAATTTGTTCATTAAAGCACTGTTTAATAAAAAATAAAAGCAATTTTAGCTTTCTAAACCCCCCCACCCCACCGAAAAGAACCGAACCGAACCGAGACCTCAAAACCGTGGGACGAACCGAACCGTCAGGTTTGTGTATCGTTACACCCCTAAAAGCTACTAAGTTAGTCATGTGTTAAATATTCACTGTTTATTCTTTTTTATATATAATTCATGAACCTGTACATTTACTTGAGCTGTATTTCCTCTCTCGTTCTGTGGTAGTTCAACGAGAAGGCCGAGGCAGTGGTGCCCTGCTTTAGGCACCTGGTTCAGGCCAATGTACGCAACAAAAAGATCTTTAAAGAGGCCGTGCAGCAGATGCAGGCCAAAGGAACCACCGATTACAAATCCGGCTTTCACTTCGCCTTCAACCAGCTGCTCAACGTGAGTCTGAACACAATTTACATGCGAAGTTCATCGACAGCATTTGTGGCGGAATATATGGCTTAGGCCTATATAAATACTCAATGTGTCAACAGTACAACCAAAAGACGTGAACAATATGAGTGTTAACATGATTTTAGTGCAGAAAATCACTTACTCACCTTTGTTATATCCATTTCACAACTTCATTGCTATAATGCGATGCCATAAACCCTAATATGACTATAAAAAATAATGATTTACTCTCATATTGGCTTTAAAATCTGCTTACACCTTTTGACTTCCTGGGTCAGTTTTGGAATTTAAGTTTGTAAAAATTCACTCCACAAATTCTGCAGATTGAGCTGAACTAGTACAGGACCCAGAATATTTCTTTAACACACACCTGCATTTCGTGAGTTTTGGACCAATGAGATTTCACCGTGGGCGGAGCTACCCACCTCGACGCAATAGAAGAAACCAGACCTCGACCTAGATGTGATGATTTGTTGCTTGCTTTTTTGGTTCGGACACAGTGTTATAATCTCTCTCTCCGTTTCTCGTTCTCACACAGAAGACGAATGTTCCTCGAGCCAACTGCAATAAAATCATCATGTTATTTACTGACGGAGGGGAGGACCGAGCTCAGGACATCTTCGAGCAGTACAACTGGCCCAATAAGACGGTCTGATCATCACTTTCCTGACATGATATGATTTATATCTTCATTGTGTGTTGAGCGTCTTGTGTTTCTGCTCTGCTGTTGTCTTCTGGAAGTGTGTGTTCCTCATAATTAGCCCTTTCCTCCAGTGAAACAGCTTGTTTCCTGTCTAATTTGCCGGGGTAATTGTGGGATATGTGATGGCATCTGCAGGTCCGTGTGTTCACGTTCTCGGTGGGGCAGCACAATTATGATGTCACTCCGCTGCAGTGGATCGCATGTGCTAATAAGGGTGAGACACATGCTCAATTGGAGGAGACGCTGGTGGAGATTTTTCCTTGTAAAAATGCGACTTCTTCCTAAAAAAAACAAATGTCTGCCCTTACTATGATAATTTAAGTAGATTTATATGCTGATGCATGTTGAAATATACAGAAATGACATGTGACATCTCACTAAGTGTCTCTCTGTCTCCGCAGGATACTATTTTGAGATCCGCTCCATCTGTGCTATAAGGATTAACACCCAGGTGAGTTACACACATATTAATGTGTGCAAGTTTTTTCCTGTTATGGCTGGCAATATCAAATTAAGCAACATTGTAAATGATTTTATGATTTTAATGCGCCTTGGTTTATTTAGTTAAGGTTACTAAAGACGAGGTTGCTTTCACAATTATTCATTCCGTTGAAACTCGCAAATATGAGATACTTTAGTAGTGTAATTGAAAACTGATTAAAAATTCAGTAGCAAAATCAATGTTAGATCTGGTAAATCTGATTAGTTTCTGTGTTCATTTTTAATGAATTAATTCATAACTGATTTGTTACGAATCAATTCCGCCCACAATCTCGCAGCCCACAAGTACAGTATGTTATAAACAAAACACTTCGTATGATTCAAACTGATTCGCAATTTAGTTGGTACATTTGATTCGATTAATCGACTTGTGACTGATTTGTTTATATGACGTGCTTCACTCAAAAATATTTGTTGTCTCGCGAGTATATGGGAAACAAAACACTTTAATGGTATGATTCAAACTGATTCACAATTCAGTCAGTGAGTTGATTTATACATTTGATTTGTTTCAGTGAAAAAGTTTCATTTAGGGCTGTCAGTTAAACGCGTTATTAACGGCGTTAACGCAAACCCATTTTAACGGCGTTCATTTTTTTATCGCACGATTAACGGTCTTTTTGGCCTAGCAAACTTTGTAGTTTTTTTCACATGCTTTTGCAACAGGACGCGGCATGCGTGGCGCTGCGCTGCGCTATGAAACCCATTCATTTAAATGGCTTGCGCCGCGCGAGGACGTTTTGAAAGCGCAAGCGGATCTAACTAGACGGAAACAAAACAATAGGGACGACGCCGCACACACTTGTTTAGGCTTGCGAGCCGGCCAAATAGGTTAACGTTACGTTTTGAGTGGATGACGAGCGCGAGACGCCGAAATGGATGCCAATAAGATTCTGAATGGAAAGTTTACTTTTAAAAAGTTGCCAAATGGTTCCATTGACAAGACCAAAGTGATCTGTGTGTTTTTTCGTTGTGAACTGAGGTATCATCATCGCAGCAAGTCCAGTCTGAAATACCACTTGATGGCCAAGCACACACACACACACACACACAGCTGATGCGAATTCTCCGCCCCCTCGTCAATATCAGGACCTCGTCAGTATTTCTTTGACCCTTTTATTGATGGACAGTGTTATATTGTGTGAGAGATTATTTGCTCCAAGTGAGAATGTTAGTGTGAAATTGAACACAGTATTTTCAATGTTGTTTTCAATTAAAAAAAAACATTTGCACAAAGCAAGCCGATCCACTTTTCCATGTTGATAAGAGCATTAAAATTAGAAAAAAAGAATGGGACAAAAAGAAATCAAGAGACATTTAGAATAGATAAAAATGTGCGATTAATTGTGATTCATCGCGAGTTAACTACACCATTAATGCGATTAATTACGATTAAATATTTTAATCGTTTGACAGCACTAGTTTCATTTAATCAATTCTTAACTAATTTGTTAATTTGACGTGCTTAACTCAAATAATTCTGTGAATCAGTTCAAAGTGTCCATTTCAACAAATCGATTCGTTATTGATTTGTTTTACACGACATATGTGCTTCACTCAAAAATGTTGTCTTGCAACTCTCAAATCAGCGACTCTTTAATAGTGTGATTCAAATTGATTCAAAATTCAGTAGCAAACAACTTATTTCAGTTCATTTTTTAACTGATTTTATACAACATCTGTGCTTCTTTGTTTACCAATTTGCAAGTATGAGAGCAACAAGTTATTTTAATAGTGTTATTTGTTTTATGCAATTTGTGTGGGTCAAGTAAGTATTGGTATGTTTCGTTATAGTGGTGCATACAATTATTATTGTTCCTCTGAATGGAAAAAAATACATAACATTGAGATATTCAATATAGTCAAAAATATCAAGATGTATTGTTATTTTCATAATCTTAGAATTTTTATTTTATTTATTTGGCCAAATCACTCAGCCTTAACTTAAACACAAATAGTGGTATTTTCAGGAAGGTAAAATGCTTGAATGAATGTGTGTCACAGGAGTATCTGGACGTACTGGGCCGCCCCATGGTTCTGGCAGGTAGAAGTGCCAAGCAGGTGCAATGGACCAACGTCTATCAGGATGCTCTGGTGAGAGTCGCTTCCACCCTCCTGCTGTCTCTGAAACATATGGGCCGCTTTGGGTCCGTCGTACTGAAACATGAGTTTCTGTTTCGCTCACAGGGTTTGGGGCTGGTGGTGACGGGGACGATGCCGGTCTTCAACCTCACCATAGACGGAAACTCTCAGGTGACGCTCGATTACTGATGGATCATCATCACGCTGGACTCTGCTGTGTGCAGAGCATTGATGGCAGTGTTTGTGTGTTCAGAATCAGCTGCTGTTAGGGGTGATGGGGGTCGACGTTCATCTGGATGAGCTGAAGAGACTCACGCCACAGTACAAGGTGAAGTCTTCTACACGCACAACCTGCAATTGTTATCTAGAGCTACTTTTTCCTTCTAGTTTTGTTGGTGTAACCTCTTTAGGTCGATTTATTTATGTTTTTCTCTAAAAAGGTTAGGTGTTACCACATTAAAAAGTTAACATATTAACACTTTTATATTATATTATATTGTTATTTTATATGATGTTATTTTATATTATATAATATTATGTTGTTAATGTTTTTCTAAATGTGGTTGATGAGGTGTTTAAAAATGTGTGTGATGATAAAACATTCATATTTTATCATATTAATAATATATTAATATACACTGATGGTTAACTAAAATGGTTACGTTTTTTTTATATTTGTGAAAATACATATTTTAATAAAAATGTGTATTCATTTATTATATCACATTATAAACATTTTATAAACATTTTCATTTATATTTTATTGTAAACATAATGCATATTATTAATATATGTTTTTTAATCACTAATTGTGTTACTGATTAAATATATATTATATTACAGTATAGACATTTATTAGTTTATATTATATTATAAATATATTAATGTACATTATTCTTTTTTGTAAATGTGGTTAACAAGGTTTTTTTCAAATGTATGTTACTGATATAACAATATTTTATTATGTTACATTGTAAACGTAATTTTTATTATATTGTAAACATATTATTAGTGTGTTTTTCTAAATATGGTTAAGGAGGTTTTACACCTTCATGTTAAAGGTTAAAGCATGATAACAATTTTATCATGGCATTTAATTTGAGCAATTTTGTGTATGTCTCAGTTGCAATTGTTGATTTATATCATACAGTATATTGTAATAGTATTATTATTTATTGTATAAAAACTAGTCTTTAATCCCTCCACTATGAGAATCAGGAAACATCATCACAGACTGTTTTTCTCGTTCTCTGTGTGTAGCTGGGAGCAAACGGATACATCTTCGCCATCGACCCAAATGGATACGTGCTCATGCATCCGAACCTGCAGCCTCGAGTGAGACTCTGATCGTCTGTGTGCAAACCGAAAGGACTAAACAATCCCGCTCATTTGTCTTTTAATAATTTCATTTTCATGAACAAAATGCACCAACAGCCCATTTTTGTATTTTGTATTATTTTGGGGAATGCAATATGTTCTTGACGGGTTTCGTAAGATTCATCATGCTCATGATTGTGTGTTTGTCTCAGTGTTATTTCAGTATAATTGATATATTTTTATTTATATTTCCATTTTAATTTGAGTTATAGGTTTAGTAATTGTGTTGTGCATTTTTTGTCATTTTTTTGTGTTTTTTTAAATATATCCATATAGTTTATTTTTTATTTTTTATTTTAGTACTTAAAGTTAAACTAAATAAAAATAGATTTGTTGCCTTGGCAAGTAGCTGAAATAAAAAAATATATAAATTTCAGTTACCGTTTATTTTATTTCAAGTAACGAAAATGTTTTAGTTTTAGTTAGCGATAATAACCCTGGTTTGTGCTGATGTTTGTCTCATTGCAGGAAGAGGATTTGCCAGAGCCGGTGACACTGGACTTCCTGGACGCAGAAGTAGAAGACAGTAGTAAACAGGAGGTGCCGTCTTTACTGATCAACAGTTCTCATTATCCTCCAATGAACTCGCATCTTTCTCTGTTGTTCATAATAAATGAATCATTGTTTTCGGAGTGGGCGGCACCGGCACACTCACTTCATGAGTTAAATATGACATTTGGGCGAATCATTTGTCTGATAATGTATGTTAAATCAGCAGGAGCTCATGGATAACGTTCGAACGCCTGCTTTTGATCCTTTTCAGATTCGTCGGCAAATGATTGATGGGCGATCAGGAGAAATGACGATCAAAACTCTAATTAAATCAGTGGACGAGGCAAGTGTGTGCAATTAATGTGTCAGATGAAACTAGGACATGTGTGATATCTGGGACATGACTTTCTATATATGGCTCAAAATTACAGTTTCAAATTTCAGATATACATGTCTATGATGCCCTAAACGATGTCATTAATTAGCTGCATCCCAATTTGCATAATTGCGTTATGACCCAAATATGCAATAGAAGTATATAATTCACTACTAATGTTAAAGTACATTGAGCATTTTGTAAGAGTACTCCAGTTTTTACAGAAAATTACATCTTAAAACCTTTTCAATGCTTTTGCTTTCTCTCGCAAAAGTTTTGCATTCCCCCCGGATAAACTTTGCGTTCGCTCAAAAAACCTTTTTGTTCGCTCTCAAAAACTCGAAGGTTTTTCAACCGAACGCAAAGTTTCTCAGTGAAACGCAAACATTTTTAGAGCGAATGACAAGTTTCTCAAGAGTGCAAAACATGGATGCTTACTTCAAAAATCCATCGGAAATAGTGTGCACTACATTATTTAAGTGCACTAAATAAAAATTTTTAGTGCTCTTCTATTTGAGACACACATAAAATGGCTAGAGAGACGTTTAGTTTTGAAATCTTACAAGAATACCACAGATTGGAAGAGATCTGTGCACTTTTCTGCTACATCTTAGTGAACGCGCCATCAATACACCGTTAAAAACCTTGCGTAAAAATGTCTGAAATTGAAATGTTTTTCCTGCAGCGCTACATTGATGATGTCATACGCATTTACTCCTGGACACCAATTAACGACACTGATTACAGGTATGAGTCGATTGGGCTGTTCTGATCGTACAGTTTGACGTCAAACATTCTGAACTCATTGGTTGTTTCCATGTGTCGCCCCCTGCAGTCTGGGTCTGGTACTTCCTCCGTACAATGAGTATTACATCCAGGCTGATCTCAGCGATGTCATGCTACAGCTGCAGTGTGAGTGTTTCCTTTAATACGGATGCTGTCTTGTGTAAGATTAGTGATCCTGCTGTTTCATCCTCACTAATCTCTCCTGCCCTTCTCTCAGATTTACAGTCTCTGCTGCCGAACTCTTTTGAGTCCGCTGGTCATGTGTTTCTGGCCCCCAGGTTTGTGCACATAGATTTAATATGATACTTCCTCTGTTAAATATAATTGTGTATATGTATGTGAGCTTACAGACTCTCTCTATCTGTAGAGAATACTGCAAGCGTCTGCAGTTGGCTGAGAATAACACACAGTTCCTGGCGAACTTCCTGTCTCTGATGGTGGAGATTTCACCTGAATCTGAAGACTGTGAGTAAACCGGAGAACAACACCAGCACTGATTATGACTGATTTTTTCCTCTGATAATTAAAATATTACAGCATTCATTATTAAATATTACAGCTGTAATTAAATATTACAAAATTGATTAATAAATATTACAGCATCGATTACTAAATATACAGTTCTGATAAATATAATATTGATTACTAAATATGACAGCTCTAATTAAATATAGCAGCATTTATTACTAAATAAACAGCTCTAAATATTACTGTAATGATTATTAAGTATTACAGTGTTTATTATTAAATATACAGCTTTAATTATATATTACACTATTGATTACTAAATATTACAGTATTGATTACTAAATATTACAGCTCTAATTGAATATAACAGCATTTATTATAAAATATACAGCTTTAATGAAATATTACACTATAGATCAAAAAATATTACATCTCTAATTAAATATAGCAGCATTTATTACTGCATATACAGCTCTATTTACAGTAATAATTAAATATTACAGCGTTATTAAATATTTCAGTATTGATCACTACATTTTACAGTATTGATTACTAAATATTAGATAACTAAATATGCAGCTCTAATTAAATATTAAAGCATTGATTAATAAATATTACACTATTTATTAATAACAATTTCAGCATTCATTTCTAAATATTACAGCTCTAATTAAATAGTACAGTATCAATCACTAAATATTTCAGCAATTATTACTAAATATTGCAGATCTAATTATATAGTACACTATTAAATAATATTACAGCTCTTATTAAATATAATTATATTAATTAATACATGTTGATTTCTAAATATTACAGCTAATGGCTACATATTACAGCATTGAGTACTTAATAGTACAGCTAGTATTGATACTAAATATGACATTATTATATTACAGGACTCATAATTAAATAAAAGTAATATATTTGCAAAGATTCCAAGAACACAGGATAAGATGTTACTATCCTTTGTGCAAGCACTTCCAAGAGTTCATGAACAGTGAGTCTGATAAAATTTGGGAGCGCATCGTCAGTAGTGTACCTTTGGTTCCTAGGGTGTTTCGGCCTTTCACACTATACACCCTCCCCACAGGCGGCCAGCGACAGGGTGATCAATCCTACGCTTGCGTCCCATTCCCAATTAGTCATAGGAGTTGCCTTGTTGTTGATAGCCAACATCCCGTGGGACTATGCATGGCAGGGGCGTCCTCCTCCCTGAGTCAAGCATTGTTGACCGCATACCTCCTGGCCCTCTCACTTCGGGGCCCAGCTGGGGTCTTTCCTCTTCATCCAGAGCCACTGACTGCTACCTTCTGCCGCCTCCGATACAGCTCTGATTGCCGAACGCTGACTCTGGCCCTTAATTCCCAGGTCTTTAAGCAGTCTGGTCGTAGATGTTGCCACAAAACCTCTGCAGCCCACCTCCACTGGTCGGACTTCTGTGTTCCAACCATGATGCCGTGCTTCGGTAGCTAGATCGCCATAGCGCAGATGTTTTCGCTCATAAGCCTCACCTACCGAGTCCTCCCAGGGTACTGTGAGCTCAATAATGAAGACCTTCTTGAGTGAACTGGACCAGAGCACCATGTCAGGTCTTAGGGTGGTGGTTACGATCTCGGGAGGAAACACAAGTTGCCGACCAATGTCAGCCAGCATTTTCCAGTCGCGGGCCAAGCGCAGCTGGTCTCGCTCTGATGGTGTAGAGCTGCTCTTCGGAGGTTTTGCCCCTTCACGGACAAACGTCGTCCGTAAGGGGTGTGATGCTGCTGGGGGTGGTAGGGAGTTGGTGGCAGCTCGCTTGTCCTCCAGGGCGGACGCAAGGTTTTTTAGGACTTGGTTGTGACGCCAAGTATAGCGTCCTTGGGTGAGGCTTGTTTTACACCCTGTGAGAATATGCCTGAGGTTGGCTGGCATGGAACAGAGGGCACAGTCCGGATCTTCACCATACCATTGGTGAAGATTAACTGGTGTTGGAAGGACGTCATACGTTGCTCTGATGGAAAAGCTCAACCGCCTCGCTTCCATGGCCCACAGATCCTTCCAGCTAATCTTCCTCTTCTCCACACTGTCCCATCGAGTCCACTGTCCCTGTTTGGCAAGAGAGACTGCCTTGGCCCACCTTGCAGCCTCCTCCTGATGGCGTACCTCCTGCACTACCATCTGCCGCCGCTCTGTTGCAGTGGCCTTACTCCAAACAGCACGGCTAGTTAACCCAAGGCCTCCTCTCCCTTGCTGAACATGACCCACAATATCAGCATGTCTGAGGGCTGCAGTTGCCTCCTGGACTGCTTTTCCTGGCCTCCATTTACGCCCAGTTGCCAAGGTCGGTGCGTTGTTACTCACCACTGGGTCTCGAGATTCATTCAGTGTCATCTGGAGCCTGGTTTTTGCACACTTGAATTCCTCTGTTAGACTGGTGAGGGGCAGCTTGAGGACACCATCTCCATAGAGGCCTATGGAGGTAAGGCAGCTTGGAACTCCGAGCCACTTCTTTAAGTAGCCTGTGACTCCTCTTTCCATCTTCTCAACTATTGTGATTGGGACCTCATACACTACTAGGGGCCACAACACCCGGGGTAGGAGACCAAACTGCAGACACCAGGCCTTTAACTTTCCAGGTAGCTGGGTGTTGTCGATGGACTGTAGGCTACTACTGATGTCTTTGCGCAGCTGTTGCACCTGGTCTTTGTCCTTCAGGTTTGCATCATACCACCTTCCAAGGCTTTTTACTGGCTGCTCAGACACTGTTGGGATTTGGTCATCTCCGATGAAGAATTTCAGGTCAGACAGTACTCCCTTCACAATCGAGATGCTGCGTGATTTAGATGGTTTTATCTTCATACGAGCCCAGCTGATGTTCTCCTCGAGTTTTCTGAGCAGTCTCCTGGTGCATGGAACAGTGGTGGTCAGTGTTGTAATGTCATCCATGTAGGCTCTAAGTGGAGGGAGACGGACGCCAGAGTCGACTCGCTGTCCACCAGCAACCCATTTTGAGGATCTGATGATAACCTCCATTGCCATTATAAATGCTAACGGAGAAATTGTACATCCCGCCATTATACCTACATTCAGGCATTGCCATGAGGTGGTGAACTCTGAGGTGGTGAAACAGAACTGCAGATCCTGGAAGTACGCCTTCACCAGGGTTGTGATGGTGTCCGGTATGTGGAAAAATCTGAAGGCAGACCACAGGAGTTCATGGGGCACAGAACCAAATGCATTGGCGAGGTCGAGGAAAACTACATGGAGGTCCCTTTTCTCCACTTTGGCCATTTGGATCTGGTGCCAGATCATGCTGGAATGTTCCAAGCAGCCAGAGAACCCTGATATTCCTGCCTTCTGTACAGATGTATCGACGTACGCATTCCTTTGCAGGAACACGGCCATCCTCTGGGCAATGACCCTAAAGAAGATTTTACCCTCGGCATTCAGTAAGGAAATTGGGCGGAATTGGCTGATGTTCACTGCATTCTTCTCCTTAGGGATCAGGACCCCGCCTGCCCTACGCCACACTTTGGGTATTATCTTCTTCTGCCAAGCCGTTCTCATAAGCCTCCAGAGGAACCTCAGGACGTCTGGTGAGTTCTTATACACTTTGTACGGGACTCCATTTGGCCCCGGGGCTGATGCTGATCTTGCCCGTCGAACTATGTTTTCCACCTCTTTCCATGTCGGAGGGCTGGTCTCAATATGATGTTCCGGGGGTTCAATGGGTGGGATATCTGATGGGATAGCCAGATGTTCATGTCGCTTTGAGTCAAAGTTTGTTATTCTCAGGTGCTCCTCTAGGTCTTTCTTTGTTGTTTTTAGAGCTCCACTTTTTTCCTTCGTGAAGAGACTTTTAAGGAACTTGAAGGGATCTTTATAGAATCGAGTTCTAGTTTGCTCTTTCTTCCTTCTGCGTTTCCGTAGGTTCTCTGCTCTACGGAGGGATGCCAACCGGGTTTTAATGTCAGCCTGAAGCGCCTCTATGCCCGCCTTTTCCACCTCCGAGCCCTTCTTCCACTGTTTCTTAAGCTGTCTCCTTTCTTGAACGAGGCGCTTGAGTTCTTGTTGCCTCCTGGAAACTGGTGGGGTTGGAACCTTTCTCCCGCCTTTTGCCTCTTGCACTCCAAAACGTTCTACCCCGTACTCATAAATGATGTCCCCCATCCTTTCCAACTTCTTCTCCACTGTGCCTCGAAGTTTTCGGAGGATCAAGGTAAGGTCAGTATTCACTGTTTCCCACAACTTCTTGTCACTGGCGCCAGGCCACTTCACATACGATCTGTGCCCTGGCAGTCTCCTCTCGACTGCAGGTCTGGGAGGCTGGGTGAGTTCCACACCTGTTGTTGGTTCCACCTCAGTTGTTACTTCGGTGCTTGAGTTTACATCCTCCATGACAGTGGTACTGATGCACTGCAAGCTATGGTTTGCGTCCAGTTGCTGTGCTTCATTCGACTGATTTGATCGCTTTCGCAGAAAGTGATCAATGCGAGGCCTCTGTCTCTCTATACCCAAACACCCCTTCTTCCCCTGGTGGATCCTCAACCCATGATGTGATGTAACTTTCCTCCAACCACAGACACATACCTGCATCTGTTTGTGGCCCGCCGTTACAGCGGAACTTGTGAGAGTTGCTGTGGTGTTCTCTTGTGCTGTGCTCTTATTACTCGTAGTCATTTCCAGTCCTGTCGTTATCATGTTGTCAGTTAATGAGTCATCTTCCGCCCCCGCTCTCGCAGACTCTAGGGGTATTCTCGTATTTTGCCTTTCTGTAGCTAAAGCGGGTGTTTCCAACATACTGCGAAGCATGGGAAACTACAGAAATGGGAAGCTAACCCGTGACTGTCCCAGTGGGGTCTATTCCCTCCTGTCAGCCGTCTCTCCGTGCTGCCACAAGGACTTTCCCCTGTTGTCAGCTGATCTTTCTCAGTAGTCACTGGACAAGTCCAGATATTCAGATTCCAAGAACACAGGATAAGATGTTACTATCCTTTGTGCAAGCACTTCCAAGAGTTCATGAACAGTGAGTCTGATAAAATTTGGGAGCGCATCGTCAGTAGTGTACCTTTGGTTCCTAGGGTGTTTCGGCCTTTCACACTATACACCCTCCCCACAGGCGGCCAGCGACAGGGTGATCAATCCTACGCTTGCGTCCCATTCCCAATTAGTCATAGGAGTTGCCTTGTTGTTGATAGCCAACATCCCGTGGGACTATGCATGGCAGGGGCGTCCTCCTCCCTGAGTCAAGCATTGTTGACCGCATACCTCCTGGCCCTCTCACTTCGGGGCCCAGCTGGGGTCTTTCCTCTTCATCCAGAGCCACTGACTGCTACCTTCTGCCGCCTCCGATACAGCTCTGATTGCCGAACGCTGACTCTGGCCCTTAATTCCCAGGTCTTTAAGCAGTCTGGTCGTAGATGTTGCCACAAAACCTCTGCAGCCCACCTCCACTGGTCGGACTTCTGTGTTCCAACCATGATGCCGTGCTTCGGTAGCTAGATCGCCATAGCGCAGATGTTTTCGCTCATAAGCCTCACCTACCGAGTCCTCCCAGGGTACTGTGAGCTCAATAATGAAGACCTTCTTGAGTGAACTGGACCAGAGCACCATGTCAGGTCTTAGGGTGGTGGTTACGATCTCGGGAGGAAACACAAGTTGCCGACCAATGTCAGCCAGCATTTTCCAGTCGCGGGCCAAGCGCAGCTGGTCTCGCTCTGATGGTGTAGAGCTGCTCTTCGGTGGTTTTGCCCCTTCACGGACAAACGTCGTCCGTAAGGGGTGTGATGCTGCTGGGGGTGGTAGGGAGTTGGTGGCAGCTCGCTTGTCCTCCAGGGCGGACGCAAGGTTTTTTAGGACTTGGTTGTGACGCCAAGTATAGCGTCCTTGGGTGAGGCTTGTTTTACACCCTGTGAGAATATGCCTGAGGTTGGCTGGCATGGAACAGAGGGCACAGTCCTAATAACTAATAACTACAAAATCCTCACGAACTAAGACTAAATCATAATGCACAATTCAATATTTTCTCGCCATCTGAAATGTGAAGACTTTATTTATTAACTGTGAGAATCTCATAATTGCATGTTTTTAACCGTGGTCACAGGTGATCAGGGACTCATTCATAACCTGATCTTGGATTCTATGATCCTCTGGCAGCTCGCCACACGCGTTTGGCAGAACAAAGACCTCAACACGTAAGATCAGACCCGTCAGAGTCAGTTGAATTTTCAGTTGAACTTTCAGCTGTTCAATACAATCTGATTTCTGCAGGTACGGCTTCTTGGCGCTGTTCGCGTCCACCAATGGAGGCGTCACACGCGTTTACCCCAACATGTGAGTGACGACACTGCTGGTACTGTAATGACATTACAATTACTAGAGGCTTCGTTATAATATGTGTGTGTGTGTTTCAGGGCTGCTGAATCATGGGAAGAGGACCCCGAGCCTCTGAACTCAAACTTCTTCCGTCGCAGTCTGGACAACAAAGGCTACATCTTCAGAGCGCCAACACGAGACTGTGAGCCCAATAAATTACAAACACTAAGCAAAAAGTGGCAGACCAATAAATCAACCAATGGATAATAATGTTTTTTTTTTTTTTATAACAATAACTGTCTCTGCTGCAAAATGTACTGGTATCTACATTATATACATTTTTATAACAAAACTATATTTAAAAAATATATATATTTATTTTATAATATTTATAGAATTTTATTGAATCAATTAAAATAATATTAGTATAGTGTATTTTTATATTTCTAATTTTTGGAGTAAATGTTATTTTTTGTTCATTAAATTGCATTTAAATTTTAGCATCATTAAATCAGCTATTAGCCACCATGTTCTGTAGATATGAGGCCATATTGCTCAACCGCTAAATAAAATCACAATTATCAACTGTAAAACTGAACCCATTTAACTTTCATAATGTGACAATCGTTAGGATATTCAATGAGAAAATAAAAGTTGGGACTGGGAGGGTCTTGTCTTTTACAGATTGATTAGATGGTTCATACATTTCATACCGGTTTTAGAAGTTGCAAGTAATTACAAAAGATTATGAAGACATTTTTGTGCAATAAAACCGAACATTTGTTAAGACACTAAATCAAGTCCATTTTGATTTCCTGTTGAATTTATACATTAAGAATGGGTGATATTCATCCCTTTATGTAAAATTTTCACCGTTTGAATGACTGTGATGTTTGTGTCTAGCGATGGATGATCTGTTAATCTCAGAGAACGGCACTGTGGGGATTCTGGTCACCACCGCTGTGGAGGTCGTGATCGGAGGCAAAACCATGAGGCCTGCTGGTGTGTTTCTCAGAAAAAAACGATTTGACACAAAGCTGATAAATCATTACGGTGGAGGTTTAAAATCACATTGTACTCTGACAATCCTCATCGTGTGTTCCTGTTATTAGTGGTCGGCGTTAAGCTGGATTTTGAGGCCTGGGTCGACAAGTTCAAGATCCTCGCCAGCAACGTATCAGACAGCAGACAGTCCGCACATAAGGTCAGATTTCTTTGGAAAAGGGGAATTATGGAAGAAAAACATCACCCCTCTCACATTATGTTCATCTGTACTGGCATGAGTGTGGTGAGATGTTGTAACTTCATGTTTGTGTTGTGCAGTGTGGCCCGTCCAGATCCTGTGAGATGGACTGTGAAGTGAACAGCGATGTGAGAAAACCTGCACACTCAAACTCTACATGATAACAGATCTTCTTGGCTGTACACGTTTTGGTTGATCTGGTTTTGAATGTGTGTTTCAGGATCTGCTGTGTTACCTGATTGATGATGGCGGTTTCCTGGTTATGTCCAATCAGAGAGATCACTGGAAAAAGGTAGATGCTCCACAACACCAAAAATAATATTTATATAGTCACATGAAATCTATCTATATATAAAAATCTTATAAAAATGTTTAACACAATTATATTATATTATATTATATTATATTACATTATATTATATTATATTTAGGGCTGTCAATTTAATGTTAATTTAATTAATTCGGTTTGGAAAAAAATTATGCTTTAAAATTGGGATGGGATGGAGAGGCGAAATATATATATATTTAGAATATAATACATTTAGATTGTAGTATACTCAAATTAAATTCACATTTGTGTTAGCTACACATTAATCATGATTCATTATATGGCAGGCTTTGCTCAAACTTTTGCCATTGCGTTAGAACTGGTTACACTGTTGTCGCTTGCGAAAATCAAATGGCAGCGCTATGGGTGTAAACGTGCATATTAAGGGGCGGTAATATTATAATAAGATCCTTTTCCTACATCAGAATCTGATCGGCATATTTTTTGACATGCTTGCAGAGAAAGGCTTACCAAAACAAAGTTACTGGGTTGTCACTTTTCACGTTTTCTGGGTTGGTAGAGGCACCGGAGACCCGATTATAGCACTTAAACACAGAAAAAGTCAGATTTTCATGATATGTCCCCTTTAATATATTAATAAGCATGTCTTTATGTCCACGTCTGTCTCAGGTGGGGCTGTTCTTCGGCGAGGTTGACCCCTACCTGATGTTCGCCCTCTACAACAACTCAATCTACGCCCGCCATCAGACCTTCCAGTTTCAGTCGGCCTGTGAGCCGACGGCCAGCAGCCACACGGGAGCCGCACACAGAGGATTCTATGTGGTGAGAAACTCATTTGTTCATGTTCCATTGATTCATTTATGGTGCTGCAGTCCATTTGAATCTCATGTAGGGAAACTGATGAAATGCCGCAGTGTTTAGGTGTTAAAAGAATTTTTTTGTCATTAGCCCTCCATTGCTGATTTCCTCAGTCTGGCCTGGTGGACGTCAGCAGCAGCGTGGTGAGTACAACTGGAGAACGTTGATAAAACAGTCCCTGTCATTCAGTAGATATACATCAAATATAAGAAAGTGAAATTCTGTTTTGGTATATCCGTTCATGTCTTGATAACATTTCAGATACTCATGCGTTAATGTCGCTGGTCTCTTTCAGGTCTGTTCTCCAGCAGTCCCTGTATGGACTTATCTACAGCAGCTGGTTCACCACAGGTTTGTTTTTCTCAGATTTTGTCACATTGTAAAAAAAAAAAAAACATCTACAACAGGTCAGGCTGGTCTGTTGGCTTGTTTTATAGGGCACATTTTAGCTGTTTAGGCTGGTTGGAGAAGTTTTTCTCAGCAGGACCTTCTAAAGCCTCGTGCAAACCCGGACTATTATCGCTCGCGCTTATCGTCAGCCTTTTTCAACGTGTCTTTGTGTTCATACCCAAGCGATTTTCACTGGTGATACGCAGAGTGAATGTGCAAATTCACTCCCTGACAGTAGATGGCGCTTATTGAAAAACAGTACACAAGGTGGCGCTGTGCAACTTTACGCATCTGACACTCGCTTGTCACATAGAAGAAGAAGAGAGCCAGTATTTCCGTGCTTCCCAAAACCATTCACGCACTTTTTGCTAACTGGCAAACAGAACATGGATATTTCAAGCAGCAGCAGCAGCTCCAGCGATGAAGAAATTATTGTTCTATTGAATGAGGAAAGACGACGGAAAAGACGCCGATATTGTAACTTCAGCAGCTCTCATTGGTCGGACAGTTTTTAACGCGGCCGCCTGCCGTTTTGCGTGTTGGTGTGCATACTCACATTGGCGCCCTTAGTCACGAGGCGTTAAATGTCGTCGATAAGCACGAGCGATAATTGTCCTGGTGTGCACGAGGCTTAAAGCCGCATTCTATAATTCAACATCTGAAACGCTCATAGAAAGCAACAAGGTGTATCGTACAAATAGCATTAACATGTTTCTAAAGTAATGAAGCAATACTCCAAACACAATAAATACACAGCACACAGATTTTAAATAGACATTTGCTCTTGATACTTCATAGAATATATTTTTAAATGAGCTTTGATCATTCTTGGATTGCATTATACCCGTTTTCTAGCAGACGCCTGGGTTGAGGGTTCAGACACTAAAGGGAGCAGCAGCTGCGTGACGGTTCACAGTCAGTTCTACTTCACCAACACCACCAACTCCTTCAATGTGCTGCAGGACTGTGGGAACTGCTCCAGGTGTGTGTTTGTGTGCCAACAGTCCTATGTGCATTTGAACACACTTTTCTGAACACAAACATTCTTTCTGTCAGGTTGTTCCACGCCAAACGTATAGAAAACACGAACCTGTTGTTTGTGGTGGCTGAGACACTGCCCTGCAGCTCTTGCGAGATCGAGAAACTCCTGCCTGTCAGAACAAAGTGTATCCTTCCTTCCCATGATCCCCTGCTCACAGAGCAACACTAACAGATCTGCTTTTAACCTTCAAATACTCTGTTTTCTGCTTGATTGATGGATGGATGACAGACAGAGCTTGTGGCGTTTCCTTAATGTTTTCTTCTCCAGCTCAAGAAGAGAACCCGTGTGATGTGTTAAATTCTGCCCGCTATCGGAAAGGACCTGACAAATGCTTCGACTACAACTCAGAGGTGAATTGCTGTCTGTTGCTCTTATCAAACACTGTTTGTTTTGCTTCTTTAGTTGATATTTTGTAAAGATGAATTGTATAATGTAACTGCACCCTAGAAACCACATAGCAATACCCTGGCAACCACCCAGAACGCTCTAGCAACCACATAGCAACATCTTGCCAAGAACCCAGAACACCCTAGAAACTACATAGCAACCCAGAACATCCTAGCAACTACCAGGAAAACTTGAGCAACCACATAGCAACATCCTGGCAACCACACGGAACACCTTAACAACCTCACAGCAATGTCCTAGCGACTACCAGGAACACTTGAACAACCACATAGCAACATCCTGGCAACCACACAACACCATAAAAACCTCATAACATTGTCCTAGCAACTACCAAAAACACTCAAGCAACCACATAGCAACATCCTGGCAACCACCCAGAACAACCTAGCAACCTCATAACATTCTCCTAGCAACCACCAATAACTCTCAAGCAAACAAATAGCAACATCCTGGCAACCTCATGACATTGTCCTAGTAACCACCAAGAACAATTGAGCAACCACATAGCAGCAACCACCCAGAACACCTTAACAACCTCATAACATTCTCCTAGCAACCACCAAGAACACTCAAACAACCATATAGCAGCATCCTGGCAACCTCATAACATTGTCCTAGTAACCATCAAAAACAATTGAGCAACCACATAGCAGCATCTTGGCAACCACCCAGAACACCTTAACAACCTCATAACATTATCCTAGCAACCACCAAGAACACTCAAACAACCACATAGCAGCATCCTGGCAACCACCCAGAACTCCCTAGCACCCTTATAACATTCTCCTAACAACCACCAAGAATTCTCAAGCCACCACGTAGCAACATACTGGCAACCACCCAGAACACCCTAGCAACCTCATAACATTATCCTAGCAACCACCAAGAACAATTAAGCAACCACATAGCAACATCCTGGCAACCACCCAGAACACCTAAACAACCTCATAACATTCTTCTAGCAACAACCAAGAACACTAAAGCAACTGCCTAGCAACGAACTAGCAACCACCCACCCAGAACTCTCAAGTAATCACATAATAATGTCCTGTCAACTATCCAGAATACCAAAGAAACAATATAGCAACATCCTGGAAACCATTCATAACAACCTAGCAACCTTATAACAATGGGCTACCGACTGCCAAGGACATTCAAGCAACCACATAGCAATGCACTAAAACCACTTGGAACACTTTAAAACTGCATAGTAACACACTAGAAACTAGCAACAGCCTGACATTGTGATAGTGAGTTTGTGAATGTTAACCGAAATGTCTCGTTTCCCACAGGAGAACACATCTGAGTGTGGCAGCGCTCACTCTTTACACTGTCCCATGGGAGTTCTGCTCTGGATTCAGTTATTGTCGCTTTACCTCATTCTACGATCGTAATCTGAGTCCCACTGGCTTTGGTGTTCCCTGTCCCTCATCCGTACAACACTCCGGGTCCTCTCCTGACATCCTTCTGATTATCCAGCTCTCTTTCTCATCGTGAGGTGCATTCCAGCTGTGTGCCATTACAGCAGAGCATGATGGGAAAACATGTCTTAGTAACCCCTGACATTGTGCAGATCCAAAAAAACAACAAATGTCTTAAATCGTTCACCTTTATATTCGGAAAACGTACAAAAAAACAACAACAACCTTTCTGCTGCCGTGAAGTATTTTTGCTTGCCAAATCCAAAAACAGGAAAGGACCTGGTTTGTTTTCGAAAGACTGAAACACGACACAAGTTTTGACGGTTATTATCACAATCTCGCATTGAGTGTTTATTTGAGTCTTGCTTTGTTCTGGATTTAGTGCCAAACCCTGATGTATGTGGATGCTCAAACGCGGGGGACACGCAGCTTTCATTTAAATATTTTGTTCCAAGGCTTTCTTGCCAAAAGAGAATGCCGTATTATCGCAAACTGCTTTGTTTAGGAAAAAAGAAAAAGATTTTGATTTCGCTTCGTGTTTATTTACAGCTTAGTCGAATGTTTTAAGGGCATATATTGTGTATAAAACTGCTGCCTGGTTTGTTACCCAACAGTGCCTTGGCGCACTTGTCCGAATGGACCAATAATAGCACTGGACGTGGATTTGAGTGACCCTGAATGAATGCTGAAGAAAGTCACGGTATTGAATGTTAACTTGACTTTGGTTTACAGCATAAGGGTGAATGTCATGAAACCTGGCAAACATACGTTTTTCACCCTAAATCAAAACAAACCAAAAAATGCACAAAGAAAATGAAGCCTATTTTGAGGACCATTAAGATTTAAAAAATAATAAAGTGAATTTTCCTTACAACTCTCATTACCATAATGAAAAAAAAAACCAAACCTTTATTCTCATTACCGTAATGTGGAAAATTCAAATTTTAGCAAGTTATACTGCCTTAATTTGTGATTATTTAAATGTATTTTACTGTAATTCAGTAAAAATACATGAAAATAACGTAACGCAAAAAAATCAAGTGTTCCTACAAATATCCTTCATTGAAAAAAAACTTTCTCATTACTGTAATGTGGAAAAAATCCTAATTTTAGCAATTGTTATACTACCTTAATTTGTGATTATTTAAATATTTTTTTTTTACTGAAATTCAAATTGAAAATAATGTAACAATGCGAAATATCCACAGTGTTCATACAAATACCTTTCATTTTCTTCTTTTAATTTTTTTTCTGTTGAATTTGGGGGGATTTCTCGTGAGACTCGCCCGCGCACGTCCTTTAGCATTCAGTATGGGTTTTACTATACATGTTCTACTGATTCTGTCTTTAGAAAGGCACTCTTAAATTCTTTGATGTAAATATGGTTATTCCACACTGAGTTGATCTAGTGTGTTTTAATGAAATAGAATGCAAGCTGATGTCTCGCTGTCCTGCTGCATGCTGGGGGGAAAAATGATAACTGCTATTAAACTTAATAATGATTTCAGGACATTTACTGGAAAGACACTCGACCCTTACAGCCATTCGATGGACCAATTTTATGTTCTCATTGAGTTCACAGATGCTATCGAAGGGTCGATATGTATTTATTTTGATTTAGTTTAAAAGATACGTTATGTATATTGCTTGCGAAATGTATCGAGTGTGAATTTTGAGACGCTTTCGTGCTTTTATTGAGATGTTTCGGTTTTTATCGCAAATGTTTTGTTGCTTTTCATTGATTATCTATAACAAAGGTCGATCTAGACAAAAAAAAATTAGTTGGTGGTACTTCATCTTTTAATGTGGCCACACTTCCAAAACACCTGTACTTCCAAATGAATCAGACTGGGCCGAGATTCTGAAAGGGTTTCGCTTGACGTGTTTTGTATCGTAATGGCTTGAGCAATACTTTGAATTATGTCAACAACGCTGAAATGCAAGTGAGCGCTACTGAATTAGTGTAAGGAGAGCATGAAATCAGTATTGAGCCGCTTTCTTTGGATGACTTTGATTCAGGCTTGTCTTTGAATATCGGCTTAATGTTTGTATGTGAGCTATGAGTGTTCTAACAGAATTATTTAATGCCAATAAGAGTGTTTATACTATTGTCTTTATGTAAAATTCTCTCAGTGTTACATTGAATTTAATTATGTGAATAGGAATGTTTTAAGTATTTTTTTGTCCGTTTTTTATTTCGTTGTTCTGCAGATGTTTGTACACTTTGTGAAAGGGTTTTTCCTCCCTTTCTGCGGTCTTCCATATCACTTCATTTTGTACAGATGGCACAAATCTATCAAGAAAGGCTAACTTTGTATCATATTGTGTCATTCACTTCTGGGAGATGTTTATAAGAGAATTGGTGAGATAAAGACATTCATATTTTTCACGTCAACTTGGTATGGATTTTTATTTTTTACTCCAGAGTTATGTATTTGATAATGAAAGAGAACAGCAGGTTTTTATTACAGCAGTAAAACAATCGCAAGTAATCATATTTTATGATTACTTCCTGTGGTGTTATAGGCTTCAGGCTTTACTCAGCTGCTTCCTTGCCCTGTAAAGAATACTTTTTTTTAGTTATTAATATATTTATTTTCATATTTGTACTTATTTGTACATTAACATATTAGGTTTTTTATTTATTTAGATTTTAGATATTTCTATATTTAATTTATTTTAAAGTATTTAGTTTATGTTCTTTATATATTTTTTCTTACATTTTTATTTTTTTTAATTTATTCAGTAAAGTATTTGTCTCATATTAGAGGTAGGTGGCGCTCACACTTTTCAATCATTTATGAGCCCTTGTTAAGAAAGGTTTGGTTTACATGAATAACTCCTTGCTAAGTTCATTTGGTATTAGAATATGTGCTAACTATCTCCCTAACTGTTTGCTAAGTGCTTGACAACTAAAATGCTCTTCCCTCCAAAAGATTAGCTAAGTGTATATTTTCAGTTCTTTGACAGTTGTGGTTCACTTCAATATTTCAGTGATCTGGCGAATTCATTTTTATGTAAAAATGTGTAATGTTGTCTTTGAAGTTAAGCTGCCATTAAGTGATTTTATCCACTTCGCTAACTTATGCCATTTTGTTAACAACATGCAAACCAGAATGCTCAAAATGATTCACAAGCCGAAAGAGTTTCTGATTGGCTATGAACATTTTTTTCCCCTATAAAGCTTTGAAAGGAAAACACAGAATCATTACTCACAGCTTCCTCAGCCTGACGCTTGTAGGCCTTCACTTTCAGCTGGAGCTTGTCGATCAGATGTCTGGTCACGTTCTCCTTGTCTTGCTCTGTCTGTAAAGTGGAAATGGTATAAAACCCCATCCAGCACTGTAAATTGTTCAATCTTTGGATTACACTGCACAGATTGGAAGTACCTGGTAGGTGAGCTCCTTCACTCTTCAACTTCAGCCTCCAATTTACACACCTTAGTCCACTTTACTAATTGAATGGATATCGTGGTAACTGCGCTGGGTCATTTTACTTCGCTTTGTGTGAAGTTACCCTGGACTCCAGTTTCTGGAGCTGTTTCTTTCCACCCTTCATGGCTAGTTTCTCAGCTTCATTCAGACGGTGCTGTAAGTCTTTGACAGTCACTTCTAGGTTCTTCTTCATCCTCTGCAGATGGACACTGGTGTCCTGTTCCTTCTTCAGCTCCTCAGCCATCATAGCAGCCTTCAAATAAAGAGCCATACAAGATTAACTGAACTATAAGTCAACCTCTTTGAAGATCTGTTATATTGGAAGTAGAATAGAACAAGTTGTAAAATAGCTTCAACCAAACCAGCTTCAATATTCTTCTTGGCATTAATCAGACTAACGCAGAGTTCAGGCCCATGAGGAAGGTGATTTTATAAGCCACTGAGGAAAAATAATTATGTAAGCAGATATTGTTAGGCAAAGTAACTTACAGTACACTCACCACAATAATAGTGCAGAGTAACCTAAGATGTCAAGTTCCTTGAAAGAGGAAACTACAGTGATGGTCCAACTTTACTGCAGTGGTCTCAAACTGCAGAGTTTAGCTCCAACCAGCAGCAACTCACCTGCGTAGAAATTTCTAGTAATCCTAAAGACCTTGATTAGCTTCAGCGCTAAAGCCCAGAATATCAATAGCCGTCTGTTTTTATACCAAAAACAAACACACATTAGAGATGCATCTGTATTGTCATAAGGGTTGGTGGTGGTGATAAGCAGAGCTTATTTAGAGCTTATTTAGGTAAAGCTAAAGGCTATTGACAATAAGACTCATCAGACATTTCATGGGGTTTTTACACCAAAATACTGGAGATTTCTCACCAATCAGCTCTGACCTGTGTCCAGCCATGAGCTGGTAAAATATGGTAGCTCCTCTCAGTCTCAGCAGATAACTGGAATGTTACTCTTGGCTTTTCCAGCAGGTCTTTGGCATAGAAGATTGACGCAGTTAATGTCAGCCCCAACTAAAAAAAAACATATTTGTCTCAAACCAGCATGACTCACAAGTTTCAATATCAGCTGAAGCCAGTTTTCCAGTGGATCCAAAGTGAATCCTAATGAATTCAATTTACCCTAAGGAGAAGGAAATGATTCAGAACTTTTTTTGCAGAGGTTTAATGAAATGCAAAAGTGTATTTCATAGGACCTCATAGACTTACAAAACAATGCCTCGCAGTCTTCGCATTACCATAAGCCTCCAGCAGTGGATTGGCAGCAATGGTTTGATCCTCTAGCGAGCCCTGGTGGGGATAAAAAGTTTATTCATGTAGAATAGATCCTGACAGTATTTTCCTCAGCTCTTGAGCTCTTACTCAATATGGCTGGAATTTTGTGAGCACCGATTTCACGCATCAAATGTTTTACCTTGAACTTGAAGGAATATCCTGTCCCCTGAAATATTTTTAAAATTAACTATAGCCTATGTTTAACAGAATAAATATTTAATAATGTTTAATATTTATAGAATAAAACATGTTTAACTATAAATTCTTTTAAATCAAGGAAATGTGTTAGTGTGTGTTTACTAAAGTCGTACTGTTACCGTCTGAAACATCACGTCAGTGGTCACTTACGCCCAGGCTGTAGCATCGCGAGATGTGTGCAAGTAGCGCGAGAGGTGAGCGGGAGCAGGAAGTGCAGTGAAGATGGAGGGTGTCGGATTATGTGCTAACAACAAACAGAAACAAAATCAAATGTTACCGAACAAAATGCGAGGCGAGTTCACCAGAAACCAGAGGAAAGACTCTGAGGTAAGAGTCAAACGAAGCTGTTTAAATCCCTATGATTTGTATTTTTGCAGTTTAATGTTTGTTTTGACAGCAATGTTAGCATAAACAGCAGAAATTCCAAGAATAAAATGTATAAAGTGATTAAACAACGCTAATTAAATAAACAACAGTTAAAAATGAAAAGTGCATCATTAACCAAATATAAAAATGTAAGTATTCATGAACAATGGTTAGTAATTATCTCGTTAATAAAACAGTTATTTTTGAATATTCATTAAACCACTTTTATTATTCATTAATGCACAAACACGTTAATGAAAAACACAATGAAATGATTGCGTAATGTAATTAACATTGCCCATAAATGATTCTTTGTGAAGTCTATCTCTTCTCGTGTTGATTCTGACACTAACGTTATATAATCAGCTGATTGACTGATGAACGGTCTGATGATCGCTCTGTCTGATGATCGCTCTGTCTGCCCTTGTGAAAAAGTAGACTTTTGCATAACTTACTTTACATTTATTTCACACACTCATGACATTTTTTAATGTTTTTTGACACTTCAGTGCATGTTATTTGCAATTAGATTAAAATGTATTATCGTGTAAGAGTTTGTTTTATCATGCTTAATTAAGTACATCTTTATGTGCAATTTCGTAATTCTGTTGTCTTTGAAATATTAAAGTTAGGTGTACTGCTGAATGTTAACATTGCCCATAAATGATTCTTTGTGAAGTCTATCTCTTCTTGCCATTTCGCCTCGCATTTTGCAGCATTTATGGTATCATGTATATATATGTATATGCAAATACCATGTATATGTATGTATATGCATATACCATGTATATGTATGTATACATACATGTATATATTTTAGTATACTAAAATATACTTTAATGTAATTTCCATTGAAAGTTGCATGTCGTGAATTTAAATATATTAGAAATTACAAGTTTCTAATAATGAAGTTGCAATTTAGTGCATTTAAAATATATTAACTTTAAATGCAATATCAAATAACATTGTGTTAGTCAATACATCAAAATAAGTTTACTTGAAAGCACAACAAAAGACTATTAAAACAATTATTTAAAATGTCCTTAAAGTCAGAGGCGGACAGAGTACAGAGCTTTGTTACTTGAGTAAAAGTACAGATACCCCTTGCTAAATTTTACTCAAGTACAAGTAAAAGTACTACATTCAGATGTCTACTTAAGTAAAAGTACTAAAGTACTTGTTTTTAAAAGTACTTGAGTATCAAGAGTACAAGAGTAAATTTTCTAAATATTGCATTACTAATCTACTGCCACAGTGCTTACATTTATGCACAGAAACGTCCTACATGGAGTTATGAAAAATGTTAATGTTAATACCTTGGAGAATGTAAAAGGAATTGAAAGTAAAATCAAGTCATTTTCATCTTTTTACCATGTTGCTTTATTTAATTAAATTAAATTTATGGGGGGTCCCATCTTAAATGCGGGGACAACACACACACACACACACACACACACACACCACATGTAAGGGTGGCGCTGCCAATAAAGCACCTAAAAGCTGTCACAAAGAACCGGCAAAAGGAATGATTATGAATATGTAAAATATAGCAAGGAGATATTTTAATTGTTTATTAATAAACACTTGTTAATAAACAAGTGTTTTCTTTGTCAGTGTCGGCTAAGATGAAGTTGACGATGCTGACTCGCGATCTTCAGTAGTGAACGCGCCAGAGAGAAATGCACATTTCATACGGATTACATAAGCAGAGAGCAGTCTGTAGTCTGTTTTCTTTCGTTTTGAATTTTTCTGTTTAAAAGTAGACATGTCTGTGAGAGGCAAGTAGGCTACCTTATACACTGAGTTTCGGTTCATTTATGAGACGAGATCCAGTTCACGTGCCGGCGCCTCCGTTTCTTATCTATCGTCTGCTATTTACTTCTTATTTATTAAACCCAGGCAATTGGTTGATGAAACATTGATTAAAATTAAGATACAATTAATGCAAAACGAAATTCAGGTTAAAGAAAGGTTTTGTGTTTTCTGTTTGATGTCTCTGTGAAAGTTTTAAAGCATTTTGTATGCCGCTTTCAGAGCGCTCACGTCCTTAACGGAGAACACGTCCATAACATTGTTTTTTCCTCATAAATGCAAACCCGAAAAATAAAATAAAACAAAATTAATATTTTATGTACTGTGGAGACTGAGCGCCAACCCTTCTTCATTCGCTGGGTAGTAGCCTACTTTGGTTTGCGCAGTGTAATTCACATAATCAGTAAAAATATATTTTGCCTCCTAAAGTTTTTTTTTTAAGAAATCAGAAATCCCTCGTGGCTACGCCACTGCCACATTTGAACCTGACTGTGTTAAACACACCACATACTCAAGAACATCAAACCAAATGCTTGGCTTACATTAATGTGTAATATAAAATCTGACCATGGAGTTGACTTTGGCGGAAAGCTGGAAGTGATTGCTGATAGGCTGTCCCAATCAGTGGCGCCTGCACAATCCAATCACGTTTGAGAGGGAAACAACAAATTGAGGGTTTCCGAGATTTTTCTTTTTCTTTTTACTTTTTTTTTTTTTTTACTCGGGTACTCACGGTTATGGATAGAAATGTATTGGAGTAAAGAGTACAATATTTGCCTCTCAAATGTACTTGAGTAAAGTCATAAGTACTCCCCAAAAATGATACTCGAGTAAAGTACAGATCCCTCAAAATTGTACTTAAGTACTGTACTCAAGTAAATGTACTCCGTTACTGTCCGGCTCTGCTTAAAGTATTAGTGATGAAAGTGTACCTTAAGTTTACTTGCGTATTGTTTCATTAATATTATATTATCTGCAAGAAGTAAAACATTTTTAAATATACTTTTAAGATTTGAAATGCACTACAAGTGCATATTCCATAAAGTTATGTGCACTTCTTTTTCACAAGGATAACTCATTTCAAACAAGGCTGCATTTACATTGCAGGTCTTGATGCCCAATTCTGATTTGTTGACTATATCCGATTTGTTTGTTTATTTCGTTTTTTTTTTTTTTGACGACAAACAGACTTGCAACTTGCATAAAGTTGACCCATATAATATCCGATAATATCTGAATTTACACTATACACTTGGGAAAACAACCCAAGGTTCTGACCCGGAAAATATTAGGCCGAAAAGCGAGTTAAAAAAATGGTGCGATTTGCAATGGACGCAGATGAAATGATAATACAAGCTTTTGTTTTCCGCACCATCTTTAAAGGTCAGCAAAACATTTGGTCTCTTAAGTGGTTTGATCATTCGTCCTCCATTGCGCCATTGATAAGAGTCATGAGCACCTGAGTAGACATCATTCGCCACCGTAGCTTTTGGTTTTAATGACGTATGACATTGGACAGGATGGAATATCCGACATTGGTGACGTGGACAGGAATATCCGATCTGTCTGCTTACAGGGAAGACGCAAATGCACATATCCGATTTATAGGACTGAAACCAATCTGAGAATACCATGTGCTTTTTTCCTGCTTACACGTTTGTGGGTCATATCCAATCTGTGTCACATGGGAGGGAAAAAATTAGGAATTGGGTCACTTGATCCATGTAATGTGAATGTGGCCTGTTCTGTCTGTCCTTAAATGTTGTGACTGAATTGTCAGCTCCTATTGGACAGTTACACTGACTCCGTGTTTGTGTCTCAGGGTTTATCAGAAACTCCTGATTTGGAGTTTGAATATTCAGATGCAGATAAATGGACAATCGAACTGTCAGGTAAGAGTTCGTTCATTTGATTTTCTGCTCATTTCTTCTGTACTAATATTATATTAAACTTTCAGCCTTCATTAACCAAATGTGACTACAATGATGCATTTTCCTCTTTTAAACTGTTTGTAGAGTTGTACAGTTACACAGAGGGACCAGAGTTTCTACTCAACAGAAAGTGCTTCGAAGAAGATTTCCACACTCATAGTAAGTACTGATCTAATTATTTTTCACTCGATTGTTTCAAAGTTATACAAACTCGCATTTCATTATTGAAATTTTTATTTTTATTTGTGCATCTAAGATGCACATTTTTGGCTTTTGCAAGATGATGAGTAAGTCACAAAAGAGCAAATGTTCATGTGCTTTTGCAGTGCCCGAACAGAAATGGACCGAACTGGATTTGGTTCACCACAAAACTCATGCCATGCGTCTGCTGGACGGACTGGACGTGATCGGCCGAGAACGCAGATTAAAAGTTGCCAGAGCCATCTTGTACATGGCTCAAGGTAAACTATGCATTATATATGCATTGATTGGATTGGAAATACCCCTGAGTCTCGTGTTAATAAGCTCTGACTCGGATTGATGGTGTGTGTTTTTTTCAGGTACATTTGGTGAGTGTTCTTCAGAACTGGAGGTGCAGCACTGGATGAGGTATAACGTCTTCTTGCTGTTGGATGTGGGAGCGTTCACTGCGCTAATGGAGCTGCTCAACATGGAGATCGAGTGAGATGAACTGCACATGCAAACATTCATATTACACATGTGAAAACTAAAATAACTCTTGTTAAATGTCTCTCAGTAACAGTGCTGCGTGCAGCAGTGCGGTCAGGAAACCCGCCATCTCACTGGCCGACAGCACTGACCTCAGGTACAACACCACACGTTACATGCATTTAGTATACTTTGGCCATCCACGCACTTTCCATGTGATATTTACGAGAGGACGCAAAACCATGTCCCCTTAGGCGCTCTGTAAAAATGTGTGTTATGTGTTGGAATGTCTTTTTTGTTTTGCTCTGTGTGATCCCGCCCACTATAAATATACCCAATAGTATTTCGACACACCGGGTTGCCAGTTAGCAGAAACACACCCATTGAAGCCAACAAACAAACTGGGTCAGGGATCGCAGTTTCTACTTTCCCTAAATAGCCTCACCAATAAAAACATTGCAAATGCATTAACTGATCAACTTTGTGTAAGGAACATCAACTTTCCATTGTCAATCGCGCTCGTTCTTGTTGCGTGTCCTCAATCTGGCAACCTGCGTGAGTGTCGAGGCAGCATGGGGAGCAGATCTCTCCAATATTTTGGACTCCAGTACCCATTTTATCGGCTAGCTGTCAATATTACATACTGCACCTTTAAGACGTACTCACAGTCCTCCATAACCCTGTGCATGCTTGTGTTTTCAGGGTGTTGCTGAACATCATGTACCTGATAGTGGAGACCATCCAGCGTGAAGAACCCACAGACAGTCCAGAATGGAGAACCATTAGAGAAACCTTCAAATCTGAGCTTGGTCAGTGTTCGTTAGACTAAGATTATCTGAAAAATGACTGTTTATTTGAAGATGCGTGTTGAGTATGGAAGAGTAGAAATGTTATGAATGTCCCTGTAACGCCTCCTGGCAGGTTCTCCTCTCTATAACCATGAGCCTGTCTCCGTCATGCTGTTTGGGATGGTGACCAAGTTCTGCAGTGGCCACGCGCCCCATTTCCCCATGAAGAAAGTCCTGCTGCTGCTCTGGAAGACCATCCTGGTGAGAAGGACGGACTTCATAACTTTAATTTTGGGTTAAGACAGATTCTTGTGTTTGTTAAAGCTGGGAATTGATTCCAAAAAGAATTTCAAGTCATGAATCGTTTCGAAAGGATCAATTCCCTCCTAAAGAGGAACAGAAAGGGAATCTGTTCCTCTTTAACAGCCTTTTTTCAGTTCAATAAAGCTAATTATTAATTTGCCTTTCGGTCACTCGCTAATAGTGATGCAAAGTCTGATTCATTTCCGCAAACCACTACTTTTGGATGGTTGAATCTGTTCAAAAACTATTGCAGCCGTTGACATTAAGAGATAATAGATCCTGATAATAAAAGGCCTACATTTTAAAGTATTCTTTGAGCATTTTGGAACTTAACAGCCCTAGTGTTTATGGTCTGTGTGTTTCCCGTCGCATCCCAGTTCACTCTGGGAGGGTTCGAGCAGACTAATGACTCATTAACATAACCCAACCCTTTCTGCACACATCAATACCAGCTTTGAACTGAAAAAGTGGGATTATGAAATAAATAGTTGTGATATTTCTGATTGAATTAGGCGAGACCAATATTCAGTTTGACCAATTTAAATTGTGTCTGTTTGGTACATTTAACAAAAAAAAATGAACATTATACTTTTACTACACTTTTAGTTTTTTGTAGTGCTGTCAAACGATTAAAATATTTAATCGCGATTAATCGCATTAATGTCATAGTTAACTCGCGATTAATCACAATTAATCGCACATTTTTATCTATTCTAAATGTCTCTTGATTTCTTTTTTTCCCATTCTTTTTTTTCTCATTTTAATGCTCTTTTCAACATGGAAAAGTGGATCGGCTTGCTTTGTGCAAATGTTTTTTTATTGAAAACAACATTGACAATACTGTGTTCAATTTCACACTAACATTCTCACTTGGAGCAAATAATCTCTCACACAATGTAACACTGTAAAGGGTGAAAGAAATACTGACGAGGTCCTGATATTGACGAGGGGGCGGAGAATTGGCATCAGCTGTGTGTGTGTGTGCTTGGCCATCAAGTGGTATTTCAGACTGGACGTGCTGCGATGATTATAGCTCAGTTCACAACGACAAAACACACAGATCACTTTGGTCTGGTCAATGATCTTATGTCAACATCTCTCTTAAAATCTCTTTAAAAAGTGAGGAATCGATTCTTGGAATTGACTCCAGAACCACTGACAATTCCAGAACATGGAATTGAAGTCAATTCCAAAGATTTTTTGAAACCTAACTGCCCTAGTGTTTGTGGTCTGTGTGTTTCCGGTCTCATCCCAGTTCACTCTGGGAGGGTTCGAGCAGCTGCAGGGCTGTAAGGTCAGTAGACGGGTGTCATTGGATCTCCCGCCGCTGCCGGAGGACAGTATCCGTGTGGTGCGGAGCATGAGAGCCGCGTCCCCGCCGGCGTCCGCCTCTGACCTCATCGAGCAACAACAGAGACGTGCCCGGAGAGAACACAAGGTCACTAACACATATATACAGTATTTGACGGAAACCTGTGGAGTGGAAAATAAAACGATAAAGTGAACCCTTTAAATCTGTTTCTTCAGGCTCTTATAAAGCAGGACAATCTGGATGCGTTTAACGAGAAGGACCCATATAAAGCCGATGACACCCGCGAAGACGAAGAGGAAAACGACGACAACGATAACTCTCTAGAGGCGGAGGCTTTCCCGCTGGAGCGCGACGAGGTCATGCCGCCGCCCATCCCGCACCCTCCCTCTGAGAGGGTCTGTTTTCCCAAGGGCCTGCCGTGGGCTCCGAAAGTCAGGTAGAAACTCGACTTCATCCGTTTGATATGGTTTATCTGATGGTTTTCTCAAATGTAAGTTGGTGTCTGTTCATTTTAACAGGGAAAAAGATATTGAGAACTTCCTGGACTCCAGCAGGAGTAAATTCATCGGTTACACACTGGGAAAGTGAGTCTGTTGTATGCCACTCAATTGCTCATTTCCTGTGAGCCTTAGTGATGCATGTTTGTGTTTGTGTTTGTGTTGCAGTGACACGGATACAGTGGTCGGATTGCCCAGACCGATACATGAAAGCATCAAAACTCTCAAACAGGTAATTAATATCATCCATGACTTAACTTAACTCCACCCTTTCTTCACGCATCAATACTAGCTTTGAACTGAAAAAGTGTGATTATGAAATTAATAGTTTTATTAATTCTGATTGAATTAGGCAAGACTAATATTCAGTTTGACCAATTTAAAATGTGTCTTTTTGTTACATTTTAACAATTTTTTTAAATTATTATACTTTTTTTTTTTTTTTTTTTTTTTTTACATGGTTTCAATGTTTCAGTTAAAATGGTTGTAAATGTCTTATGTCATTTGTGATTTTATTCAAATTTAAATTTTTAAAAAATAAATAAATTGATCATTGATTCCTTCAAACAATAGTAAAAGTATTAAATTAATAATAAAATATTTGCAACCCATATTTTTTTTACTGCAAGGTGTTCTTGTGATGACAAAAAAAAAATCAACATTTTGGTCGTAAAATCAAACGCAATGAAGAATTGTTTATTGTGAATATTATTATAAGTTGTAGTATTGTTGTTGTTGTTATCAGCATTAATACAATTATCAACTAAATTTAATTAATACAATATTTGTAACTGTTCGTAAGTTGTAAAAGAATTAATAAAGTGAACATTTGTATTGATCATAAATCAATTTACATTTTGTATTAGTTAAAATTGTAAGATTAACAAATAGTATTATTTGGTGGAAGAATTGTTTACTGTGATTTAATGATTATATTAATTATTATGTAACTTTATTGAACATCATTTTGTTACATTATGTCATCATTGTTGTTACTATTTTATAAAAACAGTAGCCTAAACCATTTCAACTATCTGTTGTTTGATTTTACACATCTTAACTGTAGTAAAAATCACTCTTGTGGCTAAATGCTCTGAGATGCATATGTAAATTCATTGTAACATTTAGTTTGTGTGTTTGTTTCAGCACAAGTATGTGTCAATCGCTGAGGTCCAGATCGCTAAAGAAGAGGAGTATCAGAAGACCCCTCTCTCTGGCGTAAGTGACCGTACACTGATAGAACTGCAAAATGCCATCTGATGATGAGTTTAATAACCCTCTGTGTGTGTTTGTGTATTCAGGGTGAGGAGGAGCTGGAGTTGTGTTCCACAGAGCTCTTGTACCAGGGTATTTTACCCAGTTTACCACAGTATATGGTGAGAGTCTGTTCAGTTCACACACCAGTCGCACTGAATTTGAGCCGTTCTCATACTGACAGACCTTGTTTGTGTGTGTTCAGATCGCTCTGCTCAAGATACTGTTGGCTGCTGCTCCCACATCCAAAGCCAAGACTGACTCCATCAACATCCTGGCGGACGTGCTGCCCGAGGAAATGCCGTAAGACACTGTTAAACGGCACAGTTGCAGATGTAGTTGTGCTTGGAATTCCGTGAATCAAACTGAATGATTCTTCACTGGAGCTTGTAAGCTTATGATGTGAATGAATCATACCACTGATGAACTGAATCAAAGTGATTCTACAAACTGTGTGTGTGTGTGTTTAAAGTTGAATAGCTCAACTTGGTTGACATGGCAACAGTGAGTTCATGGCATCAGATGCTGTAAAAAATAACTCCTGGGTAATAAATATTCATGACATTCACTCTGAAATTATTGTACCTAAAATAAGAGCTATTTTAGGATAATTTTAGATACTATTGTAGCATTTATTAATATATTAAATTCTCATATACGTAGATGTTCTTTTTACATTTAAATGTTTTAGTAATTTTGTTGTCGTTTTTTTTTTTTTTTTTTTTAGAGATGAGACTGATACAAAACATTTCCGCTGATACCGATTGCAGATTATTTAGAATGATATCTACTGATACCAATAGTTTGATTTTCTTAAGGTCACTATAATATTACTATAATGTTAGACGTTTGTCACTATTTTTTTTTTACTCTTAACACGTTTTTCCGCCTTTTGATTGACAGGATTTAATTGGCCCTAATCATTGGCTGTTAAACAGTTGGCCGATAGTAAATAATTGCTGTTATCAACCGATACGGATTATTGGCCGATACATCAATGCATCTCTAATATAGATGGCTTTTTGATTGGTATATTTATACATTTATATATATTTGATTGATATCTTTGATTTGATTGAAATATTGATATATTTTGATTGATATTGATATCTAGTTTTTGATTGGGAGTTTCACACGAGGGCAGAAACTAAAATGTCACTAAGCTGTATAATTGTATTTTTAACACTTTCCATAGACTTACTTACTTTACTAAAGGTGTTGTCACATTTACCGTTGCTCAGTGAATTTTCGTGGGTGAAATCTAGACATTCCAAAAGGAATCCATGTGATCCGAAAAGTTCCATTTCATCCGAATGTTTCAAGGTCACATGAATTCTATACGCAGAACAACAGAAAGCTGATGGTTCTTACAACTACGCTATTGACAATAGACGATGGACTTTTTTGCCGCAATTTCACTAATGTGATGATCGTACCTTACTTGTGCATGGTTTGACACGGCCTGTCTGGTATCTCTTTCTAGCACTACGGTTCTTCAGAGTATGAAGTTGGGCGTAGATGTGAATCGCCATAAAGAAATCATTGTCAAAGCCATTTCAGCCATACTGCTGCTGCTACTGAAACACTTCAAACTCAACCACGTCTATCAGGTACACAAACACATTGTACTTGAAGCTGTTCGTGACGAGCTTTTCTAGATGTTGGTTTTACCCTAACCATAACCTACATCCAACTCACACAAACCATTTGACATTATTATTTTATTATACAAAATGTGATTTGAGGTGTTTGTAAGCCTTTTAAATATTGAGGTCCGGCTCACTTTTTGTTAGCTTGCACCATAGTAAAGACGATATTTTTGACTAGTGACACCATTTTGGGCTTCATAATTATAGTAAAACAGCTGCAAGTAAAAAGAGAATGTTGACGCAAGTTTTCTCCTGCAGTTTGAATACATGGCGCAGCATCTGGTGTTTGCCAACTGCATCCCGCTGATCCTGAAGTTCTTCAACCAGAACATCATGTCCTACATCACCGCTAAAAACAGGTAAAACTTCAAGTCAACCTTTGTTCATTTCAGGCTCACAAAACATCTGTTCATGCGTCAAAATGACTTGGAGTATGAAGATTGCATTACTACTTTGCACTAGCTTTAAGAAGTTAATTTTTCATGATGCTTTATGGGTAATGATATCTGTCATATCATATCTCTTCGGCAGTATCTCGGCTCTGGATTTCCCGCACTGTGTCGTTCACGAGCTTCCAGAGCTCACCGCTGAGAGTCTGGTGAGAAAAACACACCTGAATGTGTCTAATGCTCCTCTGAGCTATTCTTTGATCAGTTTGATGTGTTTTGATTACAGGAAGCTGGTGATAATAATCAGTTCTGCTGGAGGAACTTGTTCTCCTGTATTAATCTGTTGCGCATCCTCAATAAACTCACCAAATGGAAGCACTCCAGGACCATGGTGAGACACCACACAAATCAAGCATGCAAACCACGAACATTTAATGTTGCTGGAGAGAGCCATCCATTAGTGGTCAATTCAAATTTTGTTTATTTCTAGATGTTGGTGGTGTTCAAATCAGCTCCCATCCTGAAGAGGGCGCTGAAGGTCAAGCAGGCCATGATGCAGCTCTATGTGCTCAAGCTGCTCAAAGTCCAGACGAAGTATCTGGGGCGGCAATGGAGGAAAAGCAACATGAAAACCATGTCAGCGATATATCAGAAAGTGCGCCATCGCCTCAACGACGACTGGGCCTATGGAAACGGTGAGTAGGGGGAAGAAACTGGACGGGGGTCTTCACTAAACAATTTGATGCGTCATCATTAAACCTGAAATTTTAGTAGCACTTGGGTGTCAGAATTAAACGTGCTCTCTGTTTCTCCGACAGCAGACCTGGACGCTCGCCCGTGGGATTTCCAAGCAGAAGAATGCGCCTTACGTGCCAACATTGAGCGGTTCAACAGCCGACGCTATGACAAGAACCAGAGCAACCCAGAATTCCTCCCGGTGGACAACTGCCTGCAAAGTGTGCTGGGACAGCGGATCGACCTTCCAGAAGACTTCCAAATGAACTATGACCTCTGGCTAGAGCGTGAGGTCTTTTCCAAACCCATTTCCTGGGAAGAGCTCCTGCAGTGAACCCCTGCAGTGTTTCAGCACCTCTTCCCTACAGCAATTGTGAAAATGACCATTACCAGAGTAAAACAACACTATGCTTCATAGAGTTCAACAACACGGACCATTTCCTGTGTGTCTGTTTGTGTAACATAACGGCTCGCCTGTAGTAAACTTGCGAATAATTGTTATTATTTTTACTCTTAGCTTTGACAGATGTGCTAAGAGTTAATTTTTCTGTTTGTTTTTGCTGCTTTTGATTATTGATTCTCTATAACTGAATATTAAATCTCATCTTATTGTGAAAGACTGTATTTATCCTAGAGTGTTTTGATGTGTTTTTCATTGGCTCTGTATACAATACTCAATGCAATACAACAATCTTCTCTGTGAACCATTGTTGTTTTTGTCAGTCATTTTTAAAAGTCAAAGTTAAGGAATATCTGCTCTCATTTTAAAGTTGGAAATAGGTTTGGAGGTAGATTGTTTGGAGGTTTGCCTGTGGATAATTTTGTACCTAAGCTGATTGTTTTATTTCTTTTTTCAATAGGGAGAAAGTCTAAAGAAGTGCTAACATTATTTCATATTGAAAACCATGCATTACCATCACTAGTGTTTTACCTTCAATGGAAGATCAATAGACCTTTTTCACATTTCAGAGAATCTCATAAGCGATAGTCGTCAGATGACAGCATTCAATGTATAACTACTCACTCCACGAACAGAAAAGGTCAAATCCATGAAAGATTTTTGATGACATTCTAAAAGGAGGAAAAAATATAGAGAAATAAACTATAGTCAGAAGAGAGAATTATGTTTTTTTTTTAAATCACAGTCACTGCCAGCCACTGAAATATCCTTGCGGCAGTTTTAATCAGATTTTTACTGCCAAGGTTTTTAATGATATATGTGGATCATTAATTATGAGCAAATGTTTGACTATTCCGTTTAACTCTTCAATGAAAATAATGTCAACGTCAGTTAGAATAATCAAATGTAACAATTTATTATGTCAGGTATATGTATAATGCCAATTTCATAATCGATTCAAAGATAATCAATACAAAACATCAAATACTCTGAAATAGAGAGCAGATGCAAACCCAACAGTAAGAAATACATGAGGCTGAGAGCTCTCACTCTCAGCCTCACGGGCCAATCTGAAATACAGAAAAGGGCCCCGAACTTCCTGCTGCATTTCATTAGACAAACCTTTCACATGGAAACATGTACTAACAAAAGAAATTTGCATTCAGAGGTTGCACCTTTTGGGGTTGTGTGACCATTTGCTTGAGAGACCACCTTCCTTTGTAAGTCAGTTATCCATAAACTCTTAAAAACCTTATTACCTTTTGTTTTACTTATTCTGAAATGAGACATTTGTACCAGTCGCACTGTGACATTTTAAATGATACCAAACATGAAAGATACTATGTGGTAATCATTCACATTAAACTATACATTTTCTTGGGTGATTTACATGTGGTTTCAGCATGTGAGAGGGGGAGTGAGGAAGAGGGGGAGAGATGTGTTCTGAGGTGAGACTTTGTCTCACAAATGGTGAGTTTAAATGCTTATTTCCAGAGAGGTCCTTTTGTTCTCTCAGGGTCTGGTCGCACTTCAAGCATTTCCTAATTTCTCAATTCTTACATGATTTTTTATGTGGTTCTTCTGGGGTAATGCAAAAAGTACTGTCTTAGTCCAGAATGACAATGTGAGTTCTTACATGTGTGGCATGTCTCTATTGTGTTTTTTCCTGTGAATATTAAGGTGTCGGTTTTGTCTGAAACCTTTCCCACACTGATCACACGTGTGTGGTTTCTCTCCAGTGTGGATCATCGTGTGTTCTTGCAGATTTTGTGAAAAACTGAATCTCTTATCACAATGTGAACACTTGTAAGGTTTTTCTCCAGTGTGAGTTCTCTGGTGCAGTTTCACTGCATGATCTGTAATAAAAGTCTTCCCACAATCAAAGCACACATGATTCTTCACACCACTGTGTATTTTCTGATGATATTTTAAAGCACTCGACTGACTAAAACTCTTTCCACACAAAGAACACACGTGAGGCTTCTCCTTTGTGTGAACTTTCAAGTGGTTCTTCAGGGAAAATGATGAAAAATATGTTTTTCCACACTGATCACAGTAAAATGGTCTTTCTCCAGAGTGAGAAAACAGATGTGATTTAAAATTGATGGCGTTTGTGAAACTCTTCCCACACTGATCACATGTGTACGGCTTCTCTCCAGTGTGGATTCTCATATGATACTCAAGGTTTCTTTTGTGTAAGTAACTCTTCCCGCACTGATCACATGTGTGTGGTTTCTCTCCAGTGTGGATTTTAATGTGATTATTAAGGTTCTCTTTTCGTGTGAAACTCTTCCCACACTGATCACATGTGTGCGGCTTCTCTCCAGTGAGGATTTTAATGTGATCATTAAGGTGCTGTTTTCGTGTGAAACTCTTCCCACACTGATCACATGTGTACAACTTCTCTCCAGTGTGGATCTTCATGTGAATTTGAAGACTTTTGTTGTTTTGGAATCTCTTTCCACAATGTAGGCAAGAATTGTTGGCTCTACTCAAAGATTTTTCGCCAGTTTTGACATGATGATGTTTCTCCTCTCCTTTGCTCAGTTTTTCAATCTCCTTGTTCTGTTCCATTAAGTCTGAAATAATAATAAAAAAGTTTGACATGTATATTGTTGTGGTTAAATTCTTTATGGTTATGGTGTTTGTGGTTAAAGAGTTTATTAATCAAACAAAGCCGAGTGCCCTTCTGCAGAACGACGCCTCCAGAAAAAGTGTCCAGCTAACATATATACACACTTCCTTGTACCAAATATGGTAATCCACAGGCCCGCCGACAGGGGGGGACAAACGGGTCTGTTGTCCCGGGCCCAGGGTAGGGTGGGGGGGGGGGTGGCAGAAATGGGCCCTCATTAACCCTTTATCGGGCGAGGAACCATATTTGGTAACTTAATCGCGCATTCAAACTGACTCTCCCCTGCCTGTTTGCGTTGTCGTATGAGCGCATATATTTCTCCTAGCCAATCAGCGAAGATCAGGCTACGTCACTGATAGTCACACCATGGCATCTGACCAATCAGAAGTTGCGCGGAGCATTTCAAACTTCAGTGTCGTTCCGGATATTGGAAAGTGAGGTTATGCGCTACTACCTACTCCCACATCAGCGCTAATAACTTCAAAACAAAAAATGGTAAGTTGATGAAACTCACACATTCTATGGTTGAATAGTTGTGCAACATGTTGAGATAGGTGTTGTTTGCATAGATTTCTTGAAAGTAGTGACATTTGTAGCATGAAAAATGGTGAGACCATATTTGATCATACGCCCTGTTCACGTAAGATTAGCGCAAGTGATAGGAAGACCATATTTAGACATACGCCCTATGCGTATAGAAAAGCCGTACTAGGTTATTTTTTCTACAAATAATGCATTATAACCAAAGTCTATGATTATAATGTAGGACAATAGTATATACTAGTGCATTGGATGTTATCACAGGTTTGAATTACATTTTAAAGTGATCCAGTGGGAAACGTAACACATTTATAGACATTTTCAAGCCATATTAGATATTGAAATATGTGTGGTTTTGGTCAGTTTTATGACCTTTATAACAGTTTTTAATACTTAAAATGATATTTTGCACTTCTTATTATATATTTACATATATTATGACAGACCAGTCCAATGTTACTCACTTATTTTTCTTATTATTTATATTTCAGTAGATCTGCACTTCACTGTTACTCAACAAATAACTCAAACTGGGCTTGATATTGACTCAAAAATGTACTCTCTGTTCTTTGCAGCTATCTACACAAATCTTTTACGGCAAGAGGGAGACAGTTGTGCCAGCCCACCCCAGCATCAGTGATGATGAGGGCTCTGAGGAGGAAGATGATGAACTGGCAGACCCTGACTTCCTCCCACCCACCCACAACCTAGACACTCCAGGCCAGAGTAATATAGGCCCCTCTGCCAAGAGGTGTAATTTAATTTAAAATGTTCCTAATAATAATTTAAAATGTTCCTAAATAAATATTTTTATGTTTGTAACAAGTTTATGTGTTTTTATTATATTTTTATATATACACTTTTTAAGGGGAAAAAAATTACCCTAGACTGGCGAGGAACCATATATGGTAACTTCATTGCCCTTGATTTCCAACCTAAAAATATATTATTTTTTTTTAACTCACAAACGTTTAGGAGTCTTATAATATCCTCCAATAACACTCTATGGTTGAAATTTAGAATTTACAAGTATTTCAATGAGTGCCCTATAAAGGGTTAAATTATGGAATAATTGTAAAAAAAATAATAAAAATAGGCATATTTGTGGAAAAAATATCTAATATTTGAGTTACATAAAAGCTTTTTATTTGTTTTCTTCCTAATTGTCCTTGAAATAGTGGTCAAGAAAAGAAAATGAAGACATTTATAGAAAATGTACCCATTTAAACGTGTTTTTATTATTCCGTTTGGGTAAAAGTATATGGTGTTTTATAAAAATAAATAAAAAATGGAAGTCTGCTTTAAAGTGGTTAGAAAAACGGAATCGGCTAAAATCAGAATTGGCCTAGAAAATTGTAATTGGTAGAGGAACTGGAGAGTAAGAGCAGAGGAGAGGAACAGGAGAGTAAGAGCAGAGGAGAGGAACAGGAGAGGAAGAGCAGAGGAGAGGAAGAGGAGAGGAACAGGAGAGGAAGAGCAAGGGAAAAGGAGAGATCTGGGCGTGGGGGGGCCCATCTAAGATTATCTTGTCCCGGGCCCAGGCAAGACTGTCAGCTGGCCTGGTAATCCATTCTATAGATTATTTTGAGAAATAGTTTGTACCATGTAACTTTACTAAAATAGCATTCTCTGTTGCATCTGCCTTCCTTTAAGCCCCCAAAAGTCAGACCAAAGTCCCTCACAGAGGAAATGATAGTATACAAATACATAGCTAAATTACTTATTATCTGAATAAAATCTTCAACAATATCCGTAAAAAAAAATAATGAGGAAGTGAAGACTAACATAACACCAGAACACAACTACAATACAATGGTACGATGAATTTTGAATATCGAAATGAAATCAATTATATGTCATTGGAACTGTCCATGAATTGGGCACATTGATTTTCAAGTTCTTATTTTAAAACATAAATTATTGGCACACATCCCATGTTTCCAACACAATCTCAGATTTAGTTTTAACAAAAAAGAAACTGTAGTTTTTTTTTTTTTTAAATGCATTTATCAAACCTGTTACCAAAATTTCAGAAAAATAACTTCTGGTTACTTATAACTTGTAAATTGAAACAATAGAAAAACATTTACCAGTTAAAGGTTTTGCTTAATTTACACATTCAAAACTTTAGTAACACAGTTGCAAAAATTCAGATATAAATGTAAATAAAATAGCTCAGATAATATTTAGAAAAAAGTCTTTCCACTGATCTTTTTTTTTTTTTTTACAAAAGATTGCATGGAAATTTTCAGTTTCAGGCTCTAGATTTTACCCAGTTCAGGTTATCACGCTTGGAAGAGCCAGGACATTTAAAAATATATATATATATATAACTTTGATTGTATTCGTCTGAAAGAGGAATGTCATGTACACCTAGGATGGCTTTAGGGTGAGTAAATCATGGACTAATTTAAATTTTTGGATGAACTATCCCCTAATCATTAATGATGGATCAAGAATTAACACTAACCTCTTTGTTCTTTTGTATCTTCATCTTCCATCTTGCAGGGCTCTGGATCACTCATGTTCTCAATGTTCAACTGTCTTCTTCACTTGATGGGAACATTCCAGCATTTATAGGCGAACTGCATGTGGGAGGAGCTTCACTGTTGAATTGCCGTGGGAGAAGCTTCGAGTTCTGTGGTAGGAACAGCAGATCTGCTAATATTTTTAAAACAGCATTACATTTTTTGTTTCTATTTTCATAGATGGATTGTTAGTTACAAATTCATTCTATATACTTTTATTTTGTTTGTTGGTCGATTTAATATAAACTTTTTATACTGTTATGTGTCATATGAACAGATAAAAGAAATAGAAGAACCAAGTATTCAAATTAGTTAAAATATTTCATTTCCAATTATAAAAATTATGTAATAAAAAATAATAATATAAAATAATTAAACAGAAGCATAAAAAAATTCAGTTTTGCATGAAACAGTTGATCAGAAACTATAATGAAAAATGCTGTTAAGAGATTTACATCATGTAGATTTCAAAAATGGCAATGGTGTAGTTTGTTTCATCCATTGAAACCTATGAAACAAGCATAAAGTGGCGGTTTCCAGTGGCATTATGCAGATGAATAAAGACATCAGCATAATGAATGAGGTGAAAACAGGAACTATTGTCATGAAATCAGCAACTGTTAACAGTGGCACTCCTGAAACATCAGCACATATCTCACTTTAGTGTTTGAGTTAGAAACATTACTTTGAGTTAGTGATGCACCGATGTGAAAATTGTGGCCGATACCCAGGGGCGGATCTAGAAAAATATTTATGGGGGGGGCAGGAATTTTTGAGGGGTGGCAACATGGCAGACGTATATATACTGAATTTAATCACAGTTAACACCGTTTGATGAGAAATCGTATGTATACACACTACAAAAGGGCATTATTTGTATCTTTTTTTGTGGGGGGGTTTGGGGTCACCTGTGAGTACAGGGCTGGGCTGGGACAAAAAATCGTCCCGAGCATTTTGGCCCAGACTGGCCCACTACATATGATCATAAACACAACCGAACTTTGCACTCCCTTGAATATGTATACCAACTCCTATAAAAACCACTAATGCCATAAGTGAATAGGAGTGAGTAAGAGTTAACAGATGAAATAACTACTAAGTTGAACTATACTCCACAGTGATGAATCCTAAAACAAGCTATAAGCTGCATTGGGATAGCAATACCGGTTTTTCCCATAGGATTTTGATAAATCTGTGGTGAGTAACCTCTGTCCCTCTAGGGGGGTTCGGGGGCATGGTCCCCCGTAAGAAAATTTTGTGCTTTTTAATGTTAAATTCATCAATCTGGGGCACTTTGAGAGTTCAAAATAAAGAGCTACAACCCATATTCAGTGTGCAAATTGAACAAAGAAAAACTCAAAACTCTTTTTAGTTGTGATATAGTGTCTGTCTACATTACACTACTATATAATAATAGTTATAATATTATGGCCAGTCCAGCCCTGTGTGAGTATAAAGGCAGGGGTGCGTTTAACTTTTGGAGCCAAGGTGTGCTGACCTTTTTTCCCTTTTTTATATATTATTTTGTTGAGCACCCAACAAGAATCAATTTATAGAATCAATTATATCATTTAAATACTACTAAGATCCAAATTACTATCACACGAGCCAATGGCAATTAAATGCACGGATGCATAACGTTAGTCAGATTAATGAATGAAATACAACTCTTCACGAATAGAAGATTGTATTGGACTCATGCTGCATACATACGCAATGACAATTATGCCTACTGTAAATGAGGAGTTCTTTTCCAAAACGCTATAAATCCATTCCAATAGTTTTCAGGAAAATTACATTTTTTACCTAGACCCACACATTTTGTGAATATTCAATTTATCCTGTTAAAATGTTTTATTGGCTCAGTCTGAACATGTTGAACAATGATTATTAAATCAAACAACAATATTGTTTATGATAAATTAAAAGTTAAATTTTTTTTTTCCCAAAACGCTATAAATCCATAATTTTTTTCCAAAACTGTATGGTTTGTCTTTAAAAAAAAAAAAAACGAGAGCATGTAACATATAATCAGGGGCTCATACTATAAATTACTATAAATTAAATTTAGTAACACATTTAGGCTAGAAGTCATTTGGTGCAGAACCTGAAAATAGTAATGATATCAATGGCTATTCAATAAGTTATTTAGTAATAGATTCAGAGTAATTTTTAGTAAAGTGTCAAACCTGTAACAAGTAGGACCAATTTGTCTACTACATATGCGTAAAAAAAAAGAATTATTAAAAATATTTAACAATGATAACGATATTCAAAAGTAGTGATGGGCACCCCTCCACCACACACACACATGCTTGTATAGGCTACACAGCATGTGAACAAAGCGGAGCGGCGTGACGCTTACATATAGGCTAAGTAAAAAAAAAAAACTTAAACATACGTTTCATATTTATGTTTAATAATATATGCTATTGTTATTTTTTTTATTTCATATATGTTGATTATATGAAAAGGGAACCGCATGAGATGAGTATGATAGGATCATAAGATGACCAATATATCGGAAAACATTTGGAATGGGTCAGACATGATTTTGACCACTTATTAAGTTTTGTTTAGTAGAAAGCCTTTCTTTAAAGTGAATTTCGTTTTGTATAAATTGTATCTTCATTTTAATCAATGTTTCATCAACAAATTGACTGGATTAATAATAAATAAATAAGAAGCGAATATAGCAGACATATAATCAGGACACGGAAGCGCCCGCGCGTGATCTGGAGAGCATCACATAAATTGACCGAAACACAGCGATGTCTACATTTAAACAAAACAATAAAAACGAAAAGAAATTGGCTACTCTCTGCGTATGTAGGCTAATACAAAGTGTGCATTTCTCTCTATAGACGCGTTCACTACTGCGAAGATGGCGAGTCAGCATAGTCAACTTTATCCTTGCAGCTATATCTGACAGAAAACACTAATTAAAAAATAAACAATTCAAATGTTTCATGCATAGGCCTAATCATTACTTTTGTCGGTTCTTTGTGGCAAGCTTTATGCGTGAGATGCGGAATAGGCAATAAAAAAATGCTCATTATGGTTTCTCTCCCATATTTAAATAATTAAATCAATATAAATATGTGATTAAACTTAAATGAACTACTACTAGTCGACTAGAAAACTCACTCATTTTGAGGAATAAATGAACATAAACAAACCTCTGTTCAGAGCGCCACCCTGTTGGATTGGTAGAACGTTCACCGAATTCTGATTAGTCGAGAGGATTTATCGCGTTTAGGCTAAAAATAGGTTTGGCGCTTATCGCGTTTTGGAAAGAAACTGCATCTTGTAGTACATTTTAAACAAGGAAATATAGCGATTTGGCATGAAATGTTGATGGAGCAGTGAATAGGTTCAGTGCACAGCAAAATGACATGACAAACTCATTTTTTTTTTAAATGGCGTTTATCGCGTTTTGGAAAAGACCTCTTCAAATGTATTTCAATTAATCATAAAATGGCCCTGATATGTCACTAGACATGAACCCTTTCACACGTAAGTTTAAAATATTCTAACTGACCCCCCAGCGTGAGTTTTTCAAGGCGACCGTTATTTAGAACCTGCCACTTTAATGTTTCCATGGTGACGCGTCATTGCTTGTCACGTGACACAGCGCAATCACAACACTGAGCTGAATGAGTGATGATCTGATTTTATGTCTTTCTTCCTTTTCTATTCAAAATATTCACAAATGTATTCGCTATAGCATGAAGCACTGATATTCCGATTTTCAAATATGTGCAAGTGGATGTGTTTTGTTGTTTAAACACCTTTAAAACGACCGCGTTAGTTGAGCTGTATGCGCGATGGGCGGCGCCATGTTAGTTTGTTTCACAGTTCAGAGAATCGGATCTGTTGCTTCTCACGAAATACATGAAAGTAAGTGGCCACTGAACTGGGAGAAGAATAGGGTAAAATGTAAAGCTACTTACACAATGTGTATCTGATATGAATAAAACTTTTCATCTTATTATAATGGAAAGGATTATTATTGACGCTTCCATAGACATCAGTGTGTATTTTCAAACTCAAAATCATTGTTTTGCTAGTTCTTATGTGTATTTAAATGTCTGAAACATAAAAATAAACATTAGGTGGTTTAAAATACTCAATAGTTGTGATATATGACAGCACTTTCGCGCGCCAGCCAACGCGCGAAAGCACGTTTGAATTTAGCAGTTGATCACGTGATGCACTGACCGTTCTAATCACACCGGTGTGATCGTACGCTCCAGGGACCAGCCAAGACTGATCACACCGGTGTGATCGTACGCGTGAAAGGGTTAAGAAATCATGTTCATTTCAAATACTTATATCACTGACAACAGTAGTCCGGCCAGGATATTGTCATTTAAAAAGTGAAGTTGCAGCCCTCAACTGATGTTGATGTTGTCATGTTGTGTTTTGGTCTGATGCTCCACCCTCCACCTATCTACCAATCACGAAGTCAGTAGTGTTGCGGCATCCGGGTTGCCAGCTCTGCTCTAGTTACCACTTCTTGTAGCAGCCTACGTTCCTGCTGGATCCTGCAGCCTATCTGGCAACCTCGAGTCAGGGGGAGGGGGAGAGATACAGTAATTTGAAAGTGATTGCAGTACCAGTTTTGGCCACAATCTTACATACGGCTCCTTTAAATAGCAATTCACAGGCGTTCTGAAAACATCAGCATAATGTAGGCTATGTATTGATATGAAATTGTGAGGCATTAGTAGTTGTTAATAGTGACACTCCTAACAACACAAGCCTTATAGGATCATCAGCAGACATTTCACTTTATTATTAGATTTTGTAGAAACAGATTATTTGAGTTAAGATATAGGCCTAGTAATATATAAATTACAGTTTTACTACCAGTCATTGTAAATTTGATTATCTAATTATTGCACTGGGCAAAAAAGGAATGAAATTGTTTACTTGTGGGTAAAAATCCTCAAAACGACCAGTGTTTTTTATTTCTAAACAGAAAAAAGAATAAACGGTTAGTTAATTTATTTAGGCTATAAAGATATCTCGTGTCATTTTTTTTTCACATTTTTATTTTTGTTTTCTTCATATTTTGTTCTAATCCACCAAATGGAAAGACAATAAAACCAAATTGGAGAAACAGTTTGAATATTCAATCTCTACATGGGCGGAAATAAAACACCCCTTTGCGCTAATTGGTCAAACAAAGATCAAGCCGTGCTGTCATCAGTTCTTAGCGCAACAGAATAATAATATCCGTTGTACCGAATACATTATTACAGAGTTTATTGCAACCACATCTAGGGGCTTTTTACCCTTTTACAACTAAAAATGTAAAACTTTGTGTGCATTTTGGCCTTTCCTTTACACGGCAACAGCGTTTTGGGTGCCTGAAAAAGCGAACTTTTGAAAACAGGCTTCAAAGTGAAAGTTTTAGAAAATGGTCTCTGTGTAAACAACAAAAACGTGAATCTCTGAAGACAATGACATCATGTACATGCGTGTTACGTGTTCAGTCTAACGCCATCTAACGGCCTGGCAGCATAATACAAAGCTTTTAGTCGTTTTCTCAGAACCGTGTGAATGTCATAGACAGTAAAAGAAATGGACACAGCGACCCCATAGATTTCAACGGAGAAAAGTGAAGCACTCACTTCCTGATGGCTGAGCGTACTGCGCAGGCTCAAACTGTGACGAAAGCAACCTGTCTGACAGTTGTAAGTCCTCTAGTAGCTGTGCCGAGAGAAATCTGAATCATTCCCTTCCGAATCTCGCAGAGACGGAGAGCGTGAGTATTAGCTGTCCATAAGCTAGCAGCAGGAGACACTTTATGACTCTCTATGGGCTTCTCCCTTTACTTTATCGGACTTTATGCCTCCACGTCCCCCCGATTGCCTGCGAGCTTCTCCTCCTGTCTATACGGTAATTTCTCTACTGTGCGACGGAGAGTCGTGTTATGACGCAATCGTTAGCCTATTTTTACAAAAACTGCTTCTACGGGGCCATAATGTAAGATACAAGGTAATGGAGCCTTTTATACATTGTCGGGTTTCTTTAGAAATAAATAATGGACAAATTGAGTCTTTAAACGCCTCAGATGTAAACTTATTCGCTATCAAAGTGACGCCAAAATGAATGGGAATGCTAACAGCAGGTGATGGTCTGCTACAATGGCGGCTACCAAGGGAAGCTTCAGTTTCCAGGGCTGCGTTCCAGTCCACTTTTAGACACGCACTTGCGAACTTCCCTAAGCACTTCCCCTCGGGGGAATCCCTGCCGCCATTTTGAAGTGCGTTCCACTTCGTGAAGTGGACGAGGGAAGTTTATATGGACAGACACTTGTTCCCTCGATTTTGACCGAGGGAGCGAGTCTACTTCATATGTACACTTCAGGCAGCTCCATATACCACAATGCAACACAATTGTGACGTCACCGCAGATCTCGTCTAATCACCACCAGCACAAACAACTCTGATATATTAATTATATATTTTTTTAATTTAAAACAACCCAAACACACCTATATACATTTGGATGCTGCATTAAACAAATTTTTAAATGAAAACAAAAAATTAAATAATAAATCAACTCCATGGCTGATTCCAAGTGATCAAGGGCTTAGGACGTTCCAATTCAGCAAATTGCAGTTTCCGCCAGTAGTGGGCACTCGTGCAACGTAAGCAATGACGTACATCCGAGTGAACAAGACGGTGGGAAGTTAGCGAGTGAAGGGCATGACAATTTTGGACTGGAACGCAGCCCAGGTGATGGATTACCCCCTTGGTGAATGTGAATGTCCATCTTGTCTCAAGGACACGCCCTCTGAAATATCATGAATATTTCAGGAACTAAATATATTGCAACACCTGTCACTATGAAGACAAAGCTGTGGCAGCATTTTTTGCTAACGTAATTCTACAAAGAAAACAATATACTATATTATTCCCATTTATAATGTAGGATACTTAAATATACCATTTCTGGGGAGGTGGCCATTGATAAAATGAATGAGGATGAGGAGTACATTTACATATCTCTCAACCACATAAACATAAAGTGTGCCAACTTTCTTCTTTTTCAATCTCTGTATCTTTCAAATTATCAAATAAAATGTAGTGCAACATTGGTTCATTTCACCATGGTGAAATGAGCCAATAGTAATAGTAGCACAGTAATATTAATAGTAACGCAAGACCTTTCATTGTTGTTTTTGAAAGTTGCTCAGAACAAGAAGTGGTTACTTTAGTTTCAGTTGCAGTGTGAGTGATGATGATAACCTGAGATTAAACCTTCAGTCTGATTATATTCTGCAAATCAGAGACTGTTGCGAACCCAATTCTTCTAATCTTGTCATTTTCAGTGGAAACCCTCTCATAACAGAAGGTTATCAGATATATTTATGTGCTCTTCTGAATCCACTAAACTCCACCAGTCAGTCTTTCAAAAATGTTTCTGTGGACCTTGTTGACTTGTTTTATATCTGTTCATGGTGAGTGTATTTTTAAATTATTATTATTAGTTATTCTGCTTCTAATAAATTAATTTAATTTAGTTGATGAATCTCTTGGCTATCTGGAATCTCTCTTTGCTTCCATGCTATCTAGAATTTGTGTTCTCAGACCTATGAATATGCAGAAAAAAGTTATGGTGACAGACATTTCCTTTTTTAAACATTTTAAAAGTTTTTTCCCCATCAACATAATATATAAATATATTGCAGATGTGGAAGCGGATGGAGTTAAGATAATATTGGTGATGGAGGGAGATTCTGTCACCCTACACACTGATGTTACTAACATTCAGAGAAATGATCACATAACATGGGAGTTTGGAACTGAAAAATTATGTATTGCTAAAGTCTATAAACACAGTATTCATATGTATCCTGGTGCTGATGGGAGATTCAGAGACAGACTGAAACTGCATCCGACTGGATCTCTGACCATCACAAACACCAGATTCAGTGACGCTGGATATTATACAGTGTCTATCAGCAGCTCCAGAAGAACCTTGCGGGAGATATTCATGGTTATTGTAGATGGTGAGATAAATATCACTGTCACATTGCCTTTTACCCTTTATTTCTCTTAAGGCCAATTTATACTTCTGCGTCGGGTGCGCGCAGTAGGTACGGCGTAGCATACGCACAGACGCGTACCATACGCCGTACCCTTCGCCGTAACCTGACGCGCACCTCCTCAAAAATGTAACTACACGTCGCGACGACGCGGACCGCAAGATCTGTGATTGGTCGGCTTGGGAGCATCGCGTTTCCTCCTATGTATTTCCGGCGTGTTCTTCTGCACCGCCCGCCATTTTTAAATTCTAAGTAGGCTACAGCGAAACTGTAAAAAAAAAAAAAAAAAAAAAAAAAATTACCTTTTCCACCTCGATAAGCTCCAACTCCAACATGATCTGCTCTCTTTCAGTCGACATTGCTTGTAGTAACCTAAACTCAAAACAGCCGCGAGGAATCTTCTTCTTCTTGCCGCGAGGAATCTAAACACAGTGGAACATTAAAACCCTCCGCCGCCAACTAGCATTTCGGCGCTGTACTGCAGAGCAACGCAGACCTAAACGCAGAAGTATAAATGCTCATGACGGCGTCGCCTACGTGCGTAGCGTACGCCGTACACTACGGCGTACACTCGACGCAGAAGTATAAATTGGCCTTTACTTATACATTCTGTTGTGTCTCTTTCAATTGTTGATTTTTGCTTGAAAGCAGCTGTTTCAACACCTGTCATCATCACTATAATCACACAAAACGAAGAGAGTCAAACTCCGAGTGATCGAGACGATTCTCACCTCATCGAGCTTCCTTCATCTTCCACATCTTTTCCAGCTCCTCTGCCTGTACCTGAGATTATCAGTAACTCTTCACAATGTTCATCATCTGGATCATCAGAGTCCAGATGTTCACTGGTGTGTTCAGTGTTGAATGTGAGTCATGTGACTCTCTCCTGGTACGCAGGAATCAGTGTATTGTCCAGCATCAGTGTGTGTGATCTCAGCATCAGTCTCTCTCTACCTCTGGAGGTGGACTATCAGGATAACAACACATACAGCTGTGTGATCTACAATCCTGTCAGAAACCAGACCACACATCTCAACATCACGCAACTTTGTCAACCATGTGAAGGTATATCAATGCATGTAATAGGTAATTTCCAGGCAGTTAGGAAAACACCATAAAAATACATTTTCGAATAATATTTTAATATATTGGTGCAAGTATATTACGACCGTTTATGAGGTATTGAGCGCAGTAATGGTTGTGTTTTTTTATTTTTCTTCTCTCAGACTCTGTCCAGTGTTGTAGTTTTACTGAAGCTGTGATCCGATTGGTCCTCTCTGTTCTGGTGGGCGTGGCTGCTGTTGCTGTATTGGTTGATCATTTCAGATCCATGAAAGTTGAACAGAAAATGAGGAAACAGACAGAAAACAGTCAATCACCATCAGTTCCTCAATGATTAATCCTAGATTCTCCCATGTGGTCAATAGATGGTGAACTTAAAAAACCCTCACCAATGATACACTGTGAGTAGGTGTTACAGTTCTTCTGTATACTTTGCAAATCAATGTCAATTTACAAATCATCATATCAATAAAGTTTAAAACACTTCTATATTTTGAAGTATTGGTGGTTGTTTTTTTGTGCTGTATGGAGAAATGTCTATTGTGTTAAAAATGTCTTATTCTTTATTAAAGCATATCTTCCTCCTCATTGTGGTTTCCAAGGTGACTTTCGTTGCCAGATAACACATCAATGTTATCTGGCAACGAATTCAGTCAGCTAAAAAGGAGAGGAAGGAGCTCCATGTGACATTCCTGGATTTGGCTAATGCATATGGTTCAGTGCCACATGAGCTTCTTTGGGCAGCATTTGATTTTTTCAGAGTACCAATGTCAATAACAAATTTAGTGAAAGCCTATTTTGGAGATTTGCAATTTAGTTTCTCAACTCCAAAATTCAGCACTGCATGGCAATGCTTAGAGGTTGGAATAATGGCAGGATGCACCATTTCTCCACTGGCTTTTACCATGGCAATGGAAGTAATCATTAGGGCATCAAGATGGGTAGTAGGAGGCAAGCGCTTGGCTTCTGGGATGCGACTACCACCAATCAGAGCATACATGGATGACATGACAACCATGACTACAACAGTAGCCTGCACTAATCGCTTATTGGGGAAGTTAACAGATAATATCGAATGGGCACGAATGCAATTTGAGCCCTCCAAATCAAGGAGCATCTCGATAGTTAAAGGAAAGGTAGTAGATAAAACATTCTTCATTAATGGTGAAGCAATACCAACAGTTTCTGAGAAGCCAGTGAAGAGTCTTGGGAGATGGTACGATGGGGATCTAAAGGACACAGTTCGAGTGGGAGAAGTTAGACGACAAGCAGTGGAAGGGTTGAAGAGCATAAACAGCTGTGCTCTACCTGGCAAACTAAAAGTCTGGTGCTTTCAGTTTGGTCTACTGCCGAGGTTGCTGTGGCCACTGACTGTGTACGAGGTTTCTTTGACAACAGTGAATAAGCTGGAAGCGTTAATAAGTCCATACATCAGGAAATGGTTGGGAGTTCCACGCTGCCTCAGCAGAGTGGGACTTTATAATAAAGGAATATTGCAGCTGCCAGTCTCTGCTTTAACCGAGGAGTTTAAGTGTGCCAAGGTCAGACTGGAAATGACCTTAGTAGAGTCACGCGACAAATGTGTAAGGGAGGCAGCCCCTGTGTTAAAAACTGGTAGAAAGTGGTCAGCAAAGAAATCTGTAGTAGAGGCAAAGGTTGACCTTCAAATTGGGGATATCGTGGGACAGGTACAGCATGGAAGAGGGGGTTTTGGGCTCAGTTTAGCTCCTCCTGAGGCAGGCCCAGCTCAAAGGAGGAAGCTGGTAGTCAACGAGGTGCGAAAGCAGGAGGAGAGGATGAGGTGTATAAAGGCCATTTCCCAGGCCAAGCAGGGAGAGTGGATGAGATGGGAGAGTGTGGAACAACGCAAGATGGGCTGGCAAGACCTTTTGTCAATGGAAGAGAGCAGGATCAGTTTCCTTATTAGGTCAACATATGATGTTCTCCCATCACCGCAGAACCTAAACCTCTGGGTAGGAGAGGATCCCTCTTGTCCTTTGTGTTCATCACCTGCCACATTAAGGCACATTTTGACAGGATGTAAGGTGGCTCTTAGCCAAGGTCGGTTTACTTGGCGCCATGACCAAGTATTGCGATGTTTGGCTTTAGCATTGGAAGGCAAGCGTAGTATGACCAATAAGTTGCCACCTGTTCTAGCAAAACATTACACGCAGAAGACAATATTCCTCCGCCCAGGCGAGCAACCACCAAGAAAAGGTGCTAACACCAATTCTCGCCCAGGACAACTGGAAGCTGCTAGGGACTGGAAGATGCTGGCTGATCTTGATCAACGGCTTATTTTTCCACCTGAGATTGCCACCACTAACCTACGACCAGATATTGTTTTGTGGTCTGGATCAGCACGCATTGTTCAACTGATAGAGTTAACAGTGCCATGGGAGGATGCGGTAGATGAGGCATATGAGAGGAAGAAACTGCGGTATGCTCATCTGGCCACTGAAGCAGAACAGCGAGGATGGAGAGTCCAGGTTTATCCAGTGGAAGTGGGTTGTCGAGGCTTTGTGGCACACTCTACAACCCGGTTCCTCAGAGAAGTCGGATTCAGCGGCCAAGAGTTGCGTCGCACAGTAAAGAACTTATCTGAAGCAGCAGAAAGGAGCTGCAACTGGCTGTGGTTGAGACGGAAAGATTCTGGCTGGCTGTGTACAGGCCGCCACGCTACGGTTTCGTAGAATTCTTGAAAACTTGAAGAGTCTGTTGGTTTATTTGTATGTGTTGTGTAGTATTTACAGTCATTACGTTCCTGTGTATATTGCGTGAATAACGGGTGGTTGGGCAAATATTGTGTTTTGCGGTAGGTGGTATGCCATACGGAACCGTTGCCACTGAAACTGCATATTAACGCACCAGTGGGGCTCGACAGCCTTAGTCAAACAGGTTGGCACGTATGGTTGGGTTGCGGAGAGATTGTGGTTAGGTCTCAGCAGCAGGGGGGATGTAGAGGTCAGTAAGCTGGGCTGAGTTGAGTGGAGGACGGAGGGGGGTGACTCTGGGACGCCAGAGTCACTGTCGAGCCCTCTTGAGGTGTCGTGGGCTAGTCGGCGAAACACTGAGGACGGAAGGTGCCCACTTGAAGACCCTAGAGATGTCCCCTACTCGGCTCAATCCAGACGGTTGTCATGCTGGTCCACTAGGGAGACCACACTGTAGTTGCAGCCGTCGTGTGTGCTGACGCGCCAAGTACAATGCAGCCGTTAACGCCGGATAGAAGGGGAGTCACACCACCATATGGAAAGAAGCGTAAATGGATGAAGCATAGTTTACTGTAAAGCTACGTCTTAGTGTTGCTTATCTTGGCGAAAGCCGAGTACAAATCAGCATGAAGTTTTAACATCTAATCTCGTGTAATGGAAATCTATGGAGTTCAATGATCTAGTGATTTGTTTTGAGTCAGACAACTGATTCAATCAATTAGTTATTCTCTTAACTTGAACAAAGGGCTCAACAGTGTGAGGATTTAACTCGCATTTGTGACCAAAATAGATGTGTGCGAACTGTAAAAGTTATTTTATGTCTTAAATTGCACAATATAAGTGAGGATAGTTTTAACTAGTTTCAACATTTTGGGCCAAGCATGCAAACCAAGAACATCTATGAATGAATGATGCATTTTTTCCCCCAACATTTTGTAGCTGGAGAGACATCCATTAGTGATCAATTCAATGTGTCTCTAATTTCTAGATGTTGGTAGTGTTTAAATCAGCTCCCATCCTGAAGAGGGCGCTGAAGGTCAAGCAGGCCATGATGCAGCTCTATGTGCTCAAGCTGCTCAAAGTCCAGATGAAGTATCTGGGGCGGCAATGGAGGAAAAGCAACATGAAAACCATGTCAGCGATATACCAGAAAGTGCGCCATCACCTCAACGAGTAGAGGAAGAAACTGGACTTTTTTTTTAGCTTGGTCTCAGTACATTTTTATCATGTCAATATTAAGGCCCTAATATCATAGGTACAGTATAAGTTAAAAGTTAATATTGCTGGTCACATTACAGAATTTGTGGTATATGCTAAAATTAATCAAGCAAACCAACATAGGTCAATGGTAAACCTGTACTAACAACAGCTATTTACCACAGCTGCCAAACATTTCCCATCGTTCCCACACAGTATGACAGGACAATTAAAATAATCAAAATAGAAAAACAGAAGTATAAACAAATTAATTTTAAAAAATGCACTGTAAGTAATAAATAACATCCCAACTGAGTTTACTTGTCATTTAGTTTTTTGTTGTTTTTACATTGAACATGATTTATCACAGATTATAATGAAATGCTGTTAAGAGAATTATAGTTTGTTGTCTTTTGATACCAATGAAATGAGCATTTTGAATGGAGTGGCAGTTTAAAAGTGATTTAAAGACATCGTTGCTAGTGAAACTCTCAAAACTTAAAGCTGCAGTCCGTAGCTTTTCCTCTTTGTCGCCATCTCTCTGTTCGAAATCTGTAACTGCAGTGATTCGCGGAATTATCATCTTTACGTGGGTTGTAAATCGGCATGAAACAGCGCGGATGAACACAGTGTTTTGAGGCGAGTGCTGCTGTCAGTCACCGCGCTGTGTGGATAACGTTACTGTCATACAGAATCACAGAATCACGTTTTGAAAGTTTGACCAACATAATAATTTTCACCAGAAAATGTCTTCTGAACAAGTAACATCCATTTTGTTCTGACCAACTAAGGGGGAAAAAGCATTCGACATGATAAGCTTCGTTAGATTTAATCAACGCGATTTACAGCAACCGTGCAAATTATAGCCTACTTTGTTCTCAAATTGTTCATGTTAACAACATCAGCATTGCGTGACTATGGTTGTGTTTTATGGTTACCTGTGTAGTTCAGAATTCATATTCTCCATAATAGCAAAACGAGAAAGGCACAACAAAGGAAACTCCATAACTGTGTGAATTAAGAAAACGTACTGTTACACGATTGAACTATTGAAATGCCTTACTTGTTCAGCAGAAAAAAGCCGTCTCTTCTTCCGTTTTGAACCCCTTCAAAACACGGAGTTCACGCACTTTTCAAAAGCCCCGCCGATGTTTAAATCCTTGTGTTCGCATGAGACGGTTTCTTTCTCTAGCCACCTTAAATCCGAAGTACGAAGTCTTTTGGGTTTTATAACTGCTGAATCTCCAGTTGACACTGATGATTGTCGTTTGGATCTTTCTGGATCCGCCATAAGTTCAATTATGTAAAGTGCTGCGAGAAAAGGCATCTCTACTCTCCCCAACGTCAACATCCTCACGCGCAGTATAGCTAGCCGAAACTCCTTCTTTATGTGTACGGGTGTGACGTAATGACGCAAAGACATGCTCGAATTTCCCGCGGAAACCCACCAGTACCACTGGAATTAAAATCATTATTACAAGCTAACCGTTTTGAATCTAGCTATGGCAAGCAGATAGTTTTGACCACTGGCAGAATATGTTTTTTTTTTATATATAATTATTTTGGATTATTTTTAACTTAAAAAAGTTACGGACTGAAGCTTTAAGTAACTAAAATTCGATTTGCAAATGTAAATGTCAAGAGAAATACTGCAATACAATCGCTTCACCGCTGTTTGTGATCGATTCCCAATTCCCATTCTGACTGTAAAATTATCACTCCAAACACTGAAATAATCACCCACACCAACATACACAATAAAACACAAATTCGGTCAGACCTTAACATAATGCATTTAACATTAGTTCCTCATATATTGCCTGCTGTGCTAAATGTATTCCAGTCAGAAAATGCACAAAATAGCTCAATATTGAATTGAGTTCTATTATAGGATTTAACTTGCCTGAGCTACCCTTTTCATGTAGAAATTACATTCGTTTTTTCTGTAGCATTTACTTCACCACAAAATCATTTTTATCTGTGTACTCGATAAAACAAAGAAATGACAGCTCGAGTGAGTGAGGGTGTTAGTAGTAACATAATACTCACGAGACGATCAAAAACATACCAAATTTTATTAGCTAAGACTAAAACATTGAAAAGTCAACATAACAGTTATTAAAAGATATTAATAAAAATATTAAAAAAACACTTCATTGAAATTATGAGAATATTACCGGCAGCTAAAAGCACAAGGAATTTACAACAGTGTTCTCATAGTGTTTTCACAATTGATCACTGTTGTCTCTTTCGAATACCCATCTACTCATGGCCTAATGTGATCATTAAGGGCTTCTTCTTAATGTGAAACTCTTCCCGCACTGATCACATGCACGGTTTCTCTCCAGTGTGGATCCTATTCTGTTTTTTCAGGTTTGAATCTCTCGTCACATTGTCAACACGGTTTTCCTGCAGTGTGAATTCTCTCGTGCTGCTTCAGTTCAGCATCTCTAATAAAGGTCTTCCCACAATCAAAGCACATATAATTCTTCACACCACTGTGACTTTTCTGGTGTGATTTTAAAGCACTCAGTTGACTAAAACTCTTTCCACACAAATAACACATGTGAGGCTTCTCCTTTGTGTGAACTTTCATGTGGCTCTTTAGGGATGATGCTGAAAAATACATTTTCTCACACTGATCACAGTAAAACGATCTGTCTCCGGAATGAAAACGTAGATGTGATTTAAGACTGAATGCACGTGAAAAACTCTTCCCACACTGATCACATGTGTGCGGCTTCTCTTCAGTGTGGATCTTCATGTGATTATTAAGGGTTTCTTTTCGTGTGAAACTCTTCCCACACTGTTCACATGTGTGCGGCTTCTCTCCAGTGTGGATTCTCATGTGACCATTAAGGGTTCCTTTAAAAGCAAAACTCTTCCCACACTGTTCACATGTGTGCGGCTTCTCTCCAGTGTGGATTTTCATGTGATCATTAAGGGTTCCTTTAAGAGCAAAACTCTTCCCACACTGATCACAAGTGTGCGGCTTCTCTCCAGTGTGGATTTTCATGTGATCATTAAGGGTTCCTTTAAGAGCAAAACTCTTCCAACACTGATCACAAGTGTACGGCTTCTCTCCAGTGTGGATTTTCATGTGATCATTAAGGGTTTCTTTTCGTGTGAAACTCTTCCCACATTGATCACATGTGTGCGGCTTCTCTCCAGTGTGGATCATCATGTGTACATTAAGGGTTTTTTTTAGTCTGAAACTCTTTCCACATTGATCACATGTGTGCGGCTTCTCTTCAGTGTGGATCTTCATGTGATTATTAAGGGTTGATTTTAGTGTGAAACTCTTCCCACACTGTTCACATGTGTGCAGCTTCTCTCCAGTGTGGATCATCATGTGTACATTAAGGGTTTTTTTTAGTCTGAAACTCTTCCCACATTGATCACATGTGTGCGGCTTCTCTTCAGTGTGGATCTTCATGTGATTATTAAGGTTTTTTTTTAGTCTGAAACTCTTTCCACATTGATCACATGTGTGTGGCTTCTCCCCACTATGGACTGTCATGTGAAGTTTAAGACTTGTTTTGTGTAGGAATCTCTTTCCACACTGAGGGCAAGAATTTTTGTCTCTGTTCAAAGATTTTTCTCCAATTTTGACATGATGATGTTTCTCATCTCCTTCACTCAGTTCTTCACTCTCCTCATTCTGTTCAATTAAGCCTAAAATTAATCAGAACAAAGCTTTATTTGCATTCATCTGTTCTCCAAAGCAGTTATCCTATGTAGAGTCACAAGGGAGTTTATTTTCTGTATATCCTTAAAAAATGAAAAGGAAATGTCAAAGTTGACACTAATGTAACACCAGAACGTACACTGAACTAAAGGATTATTAGGAACACCTGTTCAATTTCTCATTAATGCAATTATCCAATCAACCAATGACATGGCAGTTGCTTCAATGCATTTAGGGGTGTGGTCCTGGTCAAGACAATCTCCTGAACTCCAAACTGAATGTCAGAATGGGAAAGAAAGGTGATTTAAGCAATTTTGAGCGTGGCATGGTTGTTGGTGCCAGACGGGCTGGTCTGAGTATTTCACAATCTGCTCAGTTACTGGGATTTTCACGCACAAAGATTTCTAGGGTTTACAAAGAATGGTGTGAAAAGGGAAAAACATCCAGTATGCGGCAGTCCTGTGGGCGAAAATGCCTTGTTGATGCTAGAAGACAGAGGAGAATGGGCCGACTGATTCAAGCTGATAGAAGAGCAACTTTGACTGAAATAACCACTCGTTACAACCGAGGTATGCAGCAAAGCATTTGTGAAGCCACAACACGCACAACCTTGAGGCAGATGGGCTACAACAGCAGAAGACCCCACCGGGTACCACTCATCTCCACTACAAATAGGAAAAAGAGGCTACAATTTGCAAGAGCTCACCAAAATTGGACAGTTGAAATCTGGAAAAATGTTGCCTGGTCTGATGAGTCTCGATTTCTGTTGAGACATTCAGATGGTAGAGTCAGAATTTGGCGTAAACAGAATGAGAACATGGATCCATCATGCCTTGTTACCACTGTGCAGGCTGGTGGTGGTGGTGTAATGGTGTGGGGGATGTTTTCTTGGCACACTTTAGGCCCCTTAGTGCCAATTGGGCATCGTTTAAATGCCACGGCCTACCTGAGCATTGTTTCTGACCATGTCCATCCCTTTATGGCCACCATGTACCCATCCTCTGATGGCTACTTCCAGCAGGACAATGCACCATGTCACAAAGCTTGAATCATTTCAAATTGGTTTCTTGAACATGACAATGAGTTCACTGTACTAAAATGGCCCCCACAGTCACCAGATCTCAACCCAATAGAGCATCTTTGGGATGTGGTGGAATGGGAGCTTCGTGCCCTGGATGTGCATCCCACAAATCTCCATCAACTGCAAGATGCTATCCTATCAATATGGGTCAACATTTCTAAAGAATGCTTTCAGCACCTTGTTGAATCAATGCCACATAGAATTAAGGCAGTTCTGAAGGCGAAAGGGGGGTCAAACACAGTATTAGTATGGTGTTCCTAATAATCCTTTAGGTATATAGCCTACAACTGCAATATAATATTATATATATAGGCACAAATCTCATGTTTCTGACACAATCTCTCTTAATTAATGGATTTCTTTTTTTATTTATTTTTTTTATTTTTTATTAGGCCTCCCATTATAAGCATTGGCCAATTGAATCCAGTCTCAGCTTTTACACAAACTGGAGAAGTGTATCAGTAACTTTTAATTTATGACATTTAAAAACTTTAGTTTGTTGGGGGAAAAAATATAGAAAAGAGCATTTCAGTTTCAGGCTCCAGTGTCCTGTAAATTATTTGATACTTTAACCATGTTATTTCACAGCTCTTTTAGGTCAGTAAATTCAGTTTTATGAATTTAATATGCATTAATGATGACGAATCAAGAATAAACACCAACCTCTTTGTTCTGGCTCACTCATGTTCTCAATGTCCAAGTGTCTTCTTCACTTGATGGGAATAATCCAGCATTTATAGGTGAACTGCTGTGGGAGGAGCTTCACATTCTGTGGTAGAAACAGCAGATCTGCTCAAATCAAAAATAACCAGTTAGCAAACGGATGTTTCCATTATTGCACATATTTTATTCATTCAATGTTTTGTTTACATTTTCACATATAGATTAAAGTTACAAATAAAGTTATTTTATCTGTCATATGAACAAATGGACAAAGAAATAGATAATTGGAAATAAATACCATAATTGAAATATTTCATTTTCAAATATAAAAATATAGCCTACCAATAATAGCTACATTAAAATAAAACAATGGATAGATAGAGTTGTAAGCAACAAATAACATCCCAATTCAGTTCAACTTCATTTATAGCTTAGTTTTTAGATTTGTGTGGTTTTTGCATGAAATATGGTTTATCACAGACTGAAATGAAATGATGAGATATAGCCTATCTTATCTTGTCGATTTATAAAAGTGATAATGGTGTAGTTTGTGTCAGTCTGTCAGCACTGATGAAATGAGCTTTAAGTTGCAGTTTTCATGTGATTTAAGACATCAACATAATGAACGAGGTGAAAAAAACAGGAACTGATGACATGAAATCAGCAGCTCAATAGTGACACTCCTGAAACAAGCCAAACACAATAAACAGCACAGATCTGACTTTGTTAGGCCTATTTTGGTATAAACCGATTATTTGAGTCATAATTTTAAAGTATACAAAACTACTGAACTAATACTAAATGCAAACCTGCCACTAAATGATTATTCAGCTTGCAACATCAGAAACGACGCAATGAAAACAATGCAGAAATGACCCGTGGCATTCCTACCGTGTTTAAATAGTAAATGTACGAATCTCTGTAAACTGCACAACTCACCTCAGAAGACTCGCGAGGGGGCTGGAGTTGCTGAATCATAACGACAAAAACAATAACACAACAACAAAATAAACAGCAAAGGTTGCACGCTGAGCAGAGCTTTGCGAATGTGTGTAGAAAAGAAATTGGTTTCGCCAGGTGTCGGTGATGACGTCACAACACATTAATGATCTTCAGCAACCGAGGAACTCCTTTTTTTTTTTTTTTTTTTTTTATTGAAGGCAACATTGGGTACAAACGTGTAAAACCATCAATATACAATCAAACATTTATACAGACATACCATACCAGAGACAAAGAACAAAAAAAAAAAAAAAACTAGGAACTCCTTACAAGTAAAGCGATTACTGGCAATGGCCTTTATTGAACCATACGTGAATTTATTATGATCCCAGAAGAGGTATGACTTAAGATATTTAGAATAGTAGGACAATGCAATGTCTTTATTAAAATGAATATTCACTTGCCACGCACTGTTCAAGCGCATGCGCTGTTTGGTCCATCATTTAACGCCATAATTTAACAATAGCAGGTTATTTAAACTGGGGTCTGAACTAAGACATGCAGTTTAATCTGCTGGTAGGTGTATAAAGGCCATTTTAATGAGAAAAAATAGGGTGTAACGAAGCATCTATCAGAACGATTTTCTCTTTTCTGCCTCTGTCTCCAGACAGCAATTTGTCAATGTAAACTTCATGCTTGTTTTTCTGAACATGCCATTTGAACCGATAAATAAATATAAAGGCAACCATATGAGATGTCTGTTCTATAAGTGTTGCAGCCTATTAAATGACCTGCAAATTTGAACTATTTGATATGATGGTGAACACATTGAATTATGTGAAGCCAATTGAACATTATTAAGACCTTTTTGGCTTTTAACCACTGCGTTCAAGAAAGTAAAATGTGCTTTTACTGCCACTCAAAGGACAAAACTGAGTGTTCGTTTGAACAGACAATTTCATAGTTCCTCTATCTGTTTTCTCCACTGTAAGTTTATATTGCCGTTATTTCAGATGTCATCCAGCAGCACATGAACACGGTTTATAAACCTCCAAAGTCCAAACATCTTCAGACTGCTTTAGAAGCTCTTCGGCACTATGAACAATGATAAAGCTCGGGACACGGAGGGTGAAAATGAGAGAATCCAGAAGATTGGATGAGGTAACAAAATAAAAACACTTTGAAAAATTGCAATTGACAGATGCAATTCAAAGATTCACATTTGTCAATTTTTGTGAACTAAATACTGATCCTGTAAAGGTTTGCATGACTTAATGAGAGACAGATGTTAACTTCATTTATATTGAATCACAATAATGCATAATCACACCATTTGCTATCCTATTTACTGTATTATGTTTTTTCAAACATGACTGTGTGTGTGTTTTATGGAAATGATCTGAAATCAGTGTTTATCTAATAGGACACACTGCTGAACCACTCATGGTTTCTTACACACTTTCTACTCAAAGGGATAGTTCATGCAAAAATGATTTTTCATGAAAGACTTTTTTCATTTCATGAAAGACTTTCATTCATCTTTGAAACACAACTGCAGATATTTTTGATGTATTGAGAGATGTTTCTCTCCTATGACAGTCAACGCAACTAGCACAATCACATCTTTAAAGTAATGTGATTCGCATCACTTCATAAAATTGAGATTAAACCACTGAAGATACATGGATTACTTTAATTATGTTTTTAGAGACTGTCAATGGAGGGACAGAAATATCTCAGATTAAATAAAAAAGATCTTCATTTGTACTCCAAAGATGAAAGAAAATATTTTGGGTTTGGAATGACAAGGGTGAGTAATTGATGACAGAATTTTCATTTCTGGGTGAAATAACACTTTAAACTGATGCATGTAGATATCACATCTGAATGTCCCTCAATAAGGCCTTGGTTCAGTTTTAGCAGAACTGTCTTTTAAAGGCACCATTCAGCACTTTGCACTTCCCAAATTGTGTTTCTCTAAGTAAACTAAATTGAGGCCCAACGTATTTGTCTTTTCTTCCTCTTTTCCATGTTTCTTCTTCTACTACCCTGAAGCTATAAATTCTTTAAAAGAAGGTGATTCTTTAAAAGTATAAAATACTAACGTGCCTAAGACAGTGAGGACGTCGGACTATTTCTTGTCCTGCACCTGTGACTAACTTGGGTTGAGGATCTGCACACTTTTTGTAATTGTCATACCGGGTTGGATGTGGTGTTCTTCATCTATTGCTTGCCTAAAACTGTCATCAGTTCTGCGCCATGCATTGACAAATGCCATTCTGTTCGACATGCAGTGTGTGTCTTCACACCTCTGATGAAGGCTCGGGCTGGAGTATCACACACAACAGAAACAACATTCAAAAATAAAGTTTTCTGCTTGAACAGAAACCCATCTCTCAACATTTTCAGCTTCTTGAACCAGATTATGAAGATACTCAGCCGATGAATTTGGCTTATACCACAAAACAATCCAATCAACACTGGTTTCTTAATGTATCCTTGCAACAAACCAGAAGTATCCAAAACGGTGTACGTACAGAACTCTGTCTGGGACAGTAGACCAAACTTTATCAGAATCCCACAATAATGAAACACACCAGCTACACTGCTAATGCTGCTTGTTTTTTTTTTCAGCAATGTTCTTCCATCCTTTAGAAGAGAGGGATGATAGACTTTGAAGACGCTGAGAAGCGCTGACAGAGCCATTAGAGAAACTCCTAATTCAATTGCCCAATCTGCCAGTGAACTCCGGAAATCAGCATCTCTCTGACTACACTGTTCTCCAAGATCAGGCAGGTCATCAACAGAAGCTACTTTGTCTTTGAATTAAAACAAAAACAAACAAAAAACATAAGACTTTACTTTAAATTCACATTTTACTGTAGTAGTACACTAAACTGTGTAAGAGTCGAAGTACATGGAAGAGTCGTAAAGAGCAAAGCTTACATTTTCTAAACTAAAAACAAAACCCCACTAAGTTAAACAAGGGGGAAAATAACACAAACTTAAACACAAAATACAATGATATATGATAATGGTAAATGGACTGCATTTATATAGCGCTTTCACAGACCCAATGGCCACCAAAGCGCTTTACAATTTGCCTCACATTCACCCATTCACTCACTCATTCATACACCGACGGGCGACGGCAGCCATGCAAGGCGCCATCCAGCTCGTCGGGAGCAGCTGGGGTTAGGTGTCTTGCTCATGGACACCTCGACACTTGGTCAGGTGGAACCGAGAATTGAACCACCAACCTTCCGGTTTGTAGAAAACCAACATGAACCACTGAGCCACTGCCGCCCCAATAATATGACATGGCAGAGGATTCAGATAAGAACTGTATATAAATACCTGATTATGATGCAACAACAAGAGCTTACTGTTACATGAGCTATAAGCCTGGGCTATCAGATTACGTGTGTGTGTGTGTGTGTGTGTGTGTGTGTGTGTGTGTGTGTGTGTGTGTGTGTGTGTGTGTGTGTGTGTGTGTATGTGTGTGTGCACTGCTGCACTTCCGTCACAGCCAACATCTGGAAACAGCTTTTTTGAATAGAGCTTCGCATGATAAAAAGTAATTTGTAAAATACATCTCACATTATTGGTTAGTCATTATTTAGACAAACTGGTCATTCCAGTAGAACGTCTAATTCTCTTGTAACAACCAGAGATGGCTAACAAAAACAAATATTACCAATCATTAGTATCAAAATGATGAGCTACTGACAAAGAAAATCTGGGATAGTCTTTGAGAAGAGTTATTGCCCCATAATAAATAGCAAACTCTTGTAGAGTGACAGATATGTTATACCTGTTCAAAAACTCTGAATAGGAATATAAGTGTCCATCAGCATTAACTAAAACAACATTATTATTGACCCATCATGGGAAAACAAAGACTTGTTTTTACACAGAATATCACAATCATTCCAGGGAGGGGGTGTCTAAACTATAATGAGAAAAGAAACACATGACCACTGTGTCTGAAAGGGTTAATATTCTTCCACTTTTCTTCCCTGTCCCTGATAACTGCAGTTTACCACTAATGTACTACATATTTTACCATGCTTTGTTTTGGAGCGCTCATGTAAGCTGGCTTTTACTGTATTACACCTACAAAGGTTTTCTAAATATACTTTTGCAAGATCATCAAAAGTAACAGCTGAAAATGGTTCAACCAGTCTTTATTCACTATACGGTCCCATGATACCGTTCAGTCCTTCTAATTGTCATATAATCATATTTAAGATGCATCAAAGTTTCCCTCATTTTTGAAACAGAAATGAATCCCTATCCCCTTTTTTGTGTAATGAGATGCACGAGTCATGAATTTTTTCTTTATAGTCAGCAACTAACAAATAACGTTTATAAACCTGTACACGTTCCATGGCAACAAAAAGGAATTACTCACCTCCATCATTTATTTCAAAATAACCACATCAATACTAGTCCAGAGTATGTCTCTAGGAGATTGAAGTTGAAATGACTTAAACATCCAAGTTGATTGTAAATCTCCATCATTCTGTTTAGGCTACTCTGTAACAGCAGACCCAACAAACCCGCTCGTCATTTCTGTCGCCAACAAAGACATTTAGTTAAACTGGAAATACAAAACTTGTATATCAATCACAATCACTGGATCAGGGATGGGAAAAAGCTTTGAACACAAAACATCAGGAGTGTGGATAACAGCGCCATCTTGTGTCAGGTCAAAGTTAGTCATAAACCCGAGTGCGCATCTCCTGTTTTATCCATTGAGCTGAGTACAAATAAAAGCCTGACAAAGGCAGCTAAATGTGTTCCGTTTACTTATAATATAATTCACATATTATAGTGTGGCAATAATGTAATAACAACAACAATAATAATAATAAGACCAAAATCTCGTTTTATTCCCAAAATTAAGAACTATTGGAAAGTGATATATGCATCATGCATCAGACGGTTAAAATAAGGTGTAATCTAAGGCCAATGTCTTCCATCTAAACAAGACAAACTTGTAGAACTTGTAGCATGTAGCTTTTGTGGTCACAGACTTGGAGCTGTTTGTGCAAAAAAAAAGTTTATTTGTTTATTTTTTGGTATGTACTGCCACCTAGCTGTGAAGATTAGTAGGACTAATATCTTACCCACAATTTTTTTTTTTTTTTTTTTTTTTTTTATATTTTTATTGAGAAACATGGCACAATGAAAGATACAATGGTAGAAATGTCACGTAGAAAATAAAGCCATATTTAGCTGTTTTTTTTTTTTTTTTAACACACAGTAAGAAAACAAACAGGTATACAAGACAAACACATTATAAAATTTGAAACACTTAGATTATCACAAATATGCACAAACAAAAAATAAATCAAATAAAACCAATAAATAATAAGTAACAATAAAAAAAAGGGGGGGGGGGGGGGGGGGTGGACGATCAATCAGGGGGTAGTGAAGAGAGAGATGTAAAAAAGGATAAAAAGGGCTGCCATTTACTGTAAAACTTGTTGGAAACACCTCTCAGAGAATATTTAATCTTTTCTAATTTCAGAAAAAACATAACATCCCTTAGCCATTGAGCGGTGGAAGGGGCTTTTGTAGATTTCCAGTGTAGAAGGAGCTGTCGTCTCGCCAATAGAGATGTGAAAGCAAGGATATCTAATTGTTTCGATGTGAATCTTTTGTAATCCTCTGGGCATCCGAATATGGCAATATGAGGAGAAATAGTTACGTTCATCTTAAATATTTCAGAAATAATATCAAAGTACCTCTGCCAGAAGGAAAAAACTAGCGGGCAAGAAAAAAACATATGGGTCAGATTGCAGGGAGAGGTATGGCATTTGTCACAGCTGTCGGTGACAGCGGGAAAAATTTGTGATAGGCGTGCCTTGGAGAAATGGATCCTATACAAAACTTTGAACTGTATCAAAGTTAAACGGGCACAGGTTGAGCTGGAATGAATTTTGCTAAGGGCAACATCCCACCAAGTGTCGTGCAATTCCAACCCAAGTTCACCCTCCCAGGCAGCCCTAACTTTAGTGGTGGATGAGGTGTCATGATTCAGGAGTTTGTTATAAATTTCTGAAATGAAAGACTTCTGAGGGGGGTCTGGAGAGAGAAACTCTTCCCACAATTGGAGTGGGGGGGCTGAAGGAAAGGTTGGGAACAAGGATTTGGCGCAGTGTCTGATTTGGAAATAACGGAAGAGGTGAGATGGGGGGAGTTGAAATTCACTTGACAAATCTGCAAAGCTACAGAAAGTACCATCTTTATAGAAATCTTTAAAAGTTTTCAGGCCTTTGTCATACCATGTAGAAAATGTGGGATCAGACAGTGCAGGTTGAAACAAATGGTTTTTTAGCAAAGGAGCTGAAGTAGATGGGGAAGTGCATTTAAGAAACCTTTTAAGTTGGAACCATATTTTAAGAGTGGAATTTACCACTGGGTTATCTGTAAAGCCAGAGATGTTGGTAGAGATAGAGGAGGCAAGCAAAGCAGACAAAGAGGATGAGCGGCATGAATGTAACTCTAACTGGCACCATGGGGGAAGCGCAGATTTGGACCAAAATGAAATTTTATGAACATGTGTCGCCCAGTAGTATAACTGGATATTAGGGAGGGAAAGTCCGGCATTTAGTTTACATCTCTGAAGAATTGATTTACTTATTCTGGATGTCTTTCCACACCATAAAAAGCAAGATATATCCTGATCAAGCGTTTTAAAAAAGCACTTAGGTAAGAATAGGGGGAGACATTGGAATAAAAACAAAAACTTAGGTAAGATGTTCATTTTAACTGTGTTGATCCTACCTATAAGCGACAGAGGCAAGCCCCTCCATCTTTGAAAATCAGACTTAATTTTAGACATTAAAGGGGAGAAATTGGCAGAAAAAAGGGAGGTAAGCTTTCTGGTTACATTTACTCCTAAATACTTAAAACCTAAGGGGCTCAATTTGAAGGGGATATCGGACTGACTAAGATGACACGCCAGAGCATTAACAGGATAGCATTCGCTTTTGGATACATTAACTTTGTAACCTGAAAATGAGCCAAATTTCTGAATAAAGGACAAAAATACTGGTATAGAGCGGCCGGGGTCGGAAACATATAACAACAAATCGTCCGCGTAAAGGGAAAGTTTAAATTCCATTCCAAAACGTGATATACCAGAAAAAATGGAAGAGGATCTCAGATATATAGACAGAGGTTCTATGGCCAGCGCAAAGAGTAAAGGCGATAAAGGGCAACCCTGTCTGGTGCCTCGAGATAAAGGAAAAAAGCAGATTGAATGCCATTGGTGGAGATACTAGCTAGTGGGGATGTATAGAGAAGACGTATCCATGAAATGAATGCATCACCCAACCCAAATTTATTTAGTACTGCAAGTAGGAAATCCCATTCGACCCTGTCGAATGCTTTTTCCGCATCAACTGAGATGACCACCTCAGGGGTTATAGTGGAATTTTTTGAGTATATTATATTTAAAAGGGTGCGGACGTTGTAAAATAACTGACGCCCCTTTATAAAGCCAGTTTGCTCTTCTGAAATCATGGCCGGGAGAAGTTTTTCCAAACGGCTGGCCAGAGCCTTAGAGGTTGGGATCCTTGTCCTTCTTTAACAGCAGACTTATGGAGGCTTGCCTTAAAGTAAGAGGGAGAGAGCCAGCCTGTAGAGATTCCTCGTATACAGAAAGCAATATCGGGGCCAATCTGGATTGAATTTTTTTTAAAAATTCGACTGGGAATCCGTCAGGGCCAGGAGCTTTGTAATTTTGCATGTTTTTTATAGCAGCGTTGATTTCATCAACTGTTAGCGGCAGATCAAGATCATTGGCAACATGTGAGCTAACAGTAGGAAAGTCTAGGCTATCTAAAAAAGCACCCATTTCAGAGACATCAGACGAGCACTCTGACTTATACAGAGAGGAATAGAATGAGCAGAATACAGAGTTAATGATATTAGGGTCAGTATGCAGTGTGCCCGAGGGATCCTTGATTTGAAGAATCATACGTGAGGCAGCCTGGCGACACAGCTGGTGGGCTAGGAGTCGGCTTGCCTTATCGCCATGCTCATAATATGTGGAACGCGAGCGCAAAAGAAGGCGCTCTGCCTCCGTTGTCGTAATGAGGTCAAGTTCAGTTTGTAAATTAACACGATCTTTGAGCAAGCTAGGGGAGGGGCAAGCGGCTAATTGTTGATCTAACTTGTCGAGATTTGTTGAAAGCTCTTGAAGTTTGGCTGTCCGAGTTTTATTTAAATGCGCAGAGTAGGAAATTATTTGACCCCGTAAATATGCTTTGAGTGATTCCCATAGTAGTGAACAAGAAATAGGATCAGCATCATTTTGATTGATCATGATAAAATCATCAATCGAAGATGCAATAAAAGAGTTAAATTTATCATCGGATAAGAGCAGAGTGTTTAGCCGCCATGGTGCGGAGTATCGGTGTTGCGAAGAGAGCTGAATATCCAAAGAGAGCGGGGCGTGATCAGAAATAACTATAGGATGATATTTAGTCGTTGACACCTTGGATATAAGTTTGGCATCAATGAAAAAATAATCAATTCGAGAGAAGGATTTATGCATATGTGAAAAAAATGAATACTCCTTAACGGCAGGGTTGTAGAATCTCCAGGGATCAATGCAACCATTCTTAGTCATGAAGTCAGAAAGCGTTCTGGACATTAACGAAGGGGTCATGCTTTTGGAAGAGGAGCGGTCTAGCCTAGGATCAATAACGCAGTTCATGTCCCCTCCGACGATAAGGAGGTTGTCATGTAGAGAGGGAAGACGTTCGAATACTTTGTTCATAAAATCTGGGTCATCAAAATTTGGGGCATAAATATTAACTAGTAACACAGGAACTTGTAACAGTGTACCTGAGACGATTAAATATCTGCCATTTTCGTCAGCAATCAATTTAGACGTTAAAAATTTAACTGATTTACCAATTAGAATAGCAACCCCTCTGGCTTTAGAGTTAAAATTGGAATGAAACACCTCGGAGACCCACGGGCATTTTAGCCTAACCTGGTCTGTGGTGCGCATGTGGGTTTCTTGTAGAAACACTATGTCCGCGTTTAGCCTTTTCAAGTGAGTAAATACCCTAGTTCTTTTAATGGGACTTCCCAAACCTTTGATGTTCCAACTCACAAGTCTAATATGTGAACCTCTAAGAGTGGGTCCTGAATTCCCAGTAATAGCAGCCATTTATGGAGTATCATAGATGAATGTAAAACACCGCCCCGAAGAAGAAAAAAAAAAAAAAAAAAAAAAACACGCACGCCATGCACACACATAAACTGGATGGCCAAACAGGCCGAACGCTAACCACATCCCTCCCACCCTCCCCCAAGCACTTACAACGACCCCATCCCCAAACGATGGAGAAACCAATGCTAACTCCAATAGGAGTAAAATCCCTAAGGACAAGGCTACCGGCTTTAGCCTAATAATAACGGTTAAGCTTAAGGCGGGCCGGGCTCCTGCAACTTACAACAATAGAGAAAAAGGCACAGATTAACATATCAGCTGTAACATAGAACTTAGTGCGTTAAGTAAAAAGATCATAATTGTCCATTCTACTTCCACGGTGGTAGTACTGCCTGAAAAGATGTCAGATTTCTTACTTGATTAATGTCTTAATGTATGCACTGGCATCATCCGGTGATACGAACTCCCTCTCGGTACCATCATAAGTGACACGGAGGCGAGCCGGGTAGAGAAGGCCATATCGTATCCCCGGTATCTCACGGAGCTGGCGGCGGATGTCATTGAAGGCGGCACGAGCACGGGAAGTCTTCGCGGTATGGTCCGGAAAGATATGTATCGTCATGTCGCCGACCTTTATTCTTTGTTGTGCTCTAGCTCGCCGCAGAATGTCTGCACAGTCTGTATGATAATGCAGTCGGGCGATTATGGGGCGAGGACGTTCCCCGGGTTTGGGCTTGGCCTGCAGGGTACGGTGAGCGCGGTCCAAAATGGGCTCCTTATCCAGCTGAAAGGCCTCTTTAAGCAGAGTAGAAACAGCCAACAAAATGGAAGGGTTGGTTGAGTCTTCAGGCACGCCAATGATCCGTATGTTGTTGCGACGCGATCTGGCCTCGAGATCTTCACATTTATTGTCCACTCTTAGCAGCTCAGCAGATAGGTGTTCCACTTTAGACTGTAGCGAAGTAATGTTATCACTGCAGGTGGAGAGCGAAGTTTCCATTTCAACTACAGTGCTCTCCATGGCGTTCACTTTAGCCTGGATGTTTGTAATAGTACAAGTCAATTCGGATTTAACTGCCTGTAGCTCCGTCTTGATAGACGTAAGGTTTTCGCTTAGGGCAGACTGGAGCTCAGTTTTGAAAATAGCCGCCATCTCCTTGCGAAGTGAAGAGAGTAGTTCCTCCCTGAAATCGGGTGGAATAGCAGGCATTGCAGCACCGTCGCGGGGGGAGGAGGAATCACTACCAGGCGAGGATGTGACTTGCGCAGCAGGCCGCTGAGGAGCCGCGGATGTAGCACTGCCAGTTTTGGGTTTAGCAGGCATTTTGGTCGGCAATAGTCAAATAAGAAGCGTTAAATATAACTAACACTAAGAAAAATATCACGAAAATGCGCCAGTGAACTTAATTTTACAGCTAATTGCAGGAGCTCCGAAAGTTGCGTCCTACTCCATAGATCGTTAAGCCGGACTCTTACCCACAATTTAACATATATTAACATTTATTCTGCCTTTCCACAAATTAAAACACTCATACAAACAATATCGCTGTGTAAAAACAAAACAAAAACAAAAAACAATAATAAATAAATAAATAAATAAAACTTTCCTCTCGTAAGTGTTACTTGAAGTTGTACATAAAAGTACTACACTAAATGGGGAGAGCGGGGCACAATGTAACGCTTTTTGACTTTCTCAGTTTGTGTAAATCTACTGAGGGTTCAGAGTATTTATTTTATCCCATTAATTTCACACGTCTAGTACTATTATGTGGTTTTGTTTTATTAACACAGTGTATACTTGTTTCTTGATTTACCCTGAAAGAATAGAAGTGAAATGTGACAACATGCCCCATAGGTGGGATACATACATGGCCATGACAGCTTAAAATGCTATCTTATCTAAACCTCATGTGGTGTTCGGGTCAATTTGACCCGGAGAAGATTTTCTTTTTCCCGAAAATACTAGTTAATGTTATCGCTTTGGACTGAAACTTAGTGACTTAGTTCCCAAACGGTATAACTACTATGACAAAACCAAAATCAAATAACGGTCCGATTTTGGTTTTTTGAAATTCCTTTTTCCGTTTGAAGATCGAGGGCCTGTCCCAAATGGCACACTTCATGTGCACTTTCGGTCTTGTGGACTTACAATGGCTGCCGCGTGCGCGTGTCCGTTAAGTCCGTGAGACCGCAGTGTGTCCCATGTGTAATTTTTAGATCTCAGAAGGGTGCTCGCGAACGCCCCCTCTGCGGTCGATTTGCGCCCTTGATGCGCACTTTTGCCGAGCCCGCGCTGATGCGGACTCCACAGCAGACTTCTTCCCGACATTCAAAGCGGCGTTACGTCGCGAAAGTGCGGACTCAGAGGAAGACCGCGAGTGCTTAGGGTTCCATTTGGGACAGGGCACTAGATTAAAAAATAGACAGGTTGGCCACGTGACCCGGAAGTAATAGTAAACATGGCCTATCAAAATAAAAGCCAAGCTTTTAGAACGGTCATAATATGCAGCACATAATGTTATACCAGAGTAACGTTAGAAGAAGAAAAATCAATTCATTAATAGGCTTATATAAACCTGCGTTGAGCAGTGGGCAACTACCTCGCCGCACTGCCCAAAGTGCAGGGATGAGATGTTCCAAAAAAATAAAATAAAAATGAAATTACAGGGATGGGAAGATTGTCAATGTTTTGAAGGACACTATAAGTTAGGGGATTGTTTTAGTTAGTTTTTAGTTTAGGTTTTAAGTTAAGTTGAATGGTTAAGTTTGGTCAAATGGTCATCTGTTATGTTATTTTATGCAATTAATAAATTGTTCCATTTTTTTCTATTATGTTCACTTGCAGAACTCCTTTTGTTGTAATCATTTTATGTTATTTTATGCAAATAATAAATTAATATAAACATTTTAATAAAATAAATTATGTTCACTTGCATGACATACTGCTTGTTGTCTATTATACACTAGAACCACACACCCCACTGTACTGTAGGCCTATATGTGAGACATGTTTTTTAATTTGTGAGTGTTACAGTCAACTCCTAAAACTGTTCACGCAGTATAATAGCACACATGTAAATCAGACAATCAAACATGAGGAGAAAGAGCTCATTTTGGTGAGTAGGCTAATGCCTTAAGCAGCAGTGCTAAGAAACGTGATTTGTGAAAGCAGTTATAGTGAAAATAATGGAAAGTGTTTTAATTACAGAACATAAATCAATATCTCAATGACAGTAGCTCGCACACAGCAGACACAGTGCGACACCTACTGGTATGTTTTTGTAATCGTTTTGAACTGCCCTTGATTTTAAACTTCGTTGGATTATTAGAGGACTGAGAACCTTCACATGTCGTTTTTGATTGTATTATTAACAAACTACTATCACTATTAGTCTATTACCTAACTAGCCTGTTCAATACATTTCTAACACTGTATAACGTGAGCGAGGTAACAGCGTGTCCTTGGGCTTTTTGAAAATAGATATGATGCGTTAGGATAAAATTATATTTGAGGACCAACACAAGTTTTATGAGGGTTTCAATCGAATGGCAAAGACGAGATAGGGACTGATATTTTGATGGCGGAATAGCGGAATCCCAATCTCCCTCATTATTTTATTTTACTATATATATTTTTTAATGCTTTATTTGAACATTCAGTTTGCACAGTGTGAAACAACAGAATAATAGCAAAACTAATTATTAAGAATAACAAAAATATGAAGAATAGTGAAAGAAAACACTAACAACATCATATCACAAAACAGAAAACAGTTAGACAGCGATATAAACAAGAATGGGGAAAAGAAAAAAAAAGAAGAAAGAGGGCATTACTTAAATGAAATGAGTCTAAACATTTAATAAAGTAAAAAGTTTGTAGGTCTTGCAAATTTTACATGTTCTTAGTGCTTTTGGGTTAAGAGAGGATGAAATTGTAATCAAGTAATGTTTTATCTCATGTAAGAGCACCAAAAAAATTGGTTTACAATTTGAAAACTTATATTTGTGAATATAAAATCTACATAGGAAAATAATTAGATTTATTATAAAGCAGGTATTTGAATCCGCTTTAAAAAAAATTAAATAACACTTTTAGGATTCATAGAGAAATTTTGCAAGATAATGCTTGAGGTAAACTAACATCTTTCCAAAGTTGCTGAGTAAAACTGCACGACCAAAACAAGTGAAGAAGAGTTTCAGTGTCATTCTGACAGAAAGAGCAATTAGTGTCAAAATCAGATCTGAATTTTTCCCTAAGGAAATTTTTGACTGGGTAAATATTATGAATTAATTTAAAAGATATTTCTTTTACTTTGTTTGTGAGGAGAAACCTTTGTTGTATGGACCATATATTTTTCCAATTTAAATGATCAAAAAGTCCATTCCAATATGAGATTGCAGGAGGGGCAGAAATAATGTTCTCAAGGAATATAACTCTTACTTTATAATTTCTTCCTTTTTTTACAGTGAAACATTCTCCCTCATTATTAGTAACGTTATTAGGCCTACGCATGACGTCACGTGGGAATTCACGTTGACAAGTATTCATTCAATCGCTGTCAGTTCGCTGTCCATTACGGTGGAAACCACATTAAATATAAATTTAATTAAAGCTGCTAGCAGCATTTAGCGGTGTTCAAGCAGTTAAGGCCTTTAAGGCCGTTAAGCACAAAAGCATCAAAAGACATTAAGTTTTATGTAGCAAGCATGATTTACCATGATATACTACATTTCAGTGTGATTTTTCATGATTTACCATGTTCCAGTATGATTTACCATGAATCTAACATGATTTTCCATAGTTTACCTTGATATACCATGTTATATGATGATTTACCATGATATAGCACATTCTAGAATAATTTACCAGGATTCTAGCATGATTTACCTTTTTTACTATGATTTACCATGTTTCTGGCATTATTTACCATGATTTACCACGTTGATAGCAATTATATGAAGCATAAGAACAATTGAAGTGATAAACTCTGACAAAATATGAATGTGTTATAATAGTAATTGTTATATAAGTGATTTTATAGTGTCTATATACAAAAAAAGACTATTAATAAGAAGAGTGGCCAGCAGAGGGCAGTAGAAGACCACTTATTGGCTCACTTTCATTTTCAACTACTTTGTTTCTCCAGTATTCTCCACTGAAGCAAACCATTTTTTTCATGTTAACTCCATAATGCATGCTTACACACACACACACACACACACACACACACACACACACACACACACACACACACACACACACACACACACACACACACACACACACACACACACACACACACACATTTTTGGGATATGTTATTGTGAAAATCAGTTTTAATGGTATATGAGCATTTCACATATTTCTTTGCAATGTAATAATATAAAACTAATTAAAGAAAATGCTTTAAGCATTTGTTTGTTAGCCAATGCTGAAAGCTGATAAAAAAAGATTAAAAATGTCTAATGCTGCTGCTCCATCTAGTGGACAACAGTGCTATTACAGCCTACTTATACAATAGGCCATGTTTTTCATATCATTTAATCTACACACGCTCATTCTGATGTAGATAGAGACATTTGGAACTTCAGGATCCAATGTGACTCAATTGTCACTTCAATAGATGATTTTTGACTAAATGTTATTGTAAATGTTAAAATAGTGAATTTATAAAGTCTAAATATTAATTATAGTTGAGTAGTGTGACAAAATGACTTTTTTTAAACAGCAGGGGGCAGTAAAATACCACTTATTGGCTGTTAGCCTTTTTCAAGCTGTTATAGCTGTTCTTGACCTTTTTTTAAGAAGCTATGAGCATTTATTGAAAAGATATTGGCTTTCGCTCAAGGCTACATATTGAAGTGACCCTATTATAGTCATCCAAATGAAGAAGTTATACATTTTCCTATAATTATTGTTCTAGAGAGTACAGAGCAATAGATGAATTTTGACAAAATGTGATTGTAAATGTTAAAATAATGATTTAATAAAGTCTAAATATCAATTATATATAAAAATATTAGAGAGTAGTATGATGAAATGACAGCAGGGGGCAGTAAAATACCACTTTTTGGCTGTTATAGCCATCCAAGCTGTTATAGCTGTTATAGCCATCCGATTTACACTCTATTATAGCCATCCAAATGAAGTAATTATACCTTTTCTGATAATTATTGATCTAGAGAGTCCAGATAATTGTACTGCACTGGTTTTAAACATTAAGATATGAAAATTATACGATCATAGATGGAAAAGACCATTTACAGCCAATACAGGCAATTTACCATAGGAAATGTATGGTTTTAAAGCTTTTCAACAGTTATAGCGCCACCTATTGTCCGATCTCCATGAAACTTTGCATGCTTCTTCACCATGGTATGACACATATGCTCATCAATTTTTGTGAAGTTCTGAGTTTTTATTTATGATTTATAGGCTTTTGAGTGTGTTTTGACACGCCCCTTTTTATAAATGATCCTGTTATAATGAACCAAATGGCAAATTTCAACTTTTTTTCAATAATTATTGATCTAGAGAGTCCAGAGAATTGTCCTAGACTGGTCTGGTTCCAATCGGGCGAAAAACCAGGGACTAGTTCGCAAAAGTAGGTTTTTAACATATTCGTGAATATTTAATGAACGGTTTGATTGACAGCAATGGTTCTAGAGGCAAAGTTGTTCATCATGAGGAGATCTATCAAATGATATGCATTTTGTGGGGATGTGTGCAACACCACGTGATTACAGAGCCGTAAAACTCGTTAGCGCCAACTAGTGGCCGATTTCTTTCAAAACTCTTACAGACCTCTTGGGCCATGAGTCGAACATGCCCATTGAGTTTCGTTCCGATTGGCCTCCGTTAACCTCGTCTCACAGGTGCTCAAACTTCATTGGCCGATGGCGGCCATGTTTTTTGAGATACGCCAATGTCCTCATAGACAATCATGGGGCCTTGGACCAAGACACTGCATACCAATTTTCAGGTAAATCGGACTAACGGTCAGGTGGCCACACCCCCTTTTATGTTTTTTTAATGTTATAGCGCCACCTAGTGTTAGATCGACGCGGTTTTTTTACTGTGACCCCACACTGTCCTCATACACATGTGTGTCAAGTTTGGTGAAGATATCTCATTTCGTTCTTGAGTTATAGCCATTTTTGTAAAATAGGCTCCTCCCACAACGTTCATTTTGCGCCCCCTAGCAACCAGAAATCGAAATTTCAACTTTTTTTTAATAATTATTGATATTCAGACTCCAGAGAACATTTCTACACTGGTTTGGTTCCGATCGGGCAAAAAACCAGGGACTAGTTCGCAAAAGTAGTTTTTCAACAAAATTCAAAATGGCGGAAAATCTATCATGGCGGAAATGAAATCGGAGATATACGTTTTTTAAGTTAAGAGTCCAGCTTTCCAATGATATAAGACACTTGAGTCTACGCCTTACGGTTTAGGAGTTATGAGCCGTTACGCGCAATTGATTGCTGTAGCGCCACCTATAGGCCAATCGGGGTCATACTCTCTGAACCTCTCCTCGATTTTTGTACTACCATCTGACAAAGTTTCAGAGCTCCAGCACTTACGGTTTGGGCTGCACGATGCGTTTTAGGGGAAAATAATAATAATAATAATTAAAGCTGCTAGCAGCATTTAGCGGTGTTCAAGCAGTTAAGGCCTTTAAGGCCGTTAAGCACAAAAGCATCAAAAGACATTAAGTTTTATGTAGCAAGCATTTAACCATTGACATCATAGATGGAATAGACCATGTTTTAGCATGATTTACCATGATATACCAAATTTAGTGTGATTTTTCATGATCTACCATGTTCCAGTATGATTTACCATGAATCTAGCATGATTTAACATAGTTTACCATGATTTACCATGTTATAGGATGATTTACCATGATATACCACATTCTAGAATGATTTACCAGGATTGTAGCATGATTTACCATGATTCATCACATTGCTAGCATGATTTGCCATGATACACCATGTAATAGTATTTTTTACTATGATTTACCATGATTCTATGGTGATTTACCATGATTTACCACATTGCTGCATTGATGTGAAGTGCCAATAAAAATGAAGTGATAAACTCTGACAAAAAATGATTGTGTTATAATAGTTAACATGGAAAAACTGGTTTGCTTTAGTGCTTTGATTTACTGTTGAAAATCAAGTGTGTCAAAATGAGAGTGAGCCAATAAGTGGTCTTCTACTGCCCTCTGCTGGCCATTCTACTTAACACTTTATTAATTTCACAGGTGCTTTTGCACTCATATGTAGACATTTGCTCACACACACACACACACACACACACACAAAGTCATTATGAAAATATATTTTAATGGTCTATAAGCATTTAATGTCTTTGCAAGCTATTAATCAGATTATTCAGAATTTATTCAGAAACATGGGACTACACACACACACACATTCTATTGTAGATTAAACTGTCTCATTCAGGGTTCACATTTGTCAATGTGACAATGAATTTTGACTAAATGTGATTGTAAATGTTAAAATAGTGATTATGTTAATTCTAAACATGAATTATAGAACAATGATAGTCAGCATTATGACAAAATTACTATTTTAAACAGCAGGGGGCAGTAAAACACCACTTATTGGCTTAATATGCCACTATATTCATATCATTTTCACCTTTTTAACTGTTATAGAGGCAAATTTTGTCCGATCTGTCTTAAATTTGTCAAGCTTGTTTAGAGTGATATGTCCTGACCTTTTTTTAAGAAGATCTGAGCATTCATTGAAGAGATATAGGTTTTTGGGGACATTTGGTCAAGGCTACATATTGAAGTGACCCTATTATAGCCATCCAAATGAAGTAATTATACCTTTTCTGATAATTATTTATCTAGAGAGTGCAGATAATTGTACTGCACTGGTTTTAAACATTAAGATATGAAAATTATATGATCATAGATGGAAAAGACCATTTACAGCCAATACAGGCAATTTACCATAGGAAATACATGGTTTTAAACCTTTTCAACTGTTATAGCGCCACCTATTGTCCGATCTCCATGAAACTTTGCATGCGTGTTCATGATGTTATGTCACATATGCTCATCAATTTTTGTCAAGTTCTGAGTTTTCATTTATGATTTATAGGCTTTTGAGTGTATTTTGACACGCCCCTTTTCTAAATGACCCTGTTACAGTGAACCAAAGGGCAAAGTTCAACTTTTTTTTGATAATTATTGATCTAGAGAGTCCAGAGAATTGTCCTAGACTGGTCTGGTTTTGATCGGGCGAAAAACCAGGGACTAGTTCGCAAAAGTAGGTTTTTAACATTCGTGAATATTTAATGAACGATTTGATTGACAGCAATGGTTCTAGAGGCAAAGTTGTTCACCATGAGAAGATCTATCAAATGATATGCATTTTGGGGGGATGTGTGCAACACCACGTGATTACAGAGCCGTAAAACTCGTTAGCGCCAACTAGTGGCCGATTTCTTTCAAAACTCTTACAGACCTCTTAGGCCATGAGTCGAACATGCCCATCGAGTTTCGTTCCGATTGGCCTCCGTTAACCTCGTCTCATAGGGGGTCAAATTTCATTGGTCAATGGCGGCCATGTTTTTTGAGATACGCCAATGTCCTCATAGACATACATGGGGCCTTGGACCAAGACACTGCATACCAATTTTCAAGTCAATCGGACTAACGGTCAGTCCTTTATATGTTTTTTTCATGTTATAGCGCCACCTAGTGTTCGATCGTCGCGATTTTTTTACTGTGACCTCAGATTGAACTCATGCACAACTGTACCAAGTTTGGTGAACCTACCTAATTTACTTCTGGAGTTATAGTCGTTTTAGTAAAATAGGCTCCTCCCACAACGTTCTTTTTGCGCCCCCTAGCGACCGGAAATCGAAATTTCAACTTTTTTACGATTATAATTTATATTCAGACTCCACAGAACATTTGTGCACTGGTTTGGTTCCAATCGGGCAAAAAATCAGGGACTAGTTCGCAAAAGTCGTTTTTTGACAAAATTCAAAATGGCGGAAAATCTATCATGACGGAAATGAAATCGGAGATATACGTTCTTTAAGTCAGGAGTCCAGCTTTCCAACGATATAAGACACTTGAGTCTACGATTTACGGTCTAGGAGTTATGAGCAGTTTTGCGCAATTGGTTGCTATAGCGCCACCTATGGGCCAATCGGGCTCATAATTTGATAAGCTCTCCTCGATTTTTGTACTACCATCTGACAAAGTTTCAAGTCTCTAGCACTTACGGTTTGGTCTGCACGATGCGTTTTACGGCAGAAGAATAATAATAATAATAATAATTAAAGCTGCAAGCAGCATTTAGCGGTGTTCAAGCAGTTAAGGCCTTTAAGGCCGTTAAGTACTTAAAGCATCAAAAGACATTAAGTTTTATTTAGCATACATTTAACCACTGACATAATAGATGGAAAAGACCATTTACAGCCAAAACAGGCAATTTACCATAGGAAATATATGTTTTTAAAGCTTTTTAACAGTTATAGCGCCACCTATGGTCCGATCTCCATAAAATTTTGCATGCTTGTTAACGATGGTATGTCACATATGCTCACCAATTATTGTGAAGTTCTGAGTTTTTATTTAGGATTTATAGGCTTTTGAGTGTATTTTGCCACGCCCATTTTCTAAATGACCCTGTTATAGCAAACCAAAGGGCAACTTTTTTTGATAATTATTGATCTAGAGAGTCCAGAGAATTGTCCTAGACTAGTCTAGTTCCGATCGGGCAAAAAACCAGGGACTAGTTCGCAAAAGTAGGTTTTTAACATATTCGTGAATATTTAATGAACGGTTTGATTGACAGCAATGATTCTAGAGGCAAAGTTGTTCAACATGAGGAGATCTATCAAATGATATAGATATTTTGGGGATGTGTGCAACACCACGTGATTACAGAGCCGTAAAACTCGTTAGCGCCAACTAGTGGCCGATTTCTTTCAAAACTCTTACAGACCTCTTGGGCCATGAGTCAAACATGCCGATCGAGTTTCGTTCCAATCGGCCTCCGTTAACCTTGTTTAATAGGTGCTCAAACTTCATTGGCAGATGGCGGCCATGTTTTTTGAGATACGCCAATGTCCTCATACAAATACATGGGGCCTTGGTCCAAGACACTGCATACCAAATTTCAAGTCAATCGGACTAACGGTCAGGTGGCCACACCCGCTTTCATGTTTTTTTAATGTTATAGCGCCACCTAGTGTTCGATCGTCGCGGTTTTTTTACTGTGACCCCAAACTGTCCTCTTACACATGTGTGTCAAGTTTGGTGAAGATATCTTATTTACTTCTCGAGTTATAGCCATTTTAGTAAAATAGGCTCCTCCCACAACGTTAATTTTGTGCCCCCTAGCGACCTCAAATCAAAATTTCAACTTTTTTTCGATAATTATTGATATTCAGACTCCAGAGAACATTTCCGCACTGGTTTGGTTCCGATCGGGCAAAAAACCAGGGACTAGTTTGCAAAAGTAGGTTTTGGATTAAACCGGAAATGGCGGGAAAATTTGCATACCTACAAAAAAATACTTGGGGCATTTTTTGTTCGCCTTGAGCCAAGGATTCCAATGATATAAGACACTTGAGTCTGGGACAAAGGGTTACTGAGATTTAAGCAAAATAGTGAATTTTTTTTTGTTTTTTGTGCTATAGCGCCACCTATGGGCCAATTGGGCTCATACTTTGATAACCTCTCCTCGATTTTTGTACTACCTACTGGCCAAGTTTCAAGTCTCTAGCACTTACGGTTTGGGCTGCACGATGCGTTTTACGGCGGAAGAAAAATAATAATAATAAAAATCCTTACAATTACAATAGGTTTTCAGCACTTCGTGCTTGAACACCTAATTAAAGCTGCAAGCAGCATTTAGCGGTGTTCAAGCAGTTAAGGCCTTTAAGGCGGTTAAACACATAAGCATTTAAGACATTAATTTTATTTAGCATACATTTAACCACTGACATAATAGATGGAAAACACCATTTACAGCCAATACAGGCAATTTACCATAGGAAATATATGGTTTTAAAGCTTTTTAACAGTTATAGCGCCACCTATGGTCCGATCTCCATGAAACTTTGCATGCTTCCTCACCATGGTATGACACATATGCTCATCAATTTTTGTGAAGTTCTGAGTTTTTATTTATGATTTATAGGCTTTTGAGTGTGTTTTGACACGCCCCTTTTTATAAATGATCCTGTTATAATAAACCAAATGGCAAATTTCAACTTTTTTTCAATAATTATTGATCTAGAGAGTCCAGAGAATTGTCCTACACTGGTCTGGTTCCGATCGGGCAAAAAACCAGGGACTAGTTCGCAAAAGTAGGTTTTTAACATATTCGTGAATATTTAATGAACGATTTGATTGACAGCAATGGTTCTAGAGGCAAAGTTGTTCAGCATGAGGAGATCTATCAAATGATATGCATTTTGGGGGGATGTGTGCAACACCACGTGATTACAGAGCCGTAAAACTCGTTAGCGCCAACTAGTGGCCGATTTCTTTCAAAACTCTTACAGACCTCTTGGGCCATGAGATGAACATGCCCATCGAGTTTCGTTCCGATTGGCCTTCGTTAACCTTGTCTCATAGGTGCTTAAACTTCATTGGTCGATGGTGGCCATGTTTTTTGAGATACGCCAATATCCTTTTATACATACATGGTACCTTGGACCAAGACACTGCATACCAAATTTCGAGTCAATCGGACTAACGGTCAGGTGGCCACACCCCCTTTTATGTTTTTTTAATGTTATAGCGCCACCTAGTGTTCGATCGTCGCGATTTTTTTACTGTCACCTCAAATTGAGCTCATACATAGCTGTACCGAGTTTGGTAAAAATATCTCATTTCGTTCACGAGTTATAGCCATTTTAGTAAAAGAGGCTCCGCCTCCTGCGAACGTTTTGACGCCCCTTAGTGACAGTGAATCGAAATTTCAACTTTTTTTCAATAATTATTGATATTCAGACTCCAGAGAACATTGCTGCACTGGTTTGGTTCTGATCGGGCAAAAAACCTAGGACTAGTTCGCAAAAGTAGGTTTTGGACAAAACCGGAAATAGCGAAAAAATTTGCATACCGGAAATGAAATCCTTGAGGCCTTTTTTGTTCGGCTTGAGCCAAGGATTCCAATGATATAAGACACTTGAGGCTGGGACAAAGGGTTACTGAGATTTAAGGAAAATAGTGCCATTTTTTTGTTTTTTGCGCTATAGCGCCACCTATGGGCCAATCGGGCTCATAATTTGATAACCTCTCCTCGATTTTTGTACTACCTACTGGCAAAGTTTCAGAGCTCCAGCACTTACGGTTTGGGCTGCACGATGCGTTTTAGGGGAAAATAATAATAATAATAATAAAAATCCTTACAATTACAATAGGTTTTCAGCACTTCGTGCTTGAACACCTAATTAAAGCTGCATAGCAGCATTTAGCGGGGTTCAAGCAGTTAAGGCCTTTTAAGGCCGTTAAGCACAAAAGCATCAAAAGACATTAAGTTTTATGTAGTAAGCATGATTTACCATGACATACTACATTTCAGTGTGATTTTTCATGATTTACCATGTTCCAGTATGATTTACCATGTTCCAGTATGATTTTCCATAGTTTACCTTGATATACCATGTTCTAGGATGATTTACCATGATATAGCACATTCTAGAATAATTTACCAGGTTTCTAGCATGATTTACCTTTTTTACTATGATTTACCATGTTTCTAGCCAATGCTGAAAGCTGATAAAAAGATTAGAAATGTGTAATGCTGCTGCTCCATCTAGTGGACAACAGTGCTATTACAGCCTACTTATACAATATGCCATGTTTTTCATATCATTTAATCTACACACACTCATTCTGTTGTAGATAGAGACATTTGGAACTTCAGGATCCAATGTGACTCAATTGTCACTTCAATAGATGATTTTTGACTAAATGTTTTTGTAAATGTTAAAATAGTGAATTTATAAAGTCTAAATATTAATTATAGTTGAGTAGTGTGACAAAATGACTTTTTTTAAACAGCAGGGGGCAGTAAAATACCACTTATTGGCTTAATAGCCCATTATGTTCATATAATGTTCACCTTTTTAACTGTTATACAGGCATATTTTGTCCAATCTGTCCGAAAATTTTCATGATTATTTAGAGTCATGGCCCACATGTTCAGACTTGTTTTTAATAACATCTGAGCATTCATTGAAGAGATATAGGCTTTCGGGGACGCTCAGTCAAGGCTATACATTGAAGTGACCCTATTATAGCCATCAAAATGCAGAAGTTCAACCTTTTCTGATAATTATTGCTCTAGAGAGTCCAGAGAATTGTACTGCACTAGTTTTGAACGTTATTATATTAAATTTATATGATCTTAGATGGAACAAACCATTTACAGTCAATACTGGCAATTTACCATAGGGAATACATGGTTTTTAAGATTTTTAACAGTTATAGCGCCAGCTATTGTCCGATCTCCATGAAACTTTGCATGCTTGTTAATGATGTTATGCCACATATGCTCACCAATTTTTGTAAAGTTCTGAGTTTTTATTTATGATTTATAGGCTTTTGAGTGTATTTTGCCACGCCCATTTTCTAAATGACCCTGTTATAGTAAACCAAAGGGCAAAGTTCAACTTTTTTTTGATAATTATTAATCTAGAGAGTCCAGAGAATTGTCCTAGACTGGTCTGGTTCCGATCGGGCGAAAAACCTAGGACTAGTTCGCAAAAGTAGGTTTTTAACATTTTCGTGAATATTTAATGAACGATTTGATTGACAGCAATGGTTCTAGAGGCAAAGTTGTTCAACATGAGGAGATCTATCAACTGATATGCATATTTTGGGGATGTGTGCAACACCACGTGATTACAGAGCCGTAGAACTCGTTAGCGCCAACTAGTGGCCGATTTTTTTCAAAACTCTTACAGACCTCTTGGGCCATGAGTCGAACATGCCCATCGAGTTTCGTTCCGATCAGCCTTCGTTAACCTCGTCTCATAGGTGCTCAAACTTCATTGGCCGATGGCGGCCATGTTTTTTTAGATACGCCAATGTCCTCATACACGTACATGGGGCCTTGGTCCAAGACACTGCATACCAAATTTCAAGTCAATCGGACTAACGGTCAGGTGGCCACACCCCCTTTTATGTTTTTTTAATGTTATAGCGCCACCTAGTGTTAGATCGACGCGGTTTTTTTACTGTGACCCCAAACTGTCCTCATACACATGTGTGTCAAGTTTGGTGAAGATATCTCATTTACTTCTTGAGTTATAGCCATTTTAGTAAAATAGGCTCCTCCCACAACGATCATTTTGCGCCCCCTAGCAACCGGAAATCGAAATGTCAACTTTTTTTTGATAATTATTGATATTCAGACTCCAGAGAACATTTCTGCACTGGTTTGGTTCCGATCGGGCGAAAAACCAGGGACTAGTTCGCAAAAGTCGTTTTTCAACAAAATTCAAAATGGCGGAAAAATTTGCATACCGGAAATGAAATCGGAAATATACATTTTTTTCAGTATCCATTCAGCTTTCCAATGATATAAGACACTTGAGTCTACGACATATGGCCTAGGAGTTATGAGCCATTTCGCGCAATTGATTGTTATAGCGCCACCTATGGGCCAATCGGGCTCATAACTTGATAACCTCTCCTCGATTTTTGTACTACCATCTGACAAAGTTTCAGAGCTCCAGCATTTACGGTTTGGGCTGCACGATGCGTTTTAGGGGAGAATAATAATAATAATAATAATAATAAAAATCCTTACAATTACAATAGGGTTTCAGCACTTCGTGCTTGAACCCCTAATTAAAGCTGCAAGCAGCATTTAGCGGTGTTCAAGCAGTTAAGGCCTTTAAGGCCGTTAAACACATAAGCATTTAAGACATTAATTTTATTTAGCATACATTTAACCACTGACATAATAGATGGAAAACACCATTTACAGCCAATACAGGTAATTTACCATAGGAAATATATGGTTTTAAAGCTTTTTAACAGTTATAGCGCCACCTATGGTCCGATCTCCATGAAACTTTGCATGCTTCCTCACCATGGTATGACACATATGCTCATCAATTTTTGTGAAGTTCTGAGTTTTTATTTATGATTTATAGGCTTTTGAGTGTGTTTTGACACGCCCCTTTTTATAAATGATCCTGTTATAATAAACCAAATGGCAAATTTCAACTTTTTTTCAATAATTATTGATCTAGAGAGTCCAGAGAATTGTCCTACACTGGTCTGGTTCCGATCGGGCAAAAAACCAGGGACTAGTTCGCAAAAGTAGGTTTTTAACATATTCGTGAATATTTAATGAACGATTTGATTGACAGCAATGGTTCTAGAGGCAAAGTCGTTCACCATGAGGAGATCTATCAAATGATATGCATTTTGGGGGGATGTGTGCAACACCACGTGATTACAGAGCCGTAAAACTCGTTAGCGCCAACTAGTGGCCGATTTCTTTCAAAACTCTTACAGACCTCTTGGGCCATGAGATGAACATGCCCATCGAGTTTCGTTCCGATTGGCCTTCGTTAACCTTGTCTCATAGGTGCTTAAACTTCATTGGTCGATGGTGGCCATGTTTTTTGAGATACGCCAATATCCTTTTATACATACATGGTACCTTGGACCAAGACACTGCATACCAAATTTCGAGTCAATCGGACTAACGGTCAGGTGGCCACACCCCCTTTTATGTTTTTTTAATGTTATAGCGCCACCTAGTGTTCGATCGTCGCGATTTTTTTACTGTCACCTCAAATTGAGCTCATACATAGCTGTACCGAGTTTGGTAAAAATATCTCATTTCGTTCACGAGTTATAGCCATTTTAGTAAAAGAGGCTCCGCCTCCTGCGAACGTTTTGACGCCCCTTAGTGACAGTGAATCGAAATTTCAACTTTTTTTCAATAATTATTGATATTCAGACTCCAGAGAACATTTCTGCACTGGTTTGGTTCTGATCGGGCAAAAAACCTAGGACTAGTTCGCAAAAGTAGGTTTTGGACAAAACCGGAAATAGCGAAAAAATTTGCATACCGGAAATGAAATCCTTGAGGCCTTTTTTGTTCGGCTTGAGCCAAGGATTCCAATGATATAAGACACTTGAGGCTGGGACAAAGGGTTATTGAGATTTAAGGAAAATAGTGCCATTTTTTTGTTTTTTGCGCTATAGCGCCACCTATGGGCCAATCGGGCTCATAATTTGATAACCTCTCCTCGATTTTTGTACTACCTACTGGCAAAGTTTCAGAGCTCCAGCACTTACGGTTTGGGCTGCACGATGCGTTTTAGGGGAAAATAATAATAATAATAATAAAAATCCTTACAATTACAATAGGTTTTCAGCACTTCGTGCTTGAACACCTAATTAAAGCTGCATAGCAGCATTTAGCGGGGTTCAAGCAGTTAAGGCCTTTAAGGCCGTTAAGCACAAAAGCATCAAAAGACATTAAGTTTTATGTAGTAAGCATGATTTACCATGATATACTACATTTCAGTGTGATTTTTCATGATTTACCATGTTCCAGTATGATTTACCATGTTCCAGTATGATTTTCCATAGTTTACCTCGATATACCATGTTATAGGATGATTTACCATGATATAGCACATTCTAGAATAATTTACCAGGATTCTAGCATGATTTACCTTTTCTACTATGATTTACCATGTTTCTAGCCAATGCTGAAAGCTGATAAAAAGATTAGAAATGTGTAATGCTGCTGCTCCATCTAGTGGACAACAGTGCTATTACAGCCTACTTATACAATATGCCATGTTTTTCATATCATTTAATCTACACACACTCATTCTGTTGTAGATAGAGACATTTGGAACTTCAGGATCCAATGTGACTCAATTGTCACTTCAATAGATGATTTTTGACTAAATGTTTTTGTAAATGTTAAAATAGTGAATTTTTAAAGTCTAAATATTAATTATAGTTGAGTAGTGTGACAAAATGACTTTTTTTAAACAGCAGGGGGCAGTAAAATACCACTTATTGGCTTAATAGCCCATTATGTTCATATAATGTTCACCTTTTTAACTGTTATACAGGCATATTTTGTCCAATCTGTCCGAAAATTTTCATGATTATTTAGAGTCATGGCCCACATGTTCAGACTTGTTTTTAATAACATCTGAGCATTCATTGAAGAGATATAGGCTTTCGGGGACGCTCAGTCAAGGCTATACATTGAAGTGACCCTATTATAGCCATCAAAATGCAGAAGTTCAACCTTTTCTGATAATTATTGCTCTAGAGAGTCCAGAGAATTGTACTGCACTAGTTTTGAACGTTATTATATTAAATTTATATGATCTTAGATGGAACAAACCATTTACAGTCAATACTGGCAATTTACCATAGGGAATACATGGTTTTTAAGATTTTTAACAGTTATAGCGCCAGCTATTGTCCGATCTCCATGAAACTTTGCATGCTTGTTAATGATGTTATGCCACATATGCTCACCAATTTTTGTAAAGTTCTGAGTTTTTATTTATGATTTATAGGCTTTTAAGTGTATTTTGCCACGCCCATTTTCTAAATGACCCTGTTATAGTGAACCAAAGGGCAAAGTTCAACTTTTTTTTGATAATTATTAATCTAGAGAGTCCAGAGAATTGTCCTAGACTGGTCTGGTTCCGATCGGGCGAAAAACCTAGGACTAGTTCGCAAAAGTAGGTTTTTAACATTTTCGTGAATATTTAATGAACGATTTGATTGACAGCAATGAATCTAGAGGCAAAGTTGTTCAACATGAGGGGATCTATCAACTGATATGCATATTTTGGGGATGTGTGCAACACCACGTGATTACAGAGCCGTAGAACTCGTTAGCGCCAACTAGTGGCCGATTTTTTTCAAAACTCTTACAGACCTCTTGGGCCATGAGTAAAACATGCCCATCGAGTTTCGTTCCGATCAGCCTTCGTTAACCTCGTCTCATAGGTGCTCAAACTTCATTGGCCGATGGCGGCCATGTTTTTTGAGATACGCCAATGTCCTCATACACGTACATGGGGCCTTGGTCCAAGACACTGCATACCAAATTTCAAGTCAATCGGACTAACGGTCAGGTGGCCACACCCCCTTTTATGTTTTTTTAATGTTATAGCGCCACCTAGTGTTAGATCGACGCGTTTTTTTTACTGTGACCCCAGACTGTCCTCATACACATGTGTGTCAAGTTTGGTGAAGATATCTCATTTACTTCTTGAGTTATAGCCATTTTAGTAAAATAGGCTCCTCCCACAACGATCATTTTGCGCCCCCTAGCAACCGGAAATCGAAATGTCAACTTTTTTTTGATAATTATTGATATTCAGACTCCAGAGAACATTTCTGCACTGGTTTGGTTCCGATCGGGCGAAAAACCAGGGACTAGTTCGCAAAAGTCGTTTTTCAACAAAATTCAAAATGGCGGAAAAATTTGCATACCGGAAATGAAATCGGAAATATACATTTTTTTCAGTATCCATTCAGCTTTCCAATGATATAAGACACTTGAGTCTACGACATACGGCCTAGGAGTTATGAGCCATTTCGCGCAATTGATTGTTATAGCGCCACCTATGGGCCAATCGGGCTCATAATTTGATAACCTCTCCTCGATTTTTGTACTACCATCTGACAAAGTTTCAGAGCTCCAGCATTTACGGTTTGGGCTGCACGATGCGTTTTAGGGGAGAATAATAATAATAATAATAATTAAAGCTGCAAGCAGCATTTTAGCGGTGTTCAAGCAGTTAAGGCCTTTAAGGCCGTTAAGCACAAAAGCATCAAAATACATTAAGTTTTATGTAGCAAGCATGATTTACCATGATATACTACATTTCAGTGTGATTTTTCATGATTTACCATGTTCCAGTATGATTTACCATGAATGTAACATGATTTTCCATAGTTTACCTTGATATACCATGTTATATGATGATTTACCATGATATAGCACATTCTAGAATAATTTACCAGGATTCTAGCATGATTTACCTTTTTTTACTATGATTTACCATGTTTCTGGCGTTATTTACCGTGATTTACCACGTTGATAGCAATTATGTGAAGCATAAGAACAATTGAAGTGATAAACGCTGACAAAATATGAATGTGTTATAATAGTAATTGTTATATAAGTGATTTTATAGTGTCTATATACAAAAAAAGACTATTAATAAGAAGAGTGGCCAGCAGAGGGCAGTAGAAGACCACTTATTGGCTCACTTTCATTTTCAACTACTTTGTTTCTCCAGTATTCTCCACTGAAGCAAACCATTTTTTTCATGTTAACTCCATAATGCCTGCTTACACACACACACACACACATTTTTGGGATATGTTATTGTGAAAATCATATAAAAAAAGATTAAAAATATCTAATGCTGCTGCTCCATCTAGTGGACAACAGTGCTATTACAGCCTACTTATACAATAGGCCATGTTTTTCATATAATTTAATCTACACACGCTCATTCTGATGTAGATAGAGACATTTGGAACTTCAGGAGCCAATGTGACTCAATTGTCACTTCAATAGACGATTTTTGACTAAATGTTATTGTAAATGTTAAAATAGTGAATTTATAAAGTCTAAATATTAATTATAGTTGAGTAGTGTGACAAAATGACTTTTTTTAAACAGCAGGGGGCAGTAAAATACCACTTATTGGCTGTTAGCCTTTTTTCAAGCTGTTATAGCTGTTCTTGACCTTTTTTTAAGAAGCTATGAGCATTTATTGAAAAGATATTGGCTTTCGGTCAAGGCTACATATTGAAGTGATCCTATTATAGTCATCCAAATGAAGAAGTTATACATTTTCCTATTATTATTGTTGTAAAATGTGATTGTAAATGTTAAAATAATGATTTAATAAAGTCTAAATATCAATTATATATAAAAATATTAGAGAGCAGTATGATGAAATGACAGCAGGGGGCAGTAAAATACCACTTATTGGCTGTTATAGCCATCCAAGCTGTTATAGCTGTTATAGCCATCCGATTTACACTCTATTATAGCCATCCAAATGAAGTAATTATACCTTTTCTGATAATTATTGATCTAGAGAGTCCAGATAATTGTACTGCACTGGTTTTAAACATTAATATATGAAAATTATATGATCATAGATGGAAAAGACCATTTACAGCCAATAAAGGCAATTTACAATAGGAAATACATGGGTTTAAAGCTTTTCAACAGTTATAGCGCCACCTATTGTCCGATCTCCATGAAACTTTGCATGCTTCTTCACCATGGTATGACACATATGCTCATCAATTTTTGTGAAGTTCTGAGTTTTTATTTATGATTTATAGGCTTTTGAGTGTGTTTTGACACACACCTTTTATAAATGACCCTGTTATAGCGAAGCAAAGGGCAAAGTTCAACTTTTTTTGATAATTATTGATCTAGAGAGTCCAGAGAATTGTACTGCACTGATTTTGAACATTATGATATAAAGATTATATGATAATAGATGGGAAACACCTTTTACAGCCAATACAGGCAATTTACCATAGGAAATACATGGTTTTAAAGCTTTTCAACAGTTATAGCGCCACCAATTGTCCGATCTCCATGAAACTGTGCATGCTTCTTCAGCATGTTATGACACATATCCACACCAATTTTTATGAAGTTCTGACTTTTTATTTATGATTTATAGGCTTTTGAGTGTATTTTGCTAAGCACCTTTTCTTAATGACCCTATTATAGCCATATGAAAAATGCAAAAGTTCAACTTTTTTTCGATAATTATTGATCTAGAGAGTCCAGAGAATTGTCCTAGACTGGTCTGGTTTTGATCGGGCGAAAAACCAGGGACTAGTTCGCAAAAGTAGGTTTTTAACATATTCGTGAATATTTAATGAACGATTTGATTGACAGCAATGGTTCTAGAGACAAAGTTGTTCACCATGAGGAGATCTATCAATTGATATGCATTTTGGGGGGATGTGTGCAACACCACGTGATTACAGAGCCATAAAACTCGTTAGCGCCAACTAGTGGCCGATTTCTTTCAAAACTCTTACAGACCTCTTGGGCCATGAGTCGAACATGCCCATCGAGTTTCGTTCCGATCGGCCTCCGGTAACCTTGTTTAATAGGTGCTCAAACTTCATTGGCCGATGGCGGCCATGTTTTTTGAGATACTCCAATATACTTTTACACATACATGGTACCTTGGTCCAAGACACTGCATACCAATTTTCAAGTCAATCGGACAAACGGTCAGGTGGCCACACCCCCTTTTATGTTTTTTTAATGTTATAGCGCCACCTAGTGTTAGATCGACGCGGTTTTTTTACTGTGACCTCAGATTAAGCTCATACATATGTGTACCAAGTTTGGTGAAAATATTTCATTTCGTTCACGAGTTATACCCATTTTAGTAAAATTAGCTCCGCCTCCTTCGAATGTTTGTGCACCCCCTAGCAACCGGAAATCGAAATTTCAACTTTTTTTTGATAATTATTGATATTCAGACTCCAGAGAACATTTAAGCACTGGTTTGGTTCCGATCGGGTAAAAAACCAGGGACTAGTTCGCAAAAGTAGGTTTTGGCTAAAACCGGAAATAGCGGAAAAATTTGCATACCGGAAATGAAATCGGAGATATACGTTTTTTAAGTCAAGAGTCCAGCTTTCCAATGATATAAGACACTTGAGTCTACGACATAGGGTCTAGGAGTTATGATCACTTTCGCGTTTTTGTTGCTATAGCGCCACCTATGGGCCAATCGGGCTCATACTCTCTCAACCTCTCCTCGATTTCTGTGCTACCTTAATCCCAAATATCAAGTCTCTAGCTCTTACGGTTTGGTCTGCACGACGCGTTTTAGGGCGGAATAATAATAATAATAAAAATCCTTACAATTACAATAGGTTTTCAGCACTTCGTGCTTGAACACCTAATAATAAAAATCCTTACAATTACAATAGGGTTTCAGCACTTCGTGCTTGAACCCCTAATAATAAAAATCCTTACAATTACAATAGGGTTTCAGCACTTCGTGCTTGAACCCCTAATAATAATAATAAAAATCCTTACAATTACAATAGGTTTTCAGCACTTCGTGCTTGAACACCTAATTAAAGCTGCAAGCAGCATTTTAGCGGTGTTCAAGCAGTTAAGGCCTTTCAGGCCGTTAAGCACAAAAGCATGAAAAGACATTGTTTTATGTAGCAATCATGATTTACCATGATATACTACATTTCAGTGTGATTTTTCATGATTTACCATGTTCCAGTATGATTTACCATGAATCTAACATGATTTTCCATAGTTTACCTTGATATACCATGTTATATGATGATTTACCATGATATAGCACATTCTAGAATAATTTACCAGGATTCTAGCATGATTTACATTTTTTACTATGATTTACCATGTTTCTGGCGTTATTTACCATGATTTACCACGTTGATAGCAAAAAAAGATTAAAAATGTCTAATGCTGCTGCTCCATCTAGTGGACAACAGTGCTATTACAGCCTACTTATACAATAGGCCATGTTTTTCATATCATTTAATCTACACACGCTCATTCTGATGTAGATAGAGACATTTGGAACTTCAGGAGCCAATGTGACTCAATTGTCACTTCAATAGACGATTTTTGACTAAATGTTATTGTAAATGTTAAAATAGTGAATTTATAAAGTCTAAATATTAATTATAGTTGAGTAGTGTGACAAAATGACTTTTTTTAAACAGCAGGGGGCAGTAAAATACCACTTATTGGCTGTTAGCCTTTTTTCAAGCTGTTATAGCTGTTCTTGACCTTTTTTTAAGAAGCTATGAGCATTTATTGAAAAGATATTGGCTTTCGGTCAAGGCTACATATTGAAGTGACCCTATTATAGTCATCCAAATGAAGAAGTTATACATTTTCCTATAATTATTGTTCTAGAGAGTACAGAGCAATAGATGAATTTTGACAAAATGTGATTGTAAATGTTAAAATAATGATTTAATAAAGTCTAAATATCAATTATATATAAAAATATTAGAGAGTAGTATGATGAAATGACAGCAAGGGGCAGTAAAATACCACTTATTGGCTGTTATAGCCATCCAAGCTGTTATAGCTGTTATAGCCATCCAATTTACACTCTATTATAGCCATCCAAATTAAGTAATTATACCTTTTCTGATAATTATTGATCTAGATAGTCCAGATAATTGTACTGCACTGGTTTTAAACATTAAGATTTAAAAATTATACGATCATAGATGGAAAAGACCATTTACAGCCAATACAGGCAATTTACCATAGGAAATGTATGGTTTTAAAGCTTTTCAACAGTTATAGCGCCACCTATTGTCCGATCTCCATGAAACTTCGCATGCTTCTTCACCATGGTATGACACATATGCTCATCAATTTTTGTCAAGTTCTGAGTTTTTATTTATGATTTATAGGCTTTTGAGTGTATTTTGACACGCCCCCTTTTCTAAACGACCCTGTTACAGTGAACCAAAGGGCAAAGTTCAACTTTTTTTTGATAATTATTGATCTAGAGAGTCCATAGAATTGTCCTAGACTGGTCTGGTTCCGATCAGGGAAAAAACCAGGGACTAGTTCGCAAAAGTAGGTTTTGGACAAAATTGGCCATAACAATTTTTTTTTTGCTCAAATCGAGAATCCGAGATATACATCTTGTCCGTCTTGAGCCAAGGAACACAGTGGTGTACAAATCTAGATTCTAGGTCAAACGGTCGATGAGTTATGGGCAATTTAGTACTTTTGGTTGCTGTAGCGCCACCTATGGGCCAATCAGGGTCATACTCTGATAGGTTCTCCCCAAACTGAGGCCCTAGCACCTGGCCAGGTTTCAAGTCTCTAGGCCTTACGGTTTGGGCTGCACGATGCGTTTTAGGTTTTTTTTTTTTTTCAAATAGCAATTACAATAGGTTTTCAGCACTTCGTGCTTGAACACCTAATAATAGGGGACCTTTTTGACAGTTATAGCGCCACCTATGGTCCGATCTCCATGAAACTCTGCATGCTTCTTCACCATGTTATGACACATGTGCTCATCAATTTTTGTGAAGTTCTGAGTTTTTATTTATGATTTATAGGCTTTTGAGTGTATTTTGACACGCCCCCTTTTCTAAACGACCCTGTTACAGTGAACCAAAGGGCAAAGTTCAACTTTTTTTTGATAATTATTGATCTAGAGAGTCCATAGAATTGTCCTAGACTGGTCTGGTTCCGATCAGGGAAAAAACCAGGGACTAGTTCGCAAAAGTAGGTTTTGGACAAAATTGGCCATAACAATTTTTTTTTTGCTCAAATCGAGAATCCGAGATATACATCTTGTCCGTCTTGAGCCAAGGAACACAGTGGTGTACAAATCTAGATTCTAGGTCAAACGGTCGATGAGTTATGGGCAATTTAGTACTTTTGGTTGCTGTAGCGCCACCTATGGGCCAATCAGGGTCATACTCTGATAGGTTCTCCCCAAACTGAGGCCCTAGCACCTGGCCAGGTTTCAAGTCTCTAGGCCTTACGGTTTGGGCTGCACGATGCGTTTTAGGGTTTTTTTTTTTTTTCAAATAGCAATTACAATAGGTTTTCAGCACTTCGTGCTTGAACACCTAATAATAATTAAAGCTGCAAGCAGCATTTTAGCGGTGTTCAAGCAGTTAAGGCCTTTCAGGCCGTTAAGCACAAAAGCATGAAAAGACATTGTTTTATGTAGCAATCATGATTTACCATGATATACTACATTTCAGTGTGATTTTTCATGATTTACCATGTTCCAGTATGATTTACCATGAATCTAACATGATTTTCCATAGTTTACCTTGATATACCATGTTATATGATGATTTACCATGATATAGCACATTCTAGAATAATTTACCAGGATTCTAGCATGATTTACATTTTTTACTATGATTTACCATGTTTCTGGCGTTATTTACCATGATTTACCACGTTGATAGCAAAAAAAGATTAAAAATGTCTAATGCTGCTGCTCCATCTAGTGGACAACAGTGCTATTACAGCCTACTTATACAATAGGCCACGTTTTTCATATCATTTAATCTACACACGCTCATTCTGATGTAGATAGAGACATTTGGAACTTCAGGAGCCAATGTGACTCAATTGTCACTTCAATAGACGATTTTTGACTAAATGTTATTGTAAATGTTAAAATAGTGAATTCATAAAGTCTAAATATTAATTATAGTTGAGTAGTGTGACAAAATGACTTTTTTTAAACAGCAGGGGGCAGTAAAATACCACTTATTGGCTGTTAGCCTTTTTTCAAGCTGTTATAGCTGTTCTTGACCTTTTTTTAAGAAGCTATGAGCATTTATTGAAAAGATATTGGCTTTCGGTCAAGGCTACATATTGAAGTGACCCTATTATAGTCATCCAAATGAAGAAGTTATACATTTTCCTATAATTATTGTTCTAGAGAGTACAGAGAAATAGATGAATTTTGACAAAATGTGATTGTAAATGTTAAAATAATGATTTAATAAAGTCTAAATATCAATTATATATAAAAATATTAGAGAGTAGTATGATGAAATGACAGCAGGGGGCAGTAAAATACCACTTATTGGCTGTTATAGCCATCCAAGCTGTTATAGCTGTTATAGCCATCCAATTTACACTCTATTATAGCCATCCAAATTAAGTAATTATACCTTTTCTGATAATTATTGATCTAGATAGTCCAGATAATTGTACTGCACTGGTTTTAAACATTAAGATTTAAAAATTATACGATCATAGATGGAAAAGACCATTTACAGCCAATACAGGCAATTTACCATAGGAAATGTATGGTTTTAAAGCTTTTCAACAGTTATAGCGCCACCTATTGTCCGATCTCCATGAAACTTCGCATGCTTCTTCACCATGGTATGACACATATGCTCATCCATTTTTGTGAAGTTCTGAGTTTTTATTTATGATTTATAGGCTTTTGAGTGTGTTTTGACACACCCCTTTTATAAATGACCCTGTTATAGCGAAGCAAAGGGCAAAGTTCAACTTTTTTTCGATAATTATTGATCTAGAGAGTCCATAGAATTGTCCTAGACTGGTCTGGTTCCGATCGGGCGAAAAACCAGGGACTAGTTCGCAAAAGTAGGTTTTTAACATATTTGTGAATATTTAATGAACGGTTTGATTGACAGCAATGGTTCTAGAGGCAAAGTTGTTCAACATGAGGAGATCTATCAAATGATATGCATATTGTGGGGATGTGTGCAACACCACGTGATTACAGAGCCGTAAAACTCGTTAGCGCCAACTAGTGGCCGATTTCTTTCAAAACTCTTACAGACCTCTTGGGCCATGAGTCGAACATGCCCATAGAGTTTCGTTCCGATCGGCCTCCGTTAACCTCGTCTCACAGGTGCTCAAACTTCATTGGCCAATGGCGGCCATGTTTTTTGAGATACGCCAATATCCTTTTACACATACATGGCACCTTGGACCAAGACACTGCATACCAATTTTCAAGTCAATCGGACTAACGGTCAGATGGCCACACCCCCTTTTATGTTTTTTTAATGTTATAGCGCCACCATGAGGCCAATCACCGCGTTTTTTTTACTGTGACCTCGAATTGAGCTCATACACATTTGTACCAAGTTTGGTGAAAATATTTCATTTTGTTCACGAGTTATATCCATTTTAGTAAAATAAGCTCCGCCTCCTTCGAACGTTTGGGCACACCCTAGCAACCGTGAATCGAAATTTCAACTTTTTTTCGATAATTATTGATATTCAGTGTCCAGAGAATCTTTCTGCACTGGTTTGGTTCCAATCGGGCAAAAAACCAGGGACTAGTTCGCAAAAGTAGGTTTTAGACAAAACCGGAAATAGCGGAAAAATTTGCATACCGGAAATAAAATCCTTGAGGCCTTTTTTGTTCTGCTTGAGCCAAGGATTCCAATGATATGAGACACTTGATGCTGGGACACAGGGTTATTGAGATTTAAGGAAAATAGTGCCATTTTTTTGTTTTTTTGTGCTATAGCGCCACCTATGGGCCAATCGGGCTCATATTTTGATAACCTCTCCTCGATTTCTGTGCTACCTTAATCCCAAATATCAAGTCTCTAGCTCTTACGGTTTGGTCTGCACGATGCGTTTTAGGGCGGAATAATAATAATAATAATAATTAAAGCTGCAAGCAGCATTTAGCGGTGTTCAAGCAGTTAAGGCCTTTAAGGCCGTTAAGCACAAAAGCATCAAAATACATTAAGTTTTATATAGCAAGCATCTAACCACTGAGATCATAGATGGAATATACCATGTTTTAGCATGATTTACCATGATATATTACATTTCAGTGTTATTTTTCATTATTTACAATGTTCCAGTATGATTTACCATGAATCTAACATGATTTAAAATTGTTTACCATGATATACCAAGTTCTAGTATGATTCACCATTATTTACCCTGTTCTAGCATGATTTACCACAATTGAACATATTCTAGTATGATTTAATATGATTCTAGCATGATTTACCATGTTATAGGATGATTTACCATGATATACCACATTCTAGAATGATTTACCGCAGGATTATAGCATGATTTGCCATGATACACCATGTAATAGTATTGTTTACAATGATTTACCATGTTTCTTCTTCAGAAACGGTGCCCAGTTAACCAATTCCCTGGAACCGTTAGTATGCCTGCTTGCTTAACGATTCCGCTTATCGGTTCCGCTCGTTGCAAATGTGTCATGACGTCACACACGCGCTGCGTTATTTTGATTCAGAACGCATCAAACATAACATCGAGGCAGAAGCGCTCGTTTGGTTATATTTCACGCGAAAAGACGACAATATATGAGGTGCCGTCTAGGGCTTAAATCAAACTTCATTCACGCACACATATATGAAACCAGGGATGGAAATTAACTTTTTTGTCCACCGGCCACTGTGGCTGGTGGATTTCAAAATCTACCAGCCACTCAATGTTTTTACCAGCCACTTTCTTGTTTTTAACCGACAATGTGTAACTGCATGTGAAAATTAATACTACAAGAATACTTAAGCAGTTCATTTAATCTCAAGTCTCAATGAAATACTGACATTTTCTCTTTCTCTCACCCTCGGCCTCATCCACCTAATCTGTCATTTATTTTTGTTTTGATGATAAATTGAGCCAGCCTCCAAAAGTAATTAACCTGTCCTGTGATTTTTTTTTCTCTCACACAACACTCTCCAGACACGGATTTATGAGCTATAGTATGTTGTTTGCCTTTACATTAGAATAATATTTAATATAATCTAGATATGAAATGGAATAAATAGCATTCAATACAAAATGAATATGTCTCATATATTGAAATCAAGTTTTATGTGATAAAATATTTGCTTTGTTGTGCATTAGAACCACATCAGGCATTTAGTACAAAATAATTTATTGAAGCATCCAGATACTTCACTACGTGACAGCATCTAGGCTCCTGATTGGTTAACGCGACGCGAATTGACGCTAAAGTTCAGATTTTTCAACTCGGGCGGCAGACGCGAATTCGCGTCAAACGCGTGAATGCACAAAAGCACTCAATAAAATCATGCGCGCGGAACGCGTCAGACGCTCGAACTTGCCGCGCGAATGAGGCGTATTCGCATCTACCACGGCGCGTTCTAAACCTCATTCGCGCCGCAGGAATTTTTTACGCGCATAACGTGTCTTTGCATTGAAATCACTCGCGCCAGACGCTCTATTCTCGTCTGGTGTGAACGCACCATGATGTTTTCTCTGCAGACCTCTACACCTGCGATGTAACCATAGACAGTAAAAGAGGATGTAACGCCACATTTTGTTTGAAGGTGTGCCTCCTCTAAAAGTGTCCGCCGTCCGGGTGAAACAGTATGCTATTTTTATTTACCCGCCACGGTGGCCGGTAGGTGAAGCGAGTTTACCCGCCACAACACAAAATCACCCGCATTTGGCTGGTGGCGGGTGCTAATTTCCATCCCTGTATGAAACACTTGCATATACACATATACTAAGTAGTCAAACATACATGTATACTGCTGAATGCTCAAACAAATACATATGAAATGCACAACGACACACCTGAAGTCGCTCACGCATACATGCAAACTCTACACACACGAGATGCGCGAAACTCTCCAGGCACATACTCATATGAGACGCGCGCGCACACACAAACTCTCCACGCACATACTCATATGAGACGCGAGCATACACACACTCAAACTCGCGCACATACTCAATGAGAGTATTTTCTTGGTCGGCGTTACGTCACAAATCATGTGACCTGCATAGCAACCAGCCGCGAAGGGTAAAACAAACCGAAGGCAAAGCCCGAGGCAAATCAAAAAGGTATCTATTCACAGAAGTTTTGCTGTGGATTATGTCAGTTATGGATACTAACGGACTACTTTGTATTAATGATGAATGATATTTGTGTATGCGAATGTATGTCGGTGGTGAGAACTGAATGTAACGTTAATAAAACACTCATGTAAAGCGCTTTGTGACTAGCTAACGTTACATGTCTGTGAAAGGCGCTAGCAGCTATATGAATACAGATCTTCTTTACAGAATGTCTTATCAATATATAGACAGTCTCCTAGCGCCTGCATTGACCAGGTACCACAGAAAGCTGTCGCTTGTAGGTTTACAATCTTGTCCCTATCGGCATCCTGCTGAGTCCTGGGAGAACAACCCAAAAGCATGACCCAGGCTCGAGTATCCAGACATATATAATTACCTCATCAAATCCCCTGGTATGAACACCATGTGTACATACCACGTGTCCTACACTTGCTGTCATGTTTAAATACCCATCAAGCATTGATTACATTAACTATGTAATCGATTTATTATTCATTAAAAAAAACTTAATTCAAAAGCACCATGTTACAAAGTGGCTGTAATGAGCTCAGTCTGTCAGTGGCACAGCTTGTACAATGTCAGTGAGGGACACAGTTTTTTCAAAAAGCCAAAAAAAGGCTAACTGCATAAATGTATCTTATTCCCCACACAACTACCATTAGTGCATTCCATTGTTGCTTTTCCAGGGTGGCCGCGGGTCCTTAAAAAGTCTTAAAATGTCTTAAATAAAGTTTTCCTAATAAAAGGCCTTAAAAAGTATTAAAATGTCTTAAATTCAGATTCTATGGGTCTTAAATATTTCTGGTCACATTACCGCTAAAATTTCTCCAGTCTGACGGACCCAATGTCCGTCTAATAACCAGTGAAGCATCGAATCGTGAGAATGATTCTGATTTTATTACATAAACAGTGATTGATAATGATAATGCAGGACTCGACATTAACGCTTGTCCGCCTGATGAGAACATCAACAAAAACAAAAATAACTAGGGAATGACTAAACCGAGAGAATGATTCTGATTTTATTACTTTTATTGTAAGTTGCGATCGATTGTGGATAATAAATGTATTACTGACGGTAAGGTTGCGCTGTTGACGCTCGCGCAGCCTCTCGAGGAGAAATCTACACAAATGAGCGCAACACACACACTCATTTAACAACATACTGCCAATAATAAATCTAAATGTGGAGTTTTATATGTTTAACATATTTTAAGCAAACTGAATTATTTTTCCTGAATACCATCACGATTGAAAATGTGACATTGATTTCCTACAACAGTTCAATAAACAGTTAAAATTAAGTCACTTACATTTTAGATGCAATATTGGCTGTTTTTGTTCTGTTTCAGCAGCGAAAATAGTTCCAAACAAAAATCACAGCAGAACCACGGCGCATCTCACAGGAACACTCGACCTGTTTTCATTACTGAATGATTCAGCATTTTGATCGAATCGGTTGAGTCAAAGATTCAATGACCCATACGTTAACATCTGTCTCATTCTTGAATGAATCAACCGTTAAAACGAATCGTTTGTATGAATGAATCAATGACTCAATGACTCAATGACTCACTCATTAAGACGGTCGCCTGCCGCCACCTACTGGCGGTTTAGTGTTATGTTTAAAAGTAGTATCATTCTTTCCAACGTTTCTTATTTGTATATTTAAATCAATTTCATAACATTATTTTATGCAATTGTAATTTTTCAGTGTAAATGATTTAATTTGATCAGCCCTTTGTCGAGCCCTGTAATGTATTTCTGCAGCGCTGTTGAGACTCACGCTGCCTGTCTGTGTGAGAGATTTTAAAGTGAGAAATCAAAACTAATGTGCATAACAGCACATAAAAAAACTCAAAGAAGAAACATACTGAGGTAAAAATAAAACATGTTGAGTTTTTTTATTTATAACATATGATATAGTTTTTTATTTTATTTTTTATTATAAGATATAGTTAAGTGACAGGAGCTATTTTGCTGAATATTCTCACGATTGCAAATATTACATTGATTTTAGTTCAATAAACAAGTAGTTAATATTAAATTACTTCAATTGCTTAGGTTAAACATTAAATATTACATATACGTATGTAAAATAATGTGTATTTCCATCACAGGTTTGGTATTAAATTTCACTTCAAGGTGGCATTAAATATGCAGAAACATTTGGCCACACATCATGAACAGACTTTAGTCCCATGAAACTTAAACTGGAATGTCACTGTTTCTGTCACTACGACTTCACGAACGGGTGAACACGCGCAAATTGAACTGAATCGATGACATGATAATCGGAATCAAACCGAACCGTGAGACCATTGTAGGTTCACACCCCTAATACTCTGTGCTGTGTCAGCGAGTTAATAATAATTAACAAACAAAATAAGTTATAAGTTCAATAAGTTAATACAAACAAACAAATTTGTACTTATTCCCTCACCCAATGAGAATCGATAAGGAATCGAATCGATAAGCAATATCGATAATGGAATCGGAATCGTTAAATTCTTATCAATTCCCATCCCTAATCAAGTGTGTCAAAATGAAAGTGAGCCAATAAGTGGTCTTCTACTGCCCTCTGCTGGTCACACAAGTGCTTCATATGTAGACATATGCTTACACACACACACACGGGATATGTTATTGTGAAAATCTCTTTTAATGGTGTATAAGCATGCATTTAACATATTTCTTTGTGATGTAATAATATAAAACTATATTAAAACTAATAAAAAAATAGCTTTAAGCGTTTGTTTGTTAGCCAATGCTGAAAGCAGATAAAAAAGATTAAAAATGTCGGTAACACTTTACAATAAGGTTCATTTATTAAACAGTAGTTAATGTATTAATTAACATGAACCATGAGCAATACATTTGTTACTGTTTTTGTTCATCTTTGTTAACATTAGTTAATACAAATCCAGCTGTTCATTGTTAGTTTATGTTAGTTCACAGTGCATTAACTAATGTTAACAAGATTTTAATAAAGTATTTGTAAATGTTGAAATTAACATTAACAAAGATTAACAAATGCTGAAGGAGTATTGTTCATTCTTAGTTAATGTTAACTACATTAGTTAACATTAACTAAGAATTCGTCGCGGGGGGCGTTCCCGAGCCCCACGACGATAGATTTGGATCAAGAACCCCGAGAGAACCTTACTATCAAAATTTGAGCGTGCAGAGACTTTCTGTTTTCGAGTTATGAGTGAATTTGTACTTGGGGGGCGTGGCCCAACGTTATACTTTCGTTTTCAGCCTTCCTGTGACACAATTGTAAATAGTAATAAATAAAATAAATAAATGCAGTCCATAATACTCCAATAGATGAATTTGGACAAAATGTGATTGTAAATGTGAAAATAATGATTTAATAAAGTCTACATTTCAATTATATATAACAATATTAGGGAGTAGTATGATGAAATGACAGCAGGGGGCAGTAAAATACCACTTATTGGCTGTTATAGCCATCCAAAATCTTTTAGCCATCCAATTTACACTATTATAGCCATTCAAATGAAAAAATTATACCTTTTCTGATAATTATTGATCTAGAGAGTCCAGATAATTGTACTGCACTGGTTTTAAACATTAAGATATGAAAATTTTACAATCATAGATGGAAAAGGCCATTTACAGCCAATACAGGCAATTTACCATAGGAAATGCATGGTTTTAAAGCTTTTCAACAGTTATAGCGCCACCTATTGTCCGATCTCCATGAAACTTTGCATGCTTCTTCACCATGGTATGACACATATGCTCCTCAATTTTTGTCAAGTTCTGAGTTTTTATTTATGATTTATAGGCTTTTGAGTGTATTTGGACACGCCCCTTTTCTAAATGACCCTATTATAGCCATACGAAAAATGCAAAAGTTCAACTTTTTTTCGATAATTATTGATCTAGAGAGTCCAGAGAATTGACCTAGACTGGTCTGGTTCCAATCGGGCGAAAAACCAGGGACTAGTTCGCAAAAGTAGGTTTTTAACATATTCGTGAATATTTAATGAACGATTTAATTGACAGCAATGGTTCTAGAGGCAAAGTTGTTTAGCATGAGGAGATCTATCAAATGATATGCATATTGTGGGGATGTGTAAAACACCACGTGATTACAGAGCCGTAAAACTCGTTAGCTCCAACTAGTGGCCGATTTCTTTCAAAACTCTTACAGACCTCTTGGGCCATGAGTTGAACATGCCCATCGAGTTTCGTTCCGATCGGCCTTCGTTAACCTCGTCTAATAGGTGCTCAAATTCATTGGCCAATGGCGGCCATGTTTTTTGAGTTACGCCAATTTCCTCATACACATACATGGGGCCTTGGACCAAGACACTGCATACCAATTTTCAAGTCAATCGGACTAACGGTCAGGTGGTCATAGCCCTTTTATGGGTTTTTTTATGTTATAGCGCCACCTAGTGTTCGATCGTCGCGATATTTTTACTGTGACCTCAAACTGTCCTCATACACATGTCTCTTGAGTTTGGTGAAGATATCTCATTTACTTTTCGAATTATAGCCCTTTTAGTAAAATAGGCTCCTCCCACAACGATCATTTTACTCCCCCTAGCGACCGGAAATCGAAAAATCAACTTTTTTTCAATAACGATTGATAATCAGACTCCAGAGAACATGTATGCATTTGTTTGGTTTTGATCGGGCGAAAAACCAGGGACTAGTTCGCAAAATTAGGTTTTTGACAAAATTCAAAATGGCGGAAAAATTTGCATACCGGAAATGAAATCGGAGATATACATTTTTTACTTCAGGCCTCCAGCTTTCCAATGATATAAGACACTTGAGTCTACGACATACGGTTTAGGAGTTATAAGCAGTTTTGCGCAATTGATCGCTGTAGCGCCACCTATAGGCCAATCGGGCTCATACTTTGATAACCTCTCCTCGATTTTTGTACTACCATCTGACAAAGTTTCAACTCTCCAGCACTTACGGTTTGGGCTGCACGATGCGTTTTACAGGAGAATAATAATAATAATAATAATAAAAATCGGAACGAATACAATAGGTTTTCAGCACTTCGTGCTTGAACACCTAAAAATCAGCACAATTACAATAGGTTTTCAGCACTTCGTGCTTGAACACCTAATAATAAAAATCTGTACAAATACAATAGGTTTTCAGCACTTCGTGCTTGAACACCTAATAAAAATCCTTACAAATACAATAGGTTTTCAGCACTTCGTGCTTGAACACCTAATAATAATAAAAATCAGTACAAATACAATAGGTTTTCAGCACTTCGTGCTTGAACACCTAATAAAAATCCTTACAATTACAATAGGTTTTCAGCACTTCGTGCTTGAACACCTAATAATAAAAATCAGTACAAATACAATAGGTTTTCAGCACTTCGTGCTTGAACACCTAAAAATCCTTACAATTACAATAGGTTTTCAGCACTTCGTGCTTGAACACCTAAAAATCAGGACAATTACAATAGGTTTTCAGCACTTCGTGCTTGAACACCTAAAAATCAGTACAAATACAATAGGTTTTCAGCACTTCGTGCTTGAACACCTAATAAAAATCAGTACAAATACAATAGGTTTTCAGCACTTCGTGCTTGAACACCTAATAAAAATCGGAACGAATACAATAGGTTTTCAGCACTTCGTGCTTGAACACCTAATAAAAATCCTTACAATTACAATAGGTTTTCAGCACTTTGTGCTTGAACACCTAATAATAAGCAACCTTTTTGGCGGTTATAGCGCCACCTTTGGTCCAATCTCCATTAAACTTTGCATGCTTCCTCAGCATGTCATGACACATATGCTCATCAATTTTGGTGAAGTTTTGCCTTTTTCTTCAGGATTTATAGGCTTTTGACTGCATTTTGCCATGAACCATTTCCTACATGACTCTGTTATGGCCAACCAAATGCAATTTTTCAACTTTTTCTCAATAATTATTGATAGTCAGACTCCACAGAACATTTCTGCACCAGTTTGGTTCAGATCAAGCCAAAAACCAGGGACTAGTTTGCAAAAGTAGGTTTTGGACAAAATCGGCCATAAAATTTTTTCCTGGGCTCAAATCGACAATCCGAGATATACATCTTGTTCGCCTTGAGCCAGGGATCACGGTGATGTAAAAACCTTGATTCTAGGACAAACGGTTGAGGAGTTATGGCCATTTTAGTACTTTTGCTTGCTGTAGCGCCACCTATGGGCCAATCGGGCTCATACTTTGATAACCTCTCCTCGATTTTTGTACTACCATCTGGCAAAGTTTCAGAGCTCCAGCTCTTACAGTTTGGGCTGCACGATGCGTTTTAGGGGAAAATAATAATAATAATAATAAAAATCCTTACAATTACAATAGGTTTTCAGCACTTTGTGCTTGAACACCTAATTACATAATATAGCGCTAACAGTAACAACTCTGCACACACAATAAGTTCTTAGGTTAACCTATATTACCAACTGACTGGTGATGTCTGGATAGGCACGATATTAAATTAAATAAACTATAAAGCCCATTTATTAATTGATTTTTCTTCTTCTAACGTTACTCTGGTATAACATTATGTGCTGCATATTATGACCGTTCTAAAAGCTTGGCTTTTATTTTCATATGGTATATTTACTATTACTTCCGGGTCACGTGGCCAACCTGTCTACCGGTATGTTTTAATGTAGATCTTCAAACGGAAAAATGGAAAAAGGAATTTAAAAAAAAAAAAAAAATCGGACCGTTATTTGATTTTTGTTTTGTCATTTTTCGTTTTTGTATTCAGAACCAAAAACGGGAGAACGGCTCTTTTTTTTTTACCGTTTCTTTGTTTTTGGTTTAAAACGACAAACGAAAAAAAGGTGGTTTCTCGCGGTTCAAACGAAAAAAACAAACTATCAAAACGTACACGGTCCGTGTATCTTTTGGTCATTTGATTTCCTGTTTGGAATGGAATAACGAGAAATGAAATCCAGCTCGTTTATTCGTTTTTTTGTTTAGTTTAAAAAACGAAAAATTAGATTTTGGCTCGATTTTTCATTTTTCGTTTGTGGTTTACAAATCGGTTTATGGGTTCGATATTTCATTTGCACACGTGGGCGGCGCTGAAACGCCCCTTTCATCTGATTGGTCAAACCGCCCCGCCTTCAGTACAAGCTTTTCTTTCTGTCGGGCAGAATAAGAGTATTAATAAATGCACTTTAATAAAACAATGTCTGAAACCACCACTCACTGTTAACTACGCACAATATTTGAAGCAGAAATGTTGCTGGTAATGGGGGCTCTGCGACCCCAGTAATGTGAGCCACAGTAGACCTATGACAGATTATTTTAGCATTTCCCATTGATAAATACAGTGCAAATAGTTCCGTCTCTTTGGATAAAGGGGCGGCAGTGGCTCGGTGGTTCATGTTGGTTTTCTACAAACCGGAAGGTTGGTGGTTCAATCCTCGGTTCCACTTGACCAAGTGTCGAGGTGTCCATGAGCAAGACACCTAACCCCAGCTGCTCCCGACGAGCTGGATGGCGCCTTGCATGGCTGCCGTCGCCCGTCGGTGTATGAATGGGTGAATGTGAGGCAAATTGTAAAGCGCTTTGGTGGCCATTGGGTCTGTGAAAGCGCTATATAAATGCAGTCCATTTACCATAAAAGGGAAGTGGAAATAAAAATCAATAACTGAACTGTACCATGATAAAATATGTCCGTAACATTAGTTGTCCGTAGATGACCTACCCATAACGGTTACATTAGAGTTAGGGGATAACACAGTTTGTACAGTATAAAAATCATGATGTCTAAAGTTCCCATAAAACATGAAAACCCAATGGGAATATATCCTTGTTGTTGTGTAAAACATCCGTTCATAATCTGTGATTACACAATTCCAATACGAATAGCACCGGGAGGCGTCTGGAATAACTGTGCAATGATCAATCCGCATTTTTACGTAAACCAGCTAATTTTACAGTAGGCTATCCTTCTCGTATAACACACAAATGGGCTTCCTTTGTGAAATATAGCAGACCACCTTTTTTAAAACTGTTATTTAAGATATATTTGTGCATAAATGTTTGCATTCAAGTTTTTCATATAGTCAGTCCGACAGATAGATAGATAGATAGATAGATAGATAGATAGATAGATAGATAGATAGATAGATAGATAGATAGATAGATAGATAGATAGATAGATAGATAGATAGATAGATAGATAGATAGATAGATAGATAGAACCTTTGTAAGATATTGTAAGATATGCGCTCGTCTTCACAAAAACTACATGCAGGGTTTTTAAACATCTCGTGTGGAGAAAATATAGTTTATTCTGGGCAGTATGGCAAGCCATGGCAAAAAGCAGGCTAACTTGTAGGCTATAGCCTTGAAAGGAAAACACATTTGCCGAGTTAAAACAGAGTTTTTGTTGTTGAATCATATTTTTTCTAGTACATCTTAAAATATAGAGCTCATGACAAATAAAAGATGGACTAATATTAAATGCAAAAACTAACAATATCTTAAAAGAAACTATAGAGTGGCAAACTTTGAAGTAGGGTTCAAGTTTTAATTAGTTTTACAGCTTGAAATGTAAAGCTTGTTCTCATACACAGATATGGCCTATTTATGAATGAAATTCATGCTTTTATTTGTCATTTAAACTGATGCAAACAGGAAAAGAGTAGAAAGACGTATTATCCTGTCGCCCCCTCTAGTGGACAGCATTAAGTATTACGCCCATTGCTCAGATAACGCAAGTCAATGGATTCTTTTGGGAAAGTAAGTCTGACCAGTTAGAAAAAGATATAAGCGAGTCAGACCAGTCTGAAGGTCTGAGCTGAGTTTGGTGAAGCATTAAAGTTCTAGGCGGAGTCAATTTCTCATAATAATAATAATAACGTTTAAATATATGCTTTCTCAAGCCAACATAATAAACAGAACTCAGAGAAACATCGACCAATTCAGTATGTAATAAAATTGTATTAGTTTTATAATAAAACTAATAACATTTTAAAGGTATGCCGTGCTCTTCAACTGTCATGATTTTAATTAATCCCAAACCCTGCTAATTTTGAAAGTAGCCTAGCCTACGTTCTGTACGTTCACTGATTCTAGCTTCTCTCTTTTCTGTCTCTTTCTTTTCATGTGAACCGAGTAGGCTATAGCCTATGCTTACATTTATAAATATAAACTTTATTTCTATTCAATTTTCAAAATTATTTAGGCATATACTGTGCATGTCACACACACACCTTTTGATGTAAATAAAAGACGAGAGTGGTAAATGTTATGAACATATTATCATGTTACAGTTCAGCCTATTATTGATTTTTATTTCCACTTCCCTTTTATCCAAAGAGACGGAACTATTTGCACTGTATTTATCAATGGGAAATGCTAAAATAATCTGTCATAGGTCTACTGTGGCTCACATTACTGGGGTCGCAGAGCCCCCATTACCAGCAACATTTCTGCTTCAAATATTGTGCGTAGTTAACAGTGAGTGGTGGTTTCAGACATTGTTTTATTAAAGTGCATTTATTAATACTCTTATTCTGCCCGACAGAAAGAAAAGCTTGTACTGAAGGCGGAGCGGTTTGATCAATCAGATGAAAGGGGCGTTTCAGCGCCGCCCACGTGTGCAAATGAAATATCGAACCCATAAACCGATTTGTAAACCACAAACGAAAAATGAAAAATCGAGCCAAAATCTAATTTTTCGTTTTTTAAACTAAACAAAAAAACGAATAAACGAGCTGGATTTCATTTCTCGTTATTCCATTCCAAACAGGAAATCAAATGACCAAAAGATACACGGACCATACACGGACCCGTCACTATACATTTTAACTAATACAATACAACTTGTGTGTGCAAAATCCAAAATCACATGAATGTGCAGCATTTTGTACAAATAGAGACATAGTTGTTAATACAAAACCTCGATTTTGTATTAATGTAGGCCAGAATTTGCAGTAGCACCTCAATGCAGTACATAAGATCCACAGGGAGGAGTCGGATCAAGATCCGAGGGGTGGAGATGGGTAGGATTAGGGGTGGGTTTAGGGATTAGGGGTGTGTTTAGGGATCAGGGGGCGGAGATGGGTAGGTTTAGGTATATGTAAGGTGGGAGGAGTTGGATCTGGATCCGACTCCTCCCCGTGGATTTCATGTTCTGCAGTGAGGACCATCTCAGAATTTGTGCATGCAACAAGTAAGATGTGCAGTTGTGGATCAGGTGACACGCGTGCATTCATTGACTCGTTTCTGAGTCGATCCTATTTGATTCATTTGAATTTTGAGACTTTCATTTCGCGGGTTTCGCCTTCCACGATCCACACACAGCTGTCTGAGAAAACCTGCTACCACTAGATGGCAGTATTCTGCTAAAACAGACAACGGCCGCGTAATCAAGCGTTCTTCCGCATTTAAGACGCTTAATGAGAGTGATATTGAAGCACCAAATTTAGTACACAATAATATAGGCCTACCCTATTAATAAAGCATACTTTATAGAGGTAAACAGATAACATCAGATTATGAACAACACCCATAGAAAACCATTAGTTGCATGTAGCCTACAGTATATTGGCTACGAGTTTAAATATCACCGTCTTACTGCATTGACGTTAAGCTTTTTCTTTATAATATGCTCTATGGGAGGAAAACTATATAGCCTACAGACAAGAGACTACATGAACGCAACGCACGGCGTTTCAATTAATGGCATTTTCCTTCGAGCCTGCTAAAAAGAAAAAGCTTAACACGAAATTCTGCAGTTGCGTTTAACTTCGCATGTGAATGGGAGAGCAACCGGTCCGAGAGCGCAGTGAAGTAAGTTTTAGGTTTGATATTCGCCACATTTTATAAAGGGAACATCTACAAACTCCACTCACAGTCAAAAAAATATAAACGTCCAGTCATTCATTCAAATGTTATATTATAACATTGGAAGTCTAGTGGGCAGACTGACTTGCCTACTGTATGTCCAGCCAATATCTCGATTGAACAGTACAATTTTTTACATTACTGTAAATTGTTTTTCTATTCATGTTCCAAAGGTTGTAGTACGTTCCTAGTGATAAGTCAGGTGAAATTTTACATTATTCACCTGCAAGTCACCAAAAACCCGTTTGGTTAATTACAGTAATTTGTATATAAAATAATAATAGTTTACTGTAAATAGGCTACATGAAGGGAGGTATTGGGACAATTACACCCGTAGTAAGCAAGCCTAGTCACTACTACAACTATTTTGAACATGAAAAAACCCTTTTGGTGAATTACAGTATTTTTCTGCAGAATAGGCTACAGGCTACATGAAGGGAAGTATTGTCCAAATTTTACTTGTAAGTCAGTCTTACAGAAACCTTCTACGAGCTTTGGAATTTGAAAATGTCTGTTATTAAATTTTAAAAGTAATTGCATTAAAACAAATTATACGTTTTAACCACTGATCTATATAGAATGACATTATATAGACCAGTGGTTTTAACGCAGTTAGTGGAATTGGCAGACGTTCTCTTGTGCATCATGAGCTGTGGTTAGCGCGTCGAAGCATTCTCATGTAGAAATATGCAGCTACAGGCCCGCTACGCCAGTTGATTTTCAATTAATATTTCATGTCGACATACAATGGTTGCATATTGTTAAAACTCATCGTGCTATAGTAAGACTATAGCCTATAACAGTGGCTTAAGGGTCAAGGGAAAACAAATGTACTGCGAAAATCGTCTTTAATGTTTAAAAACAGACATTTTCAAATTCCAAAGCTTGTATACTATGTACACAATGTGTAGTCAGATAAAAATAAGCATATAATATGAACGCAACTGCGAAATTTCACCTTTTTTTAACAGGAAGGAAAATGCCATTAATTGAAACGCCGTGCGTTGCGTTCATGTAGTCTCTTGTCTGTAGGCTATATAGTTTTCCTCCCATAGAGCATATTATAAAGAAAAAGCTTAACGTCAATGCAGTAAGACGGTGATATTTAAACTCGTAGCCAATATACTGTAGGCTACATGCAACTAATGGTTTTCTATGGGTGTTGTTCATAATCTGATGTTATCTGTTTACCTCTATAAAGTATGCTTTATTAATAGGGTAGGCCTATATTATTGTGTACTAAATTTGGTGCTTCAATATCACTCTCATTAAGCGTCTTAAATGCGGAAGAACGCTTGATTACGCGGCCGTTGTCTGTTTTAGCAGAATACTGCCATCTAGTGGTAGCAGGTTTTCTCAGACAGCTGTGTGTGGATCGTGGAAGGCGAAACCCGCGAAATGAAAGTCTCAAAATTTAAATGAATCAAATAGGATCGACTCAGAAACGAGTCAATGAATGCACGCGTGTCACCTGATCCACAACTGCACATCTTACTTGTTGCATGCACAAATTCTGGCCTACATTAATACAAAATCGAGGTTTTGTATTAACAACTATGTCTCTATTTGTACAAAATGCTGCACATTCATGTGATTTTGGATTTTGCACACACAAGTTGTATTGTATTAGTTAAAATGTAGTGACGCACATTTGTGAATTTGTCAAATAGATGGGTAGTTGTGCACATATTAATAATTAGCACCAGGCCTATTCATTTGTAGTTGTTTGTGTGTGGGTTGTGAAATGCTTAAAAACCGCGAAAAGAAAGTCTCAAAATCCAAATGAATCAAATGAGATCGACAAAGAAAAGACGTCAATGAATGCACGCGCGTCACCTGATCCACACATGCACATCTTCTGTGTTGCATGCGCAAATTATGATACACTAATACAAAGGAAACCATTTGTATTCACAAAAATGTCTCTATTTGTACAAATTGCTTCACATTCATTCAATTTTGAATTTTGCACACACAAGTTGAAAGGCATGGATAAAACATTTCTGCCACATGTATCAAGTTCATTGATAAGTGTGCTTGCACGTGTTAATCATTTTGATACTATAATCATCCCATATTCAACCATCAAAATGTAATTTATTAATATGTATTCGTGTACAAAATAACATATAAACATCTTTTCCTATTCTATTTTGCCTGGAAAGCTTCCAATGCGCTTGCGTGTCCCGTGAAAAATAGGCGTCGGTTCTATTTCTAGCATGCACGCGTTTTCCTCGTGCCTGAGACATGCGTGTCATGCAGGCAGTCTGCAAGCTCTAACCTGTTAACATGGGAGCTGAAATAAAAACGGACACGCCACGCAGCTGAGACTCTTACGCCACGCAGCCAGTGTGTCACCGGCCTAACTGAAAAGAGTGTCTCTGATTCTTTTTGTTTGTTTGTTTTTTACAGACTACATCCACAATCGTGTTTCCACATCTGAGATGAAGGCAGTTAAAAGAACAAAGTGGAATAATGAGAATAAGCTCTTCAAAAAACACAACTTCTCTGAATAATGTGGAGGAAGATATATGCATGATTTGTAAATAAACACTTTAAATACATTGTCTAACTCTCAGCCTGTTATTTGAAGTAAAAAAAAAAGTAAAATCACATTATTTGTTGCATTGCAGTTTGAGACATTCACTGTTTTGTATCTTAATTCATTATATTGCAGATGTGTGAAAATAAAACTTATTTAGGATATTCTGGTTGTATTTCAATGGTATTGTACAGCATTTTATTAGTATTGCATTTCAGTAGTATTGTAGTAGTATTGTAATTATACTTTAGCTGTATTATGTATTGCAGTACTACTGCAGTTATATTGCAGTATTATTGTAGTATTCAGTGCAGTACTACTGCAGTTATATTGCAGTATTATTGTAGTATTCAGTGCAGTACTACTGCAGTTATATTGCAGTATTATAGTAGTATTCAGTGCAGTAATACCGCAGTTATATTGCAGTATTATTGTAGTATTCAGTGCAGTAATACCGCAGTTATATTGCAGTATTATTGTAGTATTCAGTGCAGTACTACCGCAGTTATATTGCAGTATTATTGTAGTATTCAGTGCAGTACTACTGCAGTTATATTGCAGTATTATTGTAGTATTCAGTGCGGTACTACTGCAGTTATATTGCAGTATTATTGTAGTATTCAGTGCAGTAATACCGCAGTTATATTGCAGTATTATTGTAGTATTCAGTGCGGTACTACTGCAGTTATATTGCAGTATTATTGTAGTATTCAGTGCAGTACTACTGCAGTTATATTGCAGTATTATTGTAGTATTCAGTGCAGTACTACTGCAGTTATATTGCAGTATTATTGTAGTATTCAGTGCAGTACTACTGCAGTTATATTGCAGTATTATTGTAGTATTCAGTGTAGTAATACCGCAGTTATATTGCAGTATTATTGTAGTACTACTTCAATAATACTGCAGTATTTCTGATATGTAGTGCTACTTCAGTTGTATTGCCGTAACTGCAGTTGTACTCCAGCTATACTGCAATATTGCAGTTTTTTCGTGTCCAAAAAACTGCATTTTTCTACATGTAGCAAAAACTGCAGTATTACTTTAAAAAAACTGCAGTATTTTTTTGTAAAGGATGACCTGTAAAAAAAGAGTATTCAATAACAGCTTAATAATCCCACATCTGCCTATGAATGTTTAAAACCTGTCTAGACCTGAAACAGACTTGTGCTACAGCTGCCTTAAAAACAACTGTCAGCATTTGTGTATTTTACCATATTTCAGCATTATTTCATGAATATTGTACTGAATGGAATGCAACCGAATAAACTATTTCATTTCACTTTAAGAAGCTTTCATTATTAAATCACTTTTCTTATACTATTTTCTCAAACCTAAAACAATCTAGTCCCTGATAGCTTTTAACATAACAAACCCTAAAAAAAATTTTTAAAAAAAGAAAGAAAAAAAAGACAGCTTTGGCTGGTTGCCATCGGCTACTCTGCGGGAGCTAAAATATCTAGGATTACCGTGTGTGCAGTGCTCACTTCAGCGAAAACGATCACATCCCCAACCAAGGAGGAAAAAGAAAAAAACAGATTTTAAATAGTTTTGCTGTACCAGTACCACGGGTAAGCATTTACTAACTTTATGATCCCATGTCTAAACTGTACGGTAAACAAGCTGTTTAGACTCCAGTGGAAAACACGTGAAAAGATGTCTAATATAAAAACAGTATATAGGGATATAGGTACAATTTGCTGAGAAAACTATTTGATTTAACAAACACACAATTGAGGTTTTGTGTTGCAATCAATAACATTTAGAGTAGCCGATGGCAACCAGCCAAAGCTGTCTCGTAGCTATATCCGAAACAGGAAAACAATGGAATCTGAACGGTGATCCCGGCACATTCTTGTGGTCACAGCCTGGGAATTTACAAGTTTGCACCATTGTTCATTTTCTACTTTTTACGTCGTTGTCAATCGATTGTGTAAACACTATGGAACAGCTGATCGGAACGTGCGCAATGTTGACGTTGACAGCAGCGCGGATTGATAGAAATGGAAAGAAAATTGTTGTGTTTATGTAGGCCTACTTGTCAGGAGATGGCGCTGTAGTTCACATGATGTTACCTATAAAAGGTGTAGAGTAAGAATCGTATAGTTGTTGCACCTGCTGTCTAATTATGTAGCCGTGTGGCACTTTGGCATTGCTTGTGGGTTACTTGTCTTCATGATTACCAGGACTTAGACATAACAAAAATAGTGCCCATTAAAACTGAGGTATGAATTTTGCCCGGCGTGTTTTTTGTGTGGTAAATTAATCAAGCTTTGAAACGCAAATAATTTTTTTCACGTAAAAACGCACAGTTTTGTGGCCCCGGAAACTAACCGGGAGTACTTTCTTGAAAAACTTCCAGCGGCCAGAACTCAGACCAGGGAGGTGACCACAGAGTGGGTCAGTGTGTATCCACTATAGTGCTGGTAAGGATTGCATACAACTTCATGTCTTAATGGGCGAACTAACCCTTTAACCCCACTAACGTAAGGCTCCGCCTACTTGAGGCACAGGCTCCTCCCACTTGAAGTGTCTGGGCTTCAGCGATACAGTATATTCTTGGCATTCCCTGCTTTTCATGCTGGAGAACTGTACTGAATAATATTTGTGAAACTCACAGGATTATGATTTACATAGGCCTATATATGTTTTTGTGTTTTTTTTCGGTCTAGTTTAGAGTAGAATCACTATTTCACAGAGATGCATTGTTGTAGCCACAGGACAAATGAGTTACACACCAGTGAATGTCATAGCAAAACCAATCCATCATTCAGAACAATAAAAACACCCAGAAAAGGAGTTGATTGAAAGAGCCCGAAACACTGTACACTAGCGACACCTGCTGGTCAAAATTGTAAATGCAACGAGAACACAGCCATACCAGAGCCATTTGAAGGCAAAGCCTGCCTGCAACCTTTAGCCTTTAGATATAAAAAATGGATATCAATGAAGGAGAGGCAATACTTTCGTTGGGAACTATATGTAGATTTTACCTTGATAAAATGCTATTTTTAAGAGAAGGCAGAGTAGAGAATGTCACAACAGGTAGGACTCCAACGGCATTACCGCAACAGCAAATGTGTAATAGTATTTAATAGTAGGCATTGTGTATTGAGTGATATTGTATAATGTCTAAAGAAAGTAAACAATATTGATGTTGGCTTTCAAGTTTGACCAATTATAATAGAACTTAAATGACTGTGACTGCCATGCACTATGCTGATATAATGCAACTTAATGAATAAAGAGAAAATTAATCATTTAATTATATATATAGTCTTTAATTACAAAATGTATAAAGTAATGATGTGTGATCTCTGTGGCTTCCAGGTTTCAACAATTAGACATTAATTTTAATGATATATGACTGCTGTGAATGCCTAACAATGATAATACTTTTTAAGTGAATGAAGGTAAACAAAATATTAAGCTTGTAATAAATGTATTCTTTTTATGGCTTTCAGACTTCTACAATTAAATATGTACATTTTTTTACTGACTTGCATCAGTGTATCATATGTATACCCAATAAAGCTGTCTTAAATGAAGATCCAAATCTAATCTCAAATGTGGTTCTCTAACAAGCTTAGATGTTATGGCAAGAAGGAGGCGGGAAACGGCGAACAATCAACAATTTTAATAAAAAAAAAAATAAACAAATACAAAAATTTAAGTAAAGACAAAAACAAAACATAAAATAAAATCCAGTCCTGGCCTCTCTCATCCTTCACTGGCGTCGCTCCTCCTTTTAAGCTTCCACTCCTCCGTGAGAGATACGAGACTGGTGCACCTCACTGGTGTCGATCATCAGTAATCCCGTCATCGGCCTCGCGCCGCTCTCTCACGGCCCTCTGCCTCGCGCCGCTCTCTCACGGCCATCGGCCTCGCGCCGCTCTCTCACGGCCATCGGCCTCGCGCCGCTCTCTCACGGCCATCGGCCTCGCGCCGCTCTCTCACGGCCATCGGCCTCGCGCCGCTCTCTCACGGCCATCGGCCTCGCGCCGCTCTCTCACGGCCATCGGCCTCGCGCCGCTCTCTCACCGCCCTCGGCCTCGCGCCGCTCTCTCACCGCCCTCGGCCTCGCGCCGCTCTCTCCCGGCCCTCGGCCTGCAGTTAACAAGCAATTCGCGTTTTTTACAGCTCGGCGAAGCACATTCTACAAACATTGCAGTCTATTGAATCACTGCATAAAAGATAATACTGATTAATAAATGCTAATTAAACATGGAGTAAAAGGATATAATAAGAAGCCAAAGGGAAGGCGATGGAGCATAAAGGTGCGTTCCATTCGACCGTAAGTGGACTGCGAAGTGGACTTCACAGGGTATTTCGCCATCTTAAGTGAGATTCCAATCCGAAGGGAACGAACATGTTCAGTTCAAAGGGCACTGCAAACGGCGTAGGGAATATCGATACATCACTTCACAGGAAGTGGAGAGCGAAAATCAACCAACTGTCATTGTGCACCGCGTCACCAGTCGGAACTAACCATAGAGCAGAGCCGTTGGAAGAGATTTTAAATTTAAATTTCTAACGGCTCTGATTTTACGTATGCATTGAGTATTCTTAAATATTGTTATTATTATACAAACTAGAGTATTTATGAACGGTTGGGGTGATGAATGTATCTATAGGCCTATATGATTTTAAATTAGAAAGGAAAGTAAATTACAAAATTGAATTAAGTTATATCATAATCTGCGCGACCCTGTTGTTGCCTTTTTTTGATGACGTTGCAGGGCATTCCAAATGAGTGATTATTGTCAGCGAAGTCCACTTCAACTCATGTACCGTGTTCAGGGAGTAGGGAACACACCCTGTCGAATGGAACGCACCTTAAGAATCCACTCCCGTTCACTTTTATAAAATGTTTAAATATAAATAGATCAAAATACAATAATCATAATAAAGCATGATTTGGTATTATATCATGAAGTAAACATTTATACAAGAACTTCTTAGATATTGTTGATTTGGGAGAAACTCATGTTGATCTCGGTAAAGAGGGACTCTGTTCACTGTAATAACTTTGAATGTTTCATTGTCCTGTCACTTGTTGTGGCTGGTTTGGGAAGATTTATTTAGAAGAGATAGATTTGACTGCTTAGTTTTATTGTTTGGTGAGGACACAATGTCGCATTTTGAATGTGATGGATCTGAAGATGAATTCAGACATGATTTCTTGATTTCAAACATTTTTTTGTATGATTGAGAAGAGAAGATGAATGAGCGAAACTCTTCCCACACGGAGGGCAGTGATACGGTTTCTCTCCAGTGTGGACCCTCTCATGTGATTTCAGAGATCCTGAACATTTGAATCTCTTGTCACAGTATGAACACTTGTAAGGTTTCACTCCAGTGTGGATCCTCTCATGTGTTTTCAGATATACTGAACATGTGAATCTCTTGTCACAGTATGAACACTTGTAAGGTTTTTCTCCAGTGTGAATTCTCTGGTGCTTTTTCAGTTCAGCATCTCTAACAAAAGTCTTCCCACAATCAAAGCACATGTGATTCTTCACACCATTGTGTCTTTTCTGGTGTACATTTAGAGAACTCATCTGACTAAAACTCTTTCCACACAAAGGACATGTGTAAGGCTTCTCCTGTGTGTGAACTTTCATGTGGTCCTTCAGCGCATCTCTCCTAAAAAATCTTTTACCACACTGATCACAGGTAAACGGTCTTTCTCCAGAATGACAACGCAGGTGTATTTTCAAAGTGCATGCTTTTCTGAAACTCCTCCCACATTGATCACACGTGTGCGGCTTCTCTCCAGTGTGGATTGTCATGTGTTCCTTAAGGGATCCTTTAAATGTGAAACTCATCCCACACTGATCACATGAGTACGGCTTCTCTCCAGTGTGGATTTTCATGTGATCACTAAGGGTTCCTTTTAATGTGAAACTCTTTCCACACTGATCACATGAGTACGGCTTCTCTCCAGTGTGGATTTTCATGTGATCCCTAAGGGTTCCTTTTAATGTGAAACTCTTTCCACACTGATCACATGAGTACGGCTTCTCTCCAGTGTGGATTTTCATGTGATCCCTAAGGGTTCCTTTTAATGTGAAACTCTTTCCACACTGATCACATTTGTACGGCTTCTTTCCAGTGTGGATTTTCATGTGATCCCTAAGGGTTCCTTTTACTGCGTAACTCTTCCCACACTGAGGGCAGGTGACAGATTTTTTTTTGGCTCTTCTTTTCAATAAATTACTTTCAGTCTGTGAGTGACTCAAAGATTTTTCACCGGTTTTGACATGATGTTGTTTCTCCTCCGCTTCACTCAGTTCTTCCCTCTCCTCATGGTCTTCCATCAGGTCTAAAATGAAAGTAAGGAAAGGTTCATTTTCAGTAAAACAAAAAAAAATTGAGAAATGTAAAGGGAAAGACACAAAGGTGAAACATGATGTAATATCAGAAAGAATGTAACTGCTATACAATTATTATTTCGATGCATTAATGTTTGAGATCGGCCAATAAATGCCATTACATTATTTTTTCAGATGGTCTATTTAAGGTTTTTTTTTTTATCTGACATCCCTCTCCAAATCACAGTGATCCTGGAGACTATCAGTGTCTCACGCCATAGGCTGGAAAACACCCTGGATTGATTCACACTAGGGATATAATGTTTATGTGATGAAAACATATCACGATTTTAGTGACCAAAATTATCACGATTATCAATATTATCACGGTTTTGTTAAAATGAGATGAAAATGTTCAGAACGTTCTCTCGTTTTATTAAAATTCATTTATAAATAAGGTTAGTGGATAATTCAGTAGCAAATGTTATTATAGTGGAAAACAAATTAGTTTGGAACAAATGAAAGGTAAAATGCTAAACATTGCTTTTTCTATTATTATAAAAATACATTGATGAAAAACAAATAAATGTATTTACATATACTATAAAATGAAAATACATTCATTTTAAATGTATAGAGCAGCTTTTTCATGAGGCAACATCATTTGATAGATAGGACAAAGTAAGAAAGACCATTAATAATCTTAATTTTCATTGCGCAAAAGTATTCCATTGCGCGGAAGAGATAGCCAGCAGCCATATCACCCTGTAGCCCAAGACTGGTTGCCCACTGAAGCTAAGCAGGGCTGAGCCTGGTTAGTACCTGGATGGGAGACCTTCTGAGAAAACCAGGTTGCTGCTGGAAGAGGTGTTAGTGAGGCCAGCAGGGGGTGCTCATCCTGTGGTCTGTGTGGGTCCTAACGCCCCAGTATAGTAATGGGGACACTATACTGTCAAAGAGCACCGTCCTTCGGATGAGACGTTAAACCGAGGTCCTGACTCTCTGTGGTCACAAAAAATCCCAGGATGTCTTTCGAAAGAGTAGGGGTGTAACCCCGGCATCCTGGCCAAATTTGCCCAGTGGCCTCTGTCCATCATGGCCTCCTAATCATACCCATATATATATATATACCAATTGGCTTCATCACTCTGTCTCCTCTCCACCAGTAAGCTGGTGTGTGGTGGGTGTTCTGGCGCAATATGGCTGCCGTCGCATCATCCAGGTGGATGCTGCACACTGGTGGTGGTAGAGGAGATTCCCCCTTCTATGTAAAGCGCTTTGAGTGCAGAGAAAAGCGCTATATAAATGTAATGAATTATTATTATTATTTGAATTATTAAGGCGCGAATACAGAGCGGCAAAGCGCCTATGCGCATCCCGCGCGCAGAATGATGCGCTTGAGGCAACATTGGCTCACAGCGCACAGCACTTCGCATTGAAAAGCTCAGAAAACAAGAGGAAGAGATATTGATGCTTTGTGTATCATATCTATGCAACAGTTTATTTAGCCTTTTCTTATAACAGTTTTAAATTTCAGTTACTGTGTGCGTGAAGAGCATGATTGAGAAACATAAATAAACTCTAGCAAGATTGAGTAGGGGAGAGCGGGATACAACGTAAAGGCCTGTTCACACCGGGACGAATTTCGCGTGCGATATTCGCCGACGTTTAACGCCTCATGACTAAACAAAGGGCGCCAATGTGAGTGTGCACACCGACGCGAAAAACGTCACGCGTAAAAACGTAATTTTTTTTAAAACGCCTCGGATTCGTTTTTTTTTTGGTTTGACGCGTCACGTCAAAAGCTATCCGCCCAATGAGATTGGCGCTTTTGCTCACGTGTCTGGAGCTTCTGAAGTTACAGTAAAACACAACTTGGGGGTGCTTAAACACAAAACGGTATTGCCGAGCACCAGTGGTGGACAGTAACGAAGAAAATGTAATTCGTTACTGTACTTAAGTAGCTTTTTTGCGTATCTGTACTTTACTCAAGTATTTCAATTTTGGGAGACTTTTACTTTAACTACACTACATTTCAAAGTCAAATATCTTACTTTTTACTCTACTACATTTTCAAAATCAGTCGTTCCTTTTTATTTATGAGTGGATAAAAACGTAACTGGTCAAATGAGCCACCAATCACAGTACAGCGCACGCACTTTGTTTTGAACTTGCCTTGGCGGTATCTACCAAGCGTGAACCAGAGCCGTTAAATATGAGAGTTGCGAACATAGATGGTTGTGACAGTGATCTCGCCGCCGTGCGGTCACGTTATTCGTGTAGCTCTCAATAGTTCCAAACAAATCGCGTTGCCAATGTTTTTTTAGCGGGGCAGAGAGCAGCAGCCATGCTATTATTGCCAATAGCGTCTGGCAGCAATTATCTGTAAATATTGACACATAATGTACATTGCTTTTTACGTTGACACTAAAATGACTTGCATATCATTTTTTTCTGGGGCGTAGCCTAGCAGAAACACTGCATTAATACGTTTTTGTGTTTAATTTTGGAGGGAAATTGGCTGCTCCCATATCATAGAATATATATATATATATATATATATATATATATATATTCTATGTATGTGTGTGTGTGTAAATATATGTGTGTGTGTGTATATGTAAGGGATAATCCACGGCTAGCCATGCATTAAAGGATTTTAATGCACGGCGTAGAGGCGAAGAACCACCCGACGCGAAGCGGAGCCTCTACACGTGCATTAAAATTCTTTAATGCATGGCTAGCCGTGGATTATCCCGCTTATACCATGGTTATTTGCCAAGTTAAAAAGAAGTTAAAGCTGTAACTGATGTTTACAGTGTAATTTTTTAACAGACGTGTAAAAGTTACACGTAAAAGTTGCGTGCGCGAGTTACCTGTGTGCGTCTCTTTCAGTTCTCTGTCACTCTCTTTTAATAATGAATTTAAATAAATGTGATCATTTATGTGATACAAGTTTCAATTTTAATGAAAACGTTTATTTATTAAAATAATTTATGAATGACAGGCAACACTGACAGTGACAAGGCAATCTTTATTTAAATAAATGAACGTTTTCATTTGTCTCACTCTACGAAAAAGAATTCAATTGTTGATATCAAGAATTCAATTGTTGATATCAAAAAATGTAATTGTTGATATCAACAATTGCATTCTTGATATCAACAATACATATCCTGGAAATGAATAAAAGTTAAAACGGCTTGCCATAATGTGCTTGCTTGTTAGCCTAACGTTAGATTCGTGAAGTCCGTTCTATGAATACATTTAAGATAAGTAACGAGCCGTTAACAAAATACAACGAATCTTGCATGATACCATTGGCCACCTATGTCATATTTCTTATATTTCGTTTACTTTGTGATATGGACCTAAGGGTCTGAAATAAAGAATGAATGAATGAATATTCACGATAGTACAATATATTGTGGTACATTACAGTCTTACAATAGCTCACATTATTCCTGTAAGGAGGCAAGCTAGCTACATCTCTCTTTCAGATATTGATATTGACCTACGTAGAGATTGTGTGTATACTGTCTCGTTTTTAATGCATCTCTCTTTTTCACACTGTTCTAAGTATGAATGCCATCATAAATTAATTCTCATGATCTATTTTAAGTAACTGTTAGGCTACTAATGTAAAAATGTTTATGGTTATATTATTTCCTTAGATCATCAATGACTGTGAGGAGGATCTCAGCCACATGCCCCAGACCTGTGATGCAGAAACACAATGGGAGGATCCATCTGTATCTGACCACAACTACGCTACAATATCTCAACTCAACCTGAAGCCACCTACATCTGAAATGGGAACACAATGCGTTGAGCCAGTGCTATAGTACATAACTCTGCTGAGAAACGACCACCTTTGTCAGCTCTACACAGGGTCGACATTGGATGCATTCCATTCAGTAGCCGAGCACCTTACCAGTTCATACACCGACAGCTTTCACGAGCACCTTACCAGTTCATACACCGACAGCTTTCACGAGCACCTTACCAGTTCATACACCGACAGCTTTCACGAGCACCTTACCAGTTCATACACCGACAGCTTTCACGAGCACCTTACCAGTTCATACACCGACAGCTTTCACGAGCACCTTACCAGTTCATACACCGACAGCTTTCACGAGCACCTTACCAGTTCATACACCGACAGCTTTCACGAGCACCTTACCAGTTCATACACCGACAGCTTTCACGAGCACCTTACCAGTTCATACACCGACAGCTTTCACGAGCACCTTACCAGTTCATACACCGACAGCTTTCACGAGCACCTTACCAGTTCATACACCGACAGCTTTCACGAGCACCTTACCAGTTCATACACCGACAGCTTTCACGAGCACCTTACCAGTTCATACACCGACAGCTTTCACGAGCACCTTACCAGTTCATACACCGACAGCTTTCAGCTACACACTTGAGATTAGCTCCTGATGACTCTGATGAAGCTGCGTCTTAATTTATTGCAGGGTGATCTTGCTGTAAGGTTTGGTGTTTCTCAGTCCATTGTAAGCAAGGTGATTTCGCGTTGGCTTGACATCATGGAGGAGAAGTGTTTCAGAGAGCAATTTCCAAACACAACATGTAGGGCTGCACAATATAGCAAAATAATCGCAATATGCATAACTTTTTTAGCTTTAATAAGAATCAGTGTATATATATATATATATATTTAATTCATACAGTGAAAACTAAGCAGTGTTTTATTTTTACATTTGATTATTCAGTTTCTGTTGTTAAATAGACCTAATGTAGGATAACCTGAACCCCTTAACCCCGTGGTTTACACTGATGTTAAAATAACACTTCTTATGCTACAGTAAAACACTGCTGTTCACTTTAACAAGTTGAAGGGATGTTTTCTTGTCACAAAAAAATTTGAAACACGTATGTAGGTTATTTAAGTTTAAATCTAATTTAAGTTAATTTTATAAATTAAGCACAATCGTATCGCATATCGCATTGTTTAATGAGTTATCGAATTTTTTCTTCAATATCGTGCACTTAATAACTTCGTCCAGGCGATGAAGTAATGGCAGACAGAGGCTTCACCATTACCGATCTCCTCTATGAAAGGAAGGTGAAACTTGTCCTTCCTGTAAACCTTTACAATATGACCAGATTTGACCTGTTATGAAGTTATTTTTATAAACCTTTACAATATGACCAGATTTTAACTGTTATGAAGTTATTTTTATAAACCTTTACAATGTGACCAGATTTTACCTGTTATGAAGTTATTTTTATAAACCTTTACAATGTGACCAGATTTTACCTGTTATGAAGTTATTTTTATAAACCTTTACAATGTGACCAGATTTCACCTGTCAGTCATTTATTATTAAACCATATGTGAGCTCTGTAGATTCCCTTTAAAACTTAAATGAATTAAGTCTTCTAGTTAGAAGGAATAAGTCACGTCACGTTTGCAAATGAAGACCATCTTGGTTTATTACTTAAGACATTTAAATGGTGAAATGTATCTACATGAAGGTCAGTAAAAGGTGTCTCTAGCTTCCTGAAAACATCAAACACTTCTTACAACTGATTTTATACAACTTATTTAATCATTTATATTTAACCAATTACCTCATCTCCTATCCTTAACTAAATATTCTCATTCCTTCTTATTTACACATAATTTTTCATTGCTGCTCCATCAACTCCTTACAGGACGAAGTAGTTAAATATGTCCACATGTTAACTGTTACCTCTGGCCACGTTAACAATGACGATGGATGAGAGTGAGACAATGTGAGACCAACTGATCGTCCTACGAAGTTTTCTCCGTGCTCCCAGTTTAAAACATTTATGGTATTAACGTTATTTGACATTTTGCTAAAGTTTTGGCTAACTAAAAAACAATCTTCTAACAACTGAAATAGCTACCGGATGTGCCGTGCCAGTTTAGCGGAAGTCGGATGACAAAATGCGGAAGTGCGAAGTATTAAAAGTGGGCGGGGCGGAATAAGGAATACGTCTGCAGCTGCAGTGACGATGTAGTTGCGCTGATGTGCTGCTCATGCTTGCTGTGTGAAACGGCCGTAACTGTGTTACTATGGTTACCAATGTTTATAGTAGCGGATTAATTTCGAACTGTAATCAAACTGACTGGAACTACCTGTGCATTAAACGGTTTTACTGCACACCTTCCAGCCAATCAGAATCGAGTATTTAAACAGCCCGTGGTATAAATATATATATATATATATATATATAGGCGTTGTGCAGGTTTATGTGAATGTATCATAACATTAAGAAGATGTTAATAATTATGACCATAGGCGCTCGAGAAAAATATATACAGTAAATGTTGTATACCTTATGGGAACAGTCCCCTTCCCTCCAAAATTAAACACAAAAAAATGTATTCAATTCAATATATATATATATATATATATATATATATATATATATATATATATATATATATATATATATATATATATATATATATATATATATATCAGACTAATTAATGTCATTTCATTAATAGATTGGTGTGCCAAGAGTGACATTAGTCTTCACTTAGACTGAGTTAAGCAAGAGTCTTGTGACAAATTAGGACATTATAGCCATAAAAAAAATCAAAGTACTTGAATACTCAAGTACATTTGAAGGCAAATACTTTTGTACTTTTACTCAAGTGAATGTTTAAAGGTAGGATTTCTACTTTTACTTGAGTAATATTTTACCTTGAGTATCTTTACTTTTACATGGTATGTGTACTTCGTCCACAACATACGTAACGGCGAAGAAGATAGAGTCTACACTGCCGGGAAGAAATAAGACGAGGAAGATGCAAGGCAAGATGAATGTAGAGCTGCTGGTCTCGTTGGTGTTGGAACATAAAGAACTATATGACAAACGCGACAGTGACTACAAAATATGGCTATTTCTGTTTTACATTAAGCGCCATCTAATGTCAGGGAATGAATTCGCATGTTCACTCTGCTCATCGTCAGCAAAAATCGCATGGGTGTGAACAAAAAACGCGTTGAAAAACGCTGGCGAATAACTTGCGCCGATATTCGTCACGGTGTGTAAGGCCCTTAACACTTTGACTTTCTTAGTTTGTATAAATCTACTGAGGATTTAGAGAATTTCTTTTTCCCCACATTAATTTCCCACATATCTAGTAGGCTACAATTATGTGGTTTTGTTTTATTAATACAGTGTATAGTTTTTTCTTGATATACCCCCCGAAAGAATGGAAGTGAAATGTGACAACATGCCCCATAATTGAGGTACATTGTAACACGTGAGGGGCAAAATGTAACATGACCATATGACAACTTAAAATGTTATCTGATCTAATAAAAACATATACAAGACAAACTAAAATATTTTCTCAATAAAATACAATTATGAACTTTTTCATATAAAATAATGATTTTTTTTTTTATAATTAAAAATAAACAAATGTTTGACTTTGTGAACAAACACACCAGAAAACACAGCTATACAGTTCAAAACATAATAATAATTCATAATTTCTGAACATTGACTCTCAGTCTTTAAACTTTTCTCATGTTTCCTCAATAGAATTCATAAAAGTATAGAATAGCACAGTTCTAATAGGGGCACATTAACAGTGTTACAACGTGCCTCCACCTGCACAACTGGGATTTAAACCTGGCTAGTGTGTTCTGCTAGTAAAGCCTAGTTCACACTACATGATTTTAAAACGTCGGGCTGAACTGTGCGGTTCACACTACATGACTTGCTCTCTGTGAAATCAGGAGTGTTCAAGTTGTTGAGTATGGAACGCTAAAAGGCTCACAATGCGCCACTTTCCTACCACGTTTTGTTAAAAAAGCGGCGTAAAAAGCGCAGTTTGAACGGCCAGGGCGCCGCTTTTTACGCCACCAAAAAGCGCCGTGGGATTGTGTAAACTACGGCATATTTTTCGTCGGTCTGGAAGCGGCGAAAAAAATTACGCTCTATATGCTCATGTAACGCCACTTTTTACGGGACAAGGTGTCCCCAATGACGCGTATCATAACGCGTCACACCGTGTCCTAACTACACGCGACGCGATAAAATTCCAGCGACAGCAAGTGTGTCTGTCCACACTAGACGCGACGCGATTGTGAGACGCCACACGTCAATCAAAAATCACAGCCATTCAGAACAGCGTGTGGGCGGAGTCTCTCTGTGAAAGCGCACTGCTGGCCCGCACTCGCATTGGAAATGGGTAAGGACATAATCAATGACCTGAACCACTTTCTGCACAATGAGGGCTTGTTTCTGAGGTATGTGGGATTTATCGTAGAGAATTGAATACCTTTGAACTTCGACAATCAGTTCCTCGTCGTCCATGTTTGATGATTAAATATTCATGACAGGCAGAACTTCCATCCAATGAGATCTCTGTGTGGGCGGATCTGTCAGCCGCGACATCGCAGAAATAGGAACCGTTTCTAAATTAGAAACTTCGCGTGTCGCCGTCGCGTCTGGTTAGGACAAAAACTCTGATTAACATGGAAAAGATACCTTTTATCGCGTGTCGCGTCGCGTGTAGTTAGGACACGGTGTCACAAGACGCGTAGTGTTAAATGATAATGACCTCCACCCTGTCTTTTCCAAAGCCAATCAATTTGAACTGTTATCACCCAATCAGTAAAGAACAAGAACAGACCACATTAATCCAACCCAGCACAAGGATGAGCTTCCATGCCTCAGCTCAACTCAATATTTAATATTCAATTATTTTAATTATCACAATTACAGTTTTAATTTTATTAAATTGAACAAGCACAACATTCAGCATTCAATTAAATATTCTTAAAGATTTATTATTAATAATATTATTTCAACATAATATCTCGTTATTTCGACATAACTATGTGTGCGTGCAACAAGCAAGATGTGCATTTGTAAATCCGGTGACACAAGTCACAAGCAAATAGTAGCAGCCCCCAATCAGAGACGAACACTGATGGGGGCCCCAGGCAAAATTAATCAATGAGGCCCTTTTAAAAATATATATTTTATATAGGCAGTTTTTAAAATATAATATATTATATATAAGATTTATTTTTGTTAATAGGCTATATCTTCATTATCTAGAGATATAATTAAACAAAAAGTAGGTCAAAACACATGCAAGCAGCGTTGAAACTTCCGGCCATCTCTCAGTTGCTAGGTCGAGTTAAGCGTGTAGTGACATTCTTTCACAGGAACACGAACGCTAACAAAGTTTACAAAGAAAAACAGATGCTACTGAACTTGCCCTGTTGCAAACTTAAAATTGACGTGGTGACCAGGTTGAACAACTTTCCTTGTTTCTAACTATCAGCAGCAAGGATCTGATAGTGGTGGTTATGGAGGCAGTGCACCTGTACAGAAGCAAAAATCCCTTGGTGAAGGTGACCCATCCCCAGCCCAACCAATGAGGTCAAAAGAATCCTGTGCGCTGTTGGATCTGCTTGGGGCAGCCTATGCACCAGTGGCTACAGTAGTCTGTGCCACTGCTGCAGACAGGGCACGGGAAGAAGTTGGCAAATTGGCAAATAAGTTGGCAAATAAGATCCACTTAAGTGGTGGTGTAAGCATGAAGGAGTGTACCCACTTTTGTCCCTAAAGCTGAATAGGTGATATTGTCTGAATGACAGATTTCCAAAGAAATTAAATGTGTTACTAGTTACAAAACTAATCACTATCGAAACAAGTATTATAGTGTTGATAAATAAATGTTTGCATCTCCTTTTCTGTCAATCTAGTAATACAATCTGTGGGGATCCCCTCAGAGTTAACAGATGAGGGGGATCCCCAAAAAAACTGTAAGCTGGATTGGCATAGCAATACCAGCGTTTCTCACAGGATGTTTGGTAAAACTGTGGTTAGTGTACCTCTGTCCCACTTTAATGTTAAATTCATCAATTTGGTCCACTTTGAGAGTTCAATCAATTATTAATGTTAAAAATAAGTTGTTAATCTAATTCATTATCAATTATTGAATTTAATTGAGACATGTTTTATTGAAATTTTAATAAAAACAAACAAAGGGTTTCAAGTTTGTTATAATAAAAGCATTTGTTCAACCAATTTAACTGTCATTTTAAAGGATGATAATAATAATCATAATTTAATAATACCGTTTATTTATTTAATAATTGATTAATACTGTAAACCATGATATTTTCTGAGACGTTATCATACTGTGAAAATCTCATACCATTACAACCCTACATGGGAGAGTCCCCCACCCCCGCTGTTAAAAAAGTAACTCAGCAACTTTTACTCTGAGTAAATTTTTTAAATGAGCTACTTTTTACTTTTACTTGAGTAAATTTTTAGACCGGTAATTTTACTTGTACTTAAGTAAAATTTAATTGAAGTAATAGTACTTTTACTTGAGTAGAATATTTTATTACTCTTTCCACCTCTGAATATATATACCGCTCGTTTTATAACATTGAGGAAATGCAGAAATGATTAGAAAAAACAGCAGCTACATGTAGAAAATCGATGTACTCCCAGTTACGAGCTCTGACGTCACATAGCCCGCGAAACCATCCAAAACAACAATGGCAGCCCCCACGGATGCAGTGTTTCTGTAGGCGGTACACGGTGAGAATACACTTTAGGACAATATAACGTTAACTAGTTTTCAGTCCATTGAGTGCAAGGATAAATTAATACCAAATACATTTCCAACAAATAAAGTAAAGTAAAAGGTATAACAGCTTATGCGCCGTTTTTCCTCCTCCGTTTCCCTCAAATAAACAAGGAGTAAGCACCTTTGGCGACAGAAATTATTACAAATGCGCATAAGCCCCGTAAGGTCCGCCATGCTGGTTTGTTTACATCTAGCTACCACAATTCCTTGCGCTCAGGTAGTTTGGCGTGACTGGCCTGAAATGCTACAAAGTCGTGAGTCGTGATTTACGTGCTCAAAAACCTGCCTGGAACGCAGCATAACTTACCTCAGGCTTGCTTTAATTCCGACGTGCAGTTCTTTCTGCGGCAGTGAGTCCTCCAGTTGTCAGACTCGCTGTGTAAAATGCTTTTCTGCCCTACTCTGACTCGGATTGGCTGTCAGGTATCGGCATTAGGAATGATGATTGTTTTTTTAAAAGCTGCGACGTTTATAGAGATATAGCGGGTAAATGCTGGCCACGCTTCCTGTTGCTGTATAATGAAGCACATCACAGGCGCGCGCCCAAGTGAAGCGTGAAATGACGTCATTACGCCGATATGCCAAATGAAAATAACTAATTCACTACCATTCTTTTTTCACATAAAGCACAAATAAGAAATTAAACAATATTTAGAAGTATTAGAAAAATAACATTTTACAATTTTAAAATTAATTTGAAGAATAAATTGTACAAACGTGTAGGCTATCCTCAACGAAAGGGAAATAAGTCTTTAAAGACATTCCACACACAACAGGACTGAAAAAATTGAGAATATAACCAACTTTGGTGGACATTTATCTTAAAGGAAGTGGTAATTATCTGTTTTGACAACTGCATGGTGATTGTTTGATTGATTTTATTGTGTTTTGTCAGTAAAGCCAGCTTATTTTCTTTAATCATCTCATTTCTGTGAATCTTTTTTTTTTTTTTTACACTCCATCTCCTTGGCCGAACCTAACAATGCTAGTCCAAATAAATAGTTACTTTAGTAACTGAGTAACAATTGAAATAAGTGTCACACATGTGAACCAAACATGTCCCCTCCCGGTCACCGTATATTGTAACAAAGATAATAAATGCATAAATGATCAAATGCCATTTAAAAGGTCCAACGTGGCTCATTGCAGATTCAGTATCAAGAATTTAGCAATTTAATGGGTACTTAATTTAGCGATTTATGGGATGTAAAAGGTCCCATGTTACTCCTCACACCCAGGCTCAATATGAAGTATTTACTATCAAAACTTCTAGGATTCATATACCAAAATATACAAAGATGCACAAATAACGTATAACAAATAAAAACAATACAACAATCACTGTTGGTTAAGCAAATTGTCTTCATGATTGTATAACTGTGAACATTGTGAACTGGCTCAGAAGACTAAACACTGAGTGAGTGAGGGCACTATATTGGTAACATCAACACTGATAGGCGAAATCAACAGAAGATTATGAAAACTGTGCCAAATGTTGTTCATAATGACAAATATCTATAAAATGACAGATCAAATAAAATTAACAGTGAGGATGGCACGCTAAGTCGAACTGCTGTAAGGCCGACTAAAATCTCCTTGAATAAAATATATTCTGTAGGGTAGTTAGCTTTGAGCATACATCTAAATATATATATACACATATATATATATATATATTTTTTTTTTAAGTATAGGACTGCTGCAAACTATATCAGCCTTGTGAGTAATGATTTTGCCTGGGCATTTGTTCATATATATAGTGACACCAGCAGACTGATTTGAACCATGATTAAATACCATATCAACCTCCCAAAAGGCCGACAATTCATCTGTTACTTGTAAAAAAATAAAAAAAATAAAAACTTGTTACTTTGGTTTTTGCAAACCAAAACAAAAATTGGCTTTCTTTAAACAGCATCCTTTCAATCCCCACAGTTCAAAGAACTACCCTATTTAAGTGTATAGGGACAATAGAAGAATGACTAAGTATAACCTAGGTCCCTTTTCCTTTTTTTTCTTTTATTTATTCATTTAATAATTTATTTTTCTTTTCTGTAATGCACTTTTGCACCTGTTCCTATTTACATGAACAATTAAACAGATATAACTATAAATTGAACACAAAAATGAACAAGAATAAAGATTTGTCTCTTACAAACCAGCCTCTTCATTGATAATTAGAAAAGTTTTTTGGAGCAAACAGACATCCCTCCTGGGATGGTGCCGCTCTTCTCTAGTTATATGGCACATAGTCTGAGTGTTAAAAATTGACTAACTGGGGCTCATCTAGCAGAAAGACGTATCACGTCACAGAAGTCAGATAAACCCATCACATATAGAGACTCTTTCACATAGAAATCGTCATATAGAGACTGTGTCTGTTTCCAGAATTAGTAAATACAAAAACACTCAAACAACTTTAAGAGCAAAAATTTAATTGCTGGTCAAGAAATAAAAAAACAGATATAATACAGATGAACAAATGATAATTGCACTTTGAAACCAGATTGTGTTCTCAGGTCACCAAAAAGCTGCTATCATGTAAATGAATCGCAAGAACACATTGAACGTTTTTTTTCTTTTTTCAGTAGAAAACAGTGTCATGTAAGCGGCCCCTGAGTTAATGACTAATGATTTTAAATTTGTAATGATTTTAATTGTTTATATTTTTACCAACCTATGACTCTTTACCTATCCTTGATCTATAAGATATATTTTTAGTGTTTCTATTAATTTTTTTATACAATATCTAATATCAAAATCTAATTTCCTTATGTAAAGTCAGTTAAACTTAAAGTCAAAAAAGTACAATATTTGCCTCTGAGATTAAGTGGAGTTGAGTAAAGATCTGAAGATCTTCTGCAGCCACTGAATCGAGAGAGCTTTTGAGTTGATTTGAAATCACACTTGAAACCGCTGGTCTTGAAGATGAACTCTGTTTACTATAAAAACTTCAGATGATGTTTCATTGTCCTGTCGCTTGTTGTAAAGAAGATAAATGAGTGAAACTCTTCCCTCGAGGAGGGCAGTGGTCCGGCTTCTCTCCAGTGTGGATCACTCTCTCATGTCTTTTCAGGTTTACTGACTGACTGAAACTGTTCTCACAGTGTGAACACTTGTAAAGTTTTTCTCCAGTGTGGATCCTCTCATGTTTTTTCAGATGTGCTGACTGACTGAAACTCTTGTCACAGTGAGAACACTTGTAAGGTTTTTCTCCAGTGTGGATCCTCTCGTGTGATTTCAGATGTGCTGACTGATTGAAACACTTGCCACAGAGTGAACACTTGTAAGGTTTTTCTCCAGTGTGATTCCTCTCGTGTGCCTTCAGGTTTCCTGACTGAATGAAACTCTTGTCGCAGTGTGAACACTTGAATGTTTTTTCTCCAGTGTGCATCATCTCATGTTTTTTTCATGGCTTCTGACCATTTGAATCTCTTGTCACAATGTGAACACTTGTAAGGTTTTTCTTCAGTGTGGATCCTCATGTGTGATTTCAGGTTTCCTGACTGTATGAAACTCTTGTCACAGTGTGAACACTTATAAGGTGTTTCTCCAGTGTGGGTCCTCTCATGTTTTTTCATGGTTTCTGACCATTTGAATCTCTTGTCGCAGTGAGAACACTTGTAAGCTTTCTCTCTGGTGTGGACCCTCAGATGTGTTTTCAGGATGCTTGACTGACTGAATCTCTTGTCACAATGTGAACACTTGTAAGGTTTTTCTCCAGTGTGGATCATCTGATGCTGTTTCACTTCATGATCTGTAATAAAGGTCTTTCCACAATCAAAGCACACATGATTCCTCACACCACTGTGTCTTTTCTGGTGTAATTTCAAAGCTCTCAGCAGACTAAAACTCTTTCCACACAAAGAACACATGTAAGGCTTCTCCTTTGAATGCACGTTCAGGTGGATCTTCAGGGATGATGCTGAAAAATATGATTTACCACATTGATCACAGCTATATGGTCTTTCTCCAGAATGAGAAAGCAGATGTGATTTAAAACTGCGTACATGTGCAAATCTCTTCCCGCACTGATCACACGTGTACGGCTTCTCTCCAGTGTGGATTCTCATGTGACTCTTCAGGCTCTCTTGATACATAAAACTCGTCCCGCACTGATCACACGTGTGCAGATTCTCTCCAGTGTGGATTTTCATGTGTACATTAAGGCCTCTTTTTATTAAGAAACTTTTCCCACACTGATCACATGTGTGCAGATTCTTTCCAGTGTGGATTTTCATGTGTTTATTAAGGCCTCTTTTTATTAAGAAACTTTTCCCACACTGATCACATGTGTGCAGATTCTCTCCAGTGTGGATTTTCATGTGTACATTAAGGCCTCTTTTTATTAAGAAACTTTTCCCACACTGATCACATGTGTGCAGATTCTCTCCAGTGTGGATTTTCATGTGTACATTAAGGCCTCTTTTTATTAAGAAACTTTTCCCACACTGATCACATGTGTGCAGATTCTCTCCAGTGTGGATTTTCATGTGTACATTAAGGCCTCTTTTTTTCGTGAAACTCTTCCCACACTGATCACATGTGTGTGGCTTCTTTCCAGTGTGGATTATCATGTGTCTCTTCAGGATTACATTTTCTGTGAAACTCTTCCCACACTGAGGCGAGGTGAAAGATTTTCTCAATAAATTACTTTCAGTCTGTGAGCGACTTGATTTTTTACCAGCTTTGACATGATGTTTCTCCTTTGCTTTTCTAAGTTCTTCACTCTCCTTGTCATCCATCAGATCTAAAAGGAAACAAGGTTTAATTTTCAGTAAATCATAAAGAACTGGAGAAATGAGAAGGGAAAGAACATGAATTTAACCCTGATATTTTATCAGAAAGAAACCAATAACTACCTTTACCAACAAAACAAAATCTGATATATTTAAGTTCTTTCTTAATCTGATATCTATCCATTCCCAAATCACTTGTCCTTTTTAGGGTCACAATAATCCTGGAGACTATCTCAGCATGTGACATAACATGCCATTAGAGGTGAACACTATTTCAGTTATGTATGTCCTGTTTTGTCACCTAATGTATAATTATGCCAGTAATAGTTGATTTACCAGTAGAGATAAACCAGAAGAGAGTTAACAACAACTTTTATAAATTTGATACAATCATCATGGTTATACTCCCATAACCAAGGGTGCACATTGTTCTGAATTCTTCATGTTTAACATAATAACGGGCACAGAATCAGCGCTGTACGTCACTGAATAGAGCGCAATCAGCGCAGTTGCGGAGCCTGCGCTTATTTAGTAGACTATAGAGTAGAGTATAAGCGTAGTGCTATAGAGTTGCATCAGCCGTTCTGACTGGAAAGTTCGCGGGATTGCTTGCATTATAAGGACAGTGTACGAGTAACGGACAAGTAATTCCAGTGTTATTTGAATATTAATGTTATATTAAAACCTTGCACATGTCTATCCATGTTGATAGCAAAGCAATCATTAAAAGGCTATCATTTACATAACATCTATATATTTTTTTCTTTTTTTGATGTTCTACAAAGATACCGTAGGCACAAATTAATATGCATTGATAAGCGAGCGCAAGTTGCAGCAGCCGCGAGGATAATGAAAGTGCAGGCAGCCAGTCGTAAAGAGTTATAACAATTATTTAGTTTTCTTAATGACCGACAATTTAGTCGTAATAATACTTTTGGCATAAGGCTTATTAGCGTTAGGCTATAGCCTGAGAGGTCTGATTGACGCACTGTTACAACAGTCATTGTATTTTTTTTATTTATTTTTTCACAATGACATTTGAGTTCATGATTTTAATGTTGTTGTTTTTTGTGGCAGAATGACTAGACTGTTGATCTTTGAATAAAAATATGTTTTGGTTCAGGTTTAAAATTCATTATCTTTTATTATAGGCTATGTAGTCTTATATCATAGTAGGCCTAGCCTACCAAAGCAACCCCTCCATCCCAAATTTCAGCCAATCTCATCTGGTCACCCTAAATGTTCTTCAGCATCATTTATAAAGAATCAAGAATAAACACCAACCTATTAGATTTTCAGTATCTTCATGTTTTATTCTGCAGGGTTCTGGATCATTCATGTTCTCTAAACTATTTCTTCACTTGTAAGTTGATGAAAATATTCCAGCATTCCACGGCCTATTGGTGAATTCCTGTGGGAGGAACTTCGCTGAAAGCTAGTTGCTGTATAATGGGATAATCAGATCTGCAAAAATAAAAAATAAATCAGTTATACAATTACACATTAAGCATTTATGTGTTACGTTTAACTATCCACTAACAATCTATCAAAATGTAAATAAATTAAATTGTTTTATATTTGACTCAACTTTTCAACTACCCGTATTTTGTTAGCTGGTTATTATTTATTTGTTTAATGTTTTAAACATGTTTTCCATCCCACATACTATAACAAAATTAATGAAGTTAAGAGAGGTTTATCTTTAAGATCTCAAAAGAATTCACTTCAGTCTGTTAACACAATGAAATTATTACTTTAAGGAACAGATTATTATTTATGATTAAATACAATTTACGAGAGATCTAACAAATGATGAGAAAACATAAGCTGTTGACATTAAATAAAGAGATAATCAATTTATATTAATAATCAGATTATATGAGTCAGTATTCTGAAAAAGACGATACACTGCACTATAATAGTATTATTTCTCACAACCTAAACGAGAAAATAATTAATAATGCATCAAACGTACAACTTAGAGTAACATCGAAACACTCATACACACAAACAAACAAAAACACAAAAAAAATCGCACAAAGAAACCGTCAAATTGCCAGCTACGCTAAATGTGTATTCCAGTAGGCAGACGCCAGAAAAAATGCAAAAAATAGCGCAGAATCAAATGAAAACAAGACAGAAAGGACAGCAAAAACGTCGCTTATACAAACTTTTTGTCATGCTTTTGTTAATATACAAAGCTGTGAGTTTTTATATATATATATATATACAAAGCTGTGAGTAACTCACCTCAGAAGACTTCTTTGACTGAGTGAGAACGCGCCGGTGGACACGTCATCACTCCGAGACGAAATGTACATGTTATGGAGAGCTGAAAAGACATTTATTTTACATATGGAAAATACCAATATTTCTTTAGACGAATGGAAGGCCATACAGACAGCTATTTCTTTACACCTAACGTGTACAGACGATACAACGAGAAGACGCGTTATTGCGTGTTGATATGGTGCAGACGTTTAAACCCAGTTTCTGTTGTCAAAATAAAAGTCACATCAACTAGTCCCGCAAAATCTAGACTTTTTATATTAAAGATCCCATATTGTACACCTTTCTGGAGTTTTATTTCAGGGTTTGATGTCCTTAAGAATATATATTTGCGGTATAAGTACCAAAACAACATCATGTTTACAGCTCCATTCTCAGGAGGTCTGCATATCCATTTACAAACATTAATTTCAGATTATGCTGGATCTATAGTGTAACATAAAATGTGTTAGAAGTTTATTTACGGGTTGTAAATGTGAGGTCGGACCCAACTATAACCACTGTCCACTTTAGTGGCATGCAGCCATATATATATCTGAATAATAGGAGGGGCCCACCAACTAAGAACGTAGTGTTGCAAAATCTTAATATGTTACCCAGTTGTAAAGCCACAAACAATAAAGACAGAAATGAACTTTTTACACATCTATATCTATAAATTACAGGAATGTCTGTCTGTCTGTGTGTGTGTCTGTCTGTCTGTTAATCGCATATCTCTCGAACCATTAGTCCGATTGATCTCAAACTTGACAGGTGTCTTGCTACAGGCACGAGTAAGTGCAGTGCCGAGTTTGACGTTGTTTGGATTAGAAATGCAAAATATATCGCTAAATATATCGCTAAAAGAAGCACACATTGGTTTTTGCCGCTCTAGCCGCTGGCCACTCCCCCTCTCACACTGCATACTGAGTGAGCACATCGCAGGACCAGAGACAGAGGGACGAAGAAAGCAGATTTGCTCCCTGAATCGTCGCGCTTATTCATTTGTTAACTGAATCTGTAAGCCAGCTATGCTGTTTACTTCTTAATATTATATTGTTAACTGAATCTGTAAGCCAGCTACGCTGTTTACTTCTTAATATTATATTTAATGCGTTCGCAGTCTCTTTCACGGCCATCATTTGTAGTAAATGCTATTAACGTTATGTGTCATGCACGCTGAAGTTAGCATGTATATGTTAACTATGTGATGTTTAATGTGCTATAGCATGTATATGTTAACTATGTGATGTTTAATGTGCTATGTTAACTATGTGATGTTTAATATGCTATGGTAAATAGTTGCCCTGCCTATTCAACAGTATATAACAGGCTTTAACGAGTATAGTAATCCTCTTACCGATCGTGTGACAGCAAATCTATGAAGGTAAAATTATGACATAAAGAATCGCATGCACAGGTAAGGCCATTGCACACGGTAAGGCCATTCCACACTGAAAATAAATACGACCTCACGTTATGTCAATCACGCTTGCACACTGCCTCCGAAACTTTCGTCCGTCATAAAAAAAATCGAATCGGGTTCGATTTTCTGCGTTTTTCGCATCCGTAGCAAGCAGTTTGAATGGAGTTTGAATGGTGTTTTGACAATTCAGACCCACCTAATCACGAATACGAAAAAACGCATACGAAAATGTCGGACTCTGTGTGCAATGGCCTTAAGATTTGTGAAAGCGTACATAAGATTGCAAGCGTAAATTAGATTTGTAAAGGTGTAAATCGCCCTTCAAGTGTAAGAAATAAATATTTGCAGCATTTAACTGTTATTCGTAAGTGTAATTCATGCATTTTTGAGCTGCAGCTTCATGCTAATGCAAAATAAATAGGATCTGTATTCTTCAAACTTTCATTTTTCCGCGCTTATACTTTTGCCACGGTTTTTGCGCACAAATGCGGCCAAAAGCACTGCAAGCCTGTGAACAGCAATTTGCAACCGAAAACAACAGAGGCACGAACTGCAAAACAGATTAACTGCGTAAAAGTTTAATATGTTTATTTAAAGCTACGCTGTTTACTTCTTAATATCTATCTAATAGATATTAAGAAGTAAACAGCGTAGCTGTTTTTACTTCTTAATATATTATTTAATTATGGTGCGCTTAACATTATCGCTATCTTTCACGGCCATGTAAATACACTCACCGGCCACTTTATTAGGTACCCCATGCTAGTAACGGGTTGGACCCCCTTTTGCCTTCAGAACTGCCTCAATTCTTCGTGGCATAGATTCAACAAGGTGCTGGAAGCATTCCTCAGGGAGTTTGGTCCATATTGACATGATGGCATCACACAGTTGCCGCAGATTTGTCGGCTGCACATCCATGATGCGAATCTCCCGTTCCACCACATCCCAAAGATGCTCTATTGGGTTGAGATCTGGTGACTGTGGAGGCCATTTTAGTACAGTGAACTCATTGTCATGTTCAAGAAACCAATTTGAAATGATTAGAGCTTTGTGACATGGTGGAAGTAGCCATCAGAGGATGGGTACATGGTGGCCATAAAGGGATGGACATGGTCAGAAACAATGCTCAGGTAGGCCGTGGCATTTAAACGATGCCCAATTGGCACTAAGGGGCCTAAAGTGTGCCAAAAAAACATCCCCCACACCATTACACCACCACCACCAGCCTGCTCAGTGGTAACAAGGCATGATGGATCCATGTTCTCATTCTGTTTACGCCAAATTCTGACTCTACCATCTCAATGTCTCAACAGAAATCGAGACTCATCAGACCAGGCAACATTTTTCCAGTCTTCAACTGTCCAATTTTGGTGAGCTCTTGCAAATTGTAGCCTCTTTTTCCTATTTGTAGTGGAGATGAGTGGTACCCGGTGGGGTCTTCTGCTGTTGTAGCCCATCTGCCTCAAAGTTCGACGTACTGTGCGTTCAGAGATGCTCTTCTGCCCACCTTGGTTGTAACGGGTGGTTATTTGAGTCACTGTTGCCCTTCTATCAGCTCGAACCAGTCTGGCCATTCTCCTCTGACCTCTGGCATCAACAAGGCATTTCCGCCCACAGAACTGCCGCTCACTTGATGTTTTTTCTTTTTCGGACCATTCTCTGTAAACCCTAGAGATGGTTGTGCGTGAAAATCCCAGTAGATTAGCAGTTTCTGAAATACTCAGACCAGCCCTTCTGGCACCAACAATCATGCCACGTTCAAAGTCACTCAAATCACCTTTCTTCCCCATACTGATGCTCGGTTTGAACTGCAGGAGATTGTCTTGACCATGTCTACATGCCTAAATGCACCGAGTTGCCGCCATGTGATTGGCTGCTTAGAAATTAAGTGTTAACGAGCAGTTGGACAGGTGTACCTAATAAAGTGGCCGGTGAGTGTATATTACTGTCATGCTTAACATTATCGCTATCTTCCACGGGCATGTATCTGTATCCACTCTAAATATATCCTCCAATGCATCATTATGTCAGTATCAGTATGCTTTCTACCATGCACAAATAAAAATGTCACTGAACTTTTGCTGTGTAATTGTAACAATGAGCTAGGGCTGGGCGATATGGAGCAAAAAATATATCTCGATATATTTTGCTAAATCTCGATATTCGATATATATCTCGATATCTTTACAGGAAAATGGATGTGAATACAACTCAAAATATAGGCCTACAATCAATAGAAAATTAATTTTCCATAACAGAATGTAACCAAATGAGAAAAATGAAACACAGGGCCTGAATTTCGTCATCATTATTAATCACGTGATTCATATACAGAAACTGAATAAAGTAATCAAATGGAAAATAACACAGTAGTATTTTAGTCCTGAATAAATTAAATACATAGGTTATAAATCCTGATTCCTTTAACTTAAAGCTATCTTTTGTTGTATTGAATGACACACATATGGCTGCCGTCACTTTAAGAGCTAGTGCACGGATCCTGTATTCATTATACTGGCATGCGTTTTATGCTTATTAAAGACAAAACCGACTATGTTTAGAGTATACTCACGACGACCGAAATTGACAATTGTGCGTGTTAAAGCAATATAATCCGCGAAAAATAACTTTTGTTACTGGCCAGCTGTTCTTAAGGCGGATTTTCTATGAATGTGCGCAAAGAAAATAATCTCTCAGAGAGCGCGCGAGCACGGATTAGTTTAAAATTGCTTGAATGTTTAAACGGGTAAGACTTAAAAAGACGTGCAAATGGTAAACTTCAGTCACGATGCACTGCTGGCCCGATTGTGCGAGTGAATATCCATCATGTCCCGACTCCTAAACGCGAGTGTGTGTTATGGCCGCAGCTCTTGATGCTTGCCTTGCGCAACACATTATGAGAGAAGAGAAAGAAGACGCGGCACCGCTGAACACTCACGCTGTTTGTGAAATTGCGTCTGGCAGATAGTTGTTAAAAGAATGATTTGATTTTATAATCTGTGTGGATTACGATTGCGGGAATTTCCAGCATTATAAATGGGAGACCTGGGGGAATGATTAGAATTATGCGCAGTACCCGCGCCGAAATTCGAGCCCTGTAATAGTTTAAAACAAGACGTTTGTAGTAGCCTTCTGATTACTGGAGTCCATTAATCGAACTTCCATGCCTCTTATATAGTAATTATATATTGTAGTATGTAGGCTACCAATTCTCTCGTGCTCTGTCGCTCGCGCGCAGACACACTCGGAGTTCTGTAGCCTTCGGGCTGGTTGAGGAAGAGACAATTGTTGAATGAGACAACACGCGAGGTGAGGGGGAACAAAAGCAAGGAGGCGGGGGCGAGCACAGCACAGAGAAGGCAAACAAGCAAAGTGGCGAAATCAGGATTAAATATAAACAATATATCGAAATATACGATATGTCAAAATCCATATCGTGTTTAAAAAATATCTCGATATATTTTAAATATCGAGATATCGCCCACCCCTACAATGAGCACTCAAACACACCAAACCAACAATTGCTAAAAACACACACAAAAAAATTCTTTTGCACGGGCATTTTGCACTAGTTTATATCAATTTAGGAAACAAAAAAAAACATAAACAAAACAATGCATTTATATGAAAATAAATTGAAATGAAACCAGTTCAACAAATGAAAACAATATCCACCCGCATGGTCTATAAAGAAAGACTTAATCAATAGAAAAGAAAAGTACAAATGAAATCTTGTAATTGAAGGATTCTTTGAGTAATTAATGGAATCACTACAAAGAAAATTGAAATAGTCTATTTTCAGGATGCAGTCCAAAGCAAAAAAAAAAACAACCTTCAAGTGCTCTTCCAGTAGTCCAAGGAAATCCATAAAAAAAACTAGATAGCCCACAAAGTCACAGTCTTGTACTTAGGATATTTGATAATCCACATGGTAATGCAGTGATATCAATCCATTGGTTTAGAAACCAGTTGATGTCCATTTCATTTGAGCCTTAGCAATTCATATGGACTCAACCGTCTCAAAATAACGTATAAAGAGTCCATCTACAAAAAAAAACAAAAAAACAATTACACAACATTAGTAGGAACAAAACTTACATGATTGAACTGGAAACAATGTTTCTCAATCAGGACTCCAATAAGTGTTGCAGGAGGTGCTTGAATAAAACCATGCTTCCCTCTTCCAAACAACTGACTTCTTCTATACTCCCATCCTTTTAAATACCAGAGGTTCTAACGCTCATGAGCCCCCCTAGTGGTGAGTATGATATCACAGTAACAGCTAATACTGTTACATACCCCTCTCCTCAGAAAGAGATTTGCCATAACCATGACAAATCTTAAGATTTTGCACGTGATACGTTTCAGTACTGTCTGGATCAGAAATAAAAGAAACAGAATAATTAACTGGCCCTAACTTTTTGTTAACTTTTGCAGGCCCTTTCCACTTAGCCGACAGCTTAGCCATGAATCCTTCATCGGCTCTAGATAAAGGATGTGTCCGTACCCAAACCACATCTCCCTCTTGGAAATGCACTGACTTACGATGCTGATCATAGTATCGCTTTTGCTTGGCTTGAGCTCGGTTCACATTCTCTTTCACAATAGCAAGGAGTTCTTGTTGTCTGTCAAGGATGGGATATGCAGGGTTATTAGGATCAGGCGGTTTAGGTAAAGCTCTCTCCATTGGACCTTTTAATTTACGTCCAAGCGCTACTTCAGCAGGTGTAAAACCGCTTTCGTGGTAGGCTGTGTTAATAGCAAACCTGAATTCGGCAATCCATCTATCCCAAAACTTATGGTGGTCTCCGACGTAAGAGGCAATCATGGTCTTCAAGTTTCGATTGACTCTCTCCGTCAGATTTGTTTGGGGATGGTAGGCTGTGGTCAGTTTTTGAATGACTCCCCACTGCTTGCACACCTGACCAAGGAGTTGAGAGGTGAATTGGGCACCACGATCTGATACCAGGTAGGCTGGTGTTCCCCATCTGGTAAATATCTCCTCTACCAGAACTCGGGCTATCTGAGGGGTTTTAGCAGACCTCAGGGGAAACATCTCCACCCACTTAGAACAATAATCCACGATAACAAGAAGATACTCGTTTTGTTTGAAACTTTTTGGAAAAGGCCCCATGAGATCGATGCCCATCATGTAGCCAGGTTCAACAATGGGTGTAGACTGTAGGTAACCAGATAATTTTGACATGGATGGTTTGTATTTTTGACAGACTTGGCATTCTTTACAATGTTTCCAAACATCAGCTCTGATAGTTGGCCAGTATACAGTTTCCAGTAGTCTGAGCAAGGTCTTGAGTTTACCTAGATGACCACTGAGAGGATTGTCATGAGCATACTGAACAAAAGTTTGATGATGAATGGAGGGAATGACAAGTTGAAGTTTTTGACCTTTCCGTCCATCTGGAACACTACGGAACAAGAATCCATTTTCTGTTACATAATGAACTCGTGATGAGTCTTGTGGGATCTGAGATGGTACTTTGGTAATCAATTCTTGGATTTCTGGATCATTGTTTTGAGCTATAGCTATCTGAGATAAATCTACTGGCATACTGACTGGTGATGATATTAAATTAGATGCTTGAGCTACAGCAATAATGTCAGGTGAAATGGTGAGGCTTGGAGCTCTGGATAATGCATCAGGTACCACATTACACTGACCTTTTCTGTACTTAACAGTGAAATGAAATCCTTGTAGTCTTATGGTCCATCTGATGAGGCGTGATGATGGTTTGGGATGTTGAAATGCCCATGTCAATGCAGCATGGTCAGTTAATACTTCAAATAGTCGTCCTTCGAGATATGGCCTCCATTTCTCCACTGCCCACACCACTGCTAGACACTCTTTCTCAGATACCGAGTATGACCTTTCTGCCCCCCTCAGTAGTCTGGATGCATATGCAATAACATGTTCTTTCCCTGCACATTCTTGTGTAAGAACGGCTCCCAAACCAACGTCACTGGCGTCCGTTTGAACTCGAAATGGTTGGGTGAAGTCAGGGGAGGTTAAAACGGGAGCTTGCATTAAGTCTTGCTTGATGAGATCGAGTGCCTGTTGGCATTGATCTGTCCAAGTCCAGGTGGAGTTTTTCTGTTTCAAAGCATGAAGTGGAGCAGCCTTCTCTGAGAAACTAGGAATAAACCGATGGTACCAACCGGCCATCCCCAAAAATCGTTGAACGTCTTTGAGAGACCGTGGGATGGGAAATGAACTAACTGCTGACACCTTGGTGGGATCGGTTTTGATTCCCTCACTTGAAACAACATGGCCTAAGAAAGTGAGAGATTTTTGAATGAAATTGCACTTTTTCAGGTTGAGTGTGAGACCTGCTTTGTGGAAACAATTGAAAACTTGTTGGAGATGTTGGAGATGGTCTTGCTTATTTTTGGAATACACCACGACATCATCAATGTAAACCATACAACATTTACCTTTCAACTCCCGCAATACATGTTCCATAAGTCTCTGGAAAGACGCTGCTGCATTTTTCAGTCCAAAAGGAAGACGTAGAAATTCATATAACCCTGAGGATGTGATGAAACCCGTTTTTTGAATGCTATGAGACTCCATTTCCAGTTGCCAATAGCCACTCTTTAAGTCCAGTGTAGAGAATACAGTTGCCCCATGTAATGACTCGAAGATGTCTTGTATTTGTGGCATTGGATATGCATCCAGATGAGTTTTGGCATTCAACCCACGGTAGTCAACGCAGAGTCTTGATCCTCCATCTTTTTTCTGAACCACCACCACTGGTGATGCCCATGGAGAGCAAGATGGTCGAATGATTTTCTTATCAAGCAGCTCCTTGACTTGATCTTCAATAAAACTCTGTTTTTCAACGGAAACCTTGTATGCTCTCTTTCTAACAGGTACTTCATCTGTGGTGATGATGCGGTGCTTGATCAAATTGGTATATCCAATCTCCTGGTTGCAAACAGTGGGCCAGCTTAACATGAGATTTTCCAGCTCTTGCTGTGTCTGCATGTCAGTGTCTGCTTTCTCCGATAGTTGATGTATAGAATGGAGTACTTCATCACTGTAAGGCTGTAAAGGATGGCAAGGTAAAAGTTAATGGTAGAATGAATGTCCTGATGAAGGAATGGAAAGAAAATTGGTGGTTCAGAGCCTTCTATTGGAAAAAAACCATACTGAGCAGTATTGAAATCCAAGACCATTCCTGATTTCAACAGAAAATCCATGCCCAGTATGATGGGTACTGTTAAGTCAGTGTCATTCATTATATACAGGATAAGCTCTATTGGACGATTCTGCACTTCACTCTTCCACACCACCTTTCCAACAGCGGTTTGGCGTTGTCCGTTGGCTAAAAGGAAAGTTTGTCCCCCACCAGGTAGGTATATTTCTTGACGGCTTAACTGTTTCCAGCATGACTTTTGAATTAATGACAAAGTACTGCCAGTGTCCACCATAGCAGTTACATGCGTGTCTTGTAGAGTTATAGGAATGATAAGGTTTCTGATGTCGTGTTGCATAGAATTTTGGCAAGTCTGGACAACTCTGGTATTGGCTGCTGCTGATTTGCGTTGTGAATCGTGATCTGGAGGATTTCTCTTCTTTTGCTCATCTCCATTAACTTGACTCCAGTATTCTCCACTGGACTCTCCAATATGACTCCAGACTCAAAAAAATCTCGTTCTATCTGTGTACCTACTTTTACAAGTTCTCCTACATCTTTTATATTGCCACGTAGCAAACTAGCAAGCCGTGGGTTACAGTTACGTAAAATAGCTTGCACTACCTCTCTTTCTACCATGTCCTTCTTCCATCTCAAGCAAAGAGCTCGATTGTGAAAAGCAAAGTCTCTGAAACTTTCTCTTGCACCTTGTCTCCTCTCCATCAGCTTCCTTACTGCCAACTCTTCATAATCCTCACTGAGAAAAGATTGCAGAAATAATTTTTTAAACTGTTTCCAGTCACGGACATTCCCTTTCTCTGCCATCCACCAATCTTTTGCAGTATGTTTAAGTACAGCAGTTAAAGAAGCCAAAATTTCACTATTCTTCAAAGGTCGAACAGCGAAATACTCCTCACATCGTTCGATGAATAAGATAGGATCTTCATCCAGGCTATTGCTGAAACTAGGGAACTCAAGTTTGACTGGTGGGTTGTACTGGTTTGAACTGTCCATGACAGATTGATTATTTGACTGAAGACTGTAGGTTTGATCTCTCAGTGATCTGTGAACAGTACTGGTATTCTTAGGCTGAATTGGGGTGGATATAAAAGGCTGGAAAGCTTGTAATCTTTGTTCCAATTGTTGGTCTCTTCTCTTCAAACAGTCTAGCACTGACTGTCCAAGATCTTAAATGCTCAGTTCTAGATGTTTTTTCACTCAGCTGCACTCACGGTCTATTTGGTATAACAATTTATCTTCTGTAGCTTTGCGTTGCAATTCAACATCAATGAAGGAAACTTGTTCACGCACACGTTGATTTATGTCGGTAATCCGCTCCTAGAGTTTGGTGAAACGTTCTGTGAATTGTTCTAACATATCTGAAACAGCCGTGGAAGGATGGTGTGTCGGTTCCGCGTAAATTTCAGGTGGTGGTGGAGGTAGAAATTGGACTTCATTTTGGCCGTCATCCACAATTTCTTCCTCCTCTGAATCAAGGTACAGATCACTGAACGTATTAATCAACTCTCGTAGTGGTTCTCTGTGGGTGCTAAATGGTGCAGATGAGAAATCTGTATTGGGTACGGACTCATCCTCATCCAACACTTCTAGACTAGCCATTTTATTTATTTATTTATTAACGTGTAAGGATTTATATTGTGACAAACACTGGTATATTTTCAACAACCTTTATGAAGTCTGTGGGTCCCTGTTCGGGCGCCATTTATATAACCACTGTCCACTTTAGTGGCATGCAGCCATATATCTGAATAATAGGAGGGGCCCACCAACTAAGAACGTATTGTTGCAAAATCTTAATATGTTACCCAGTTGTAAAGCCACAAACAATAAAGACAGAAATGAACTTTTTATACATTTATATCAATTTAGGAAACAAAAAAAACATAAACAAAACAATGCATTTATATGAAAATAAATTGAAATGAAACCAGTTCAACAAATGAAAACAATATCCACCCGCATGGTCTATAAAGAAAGACTTAATCAATAGAAAAGAAAAGTACAAATGAAATCTTGTAATTGAAGGATTCTTTGAGTAATTAATGGAATCACTACAAAGAAAATTGAAATAGTCTATTTTCAGGATGCAGTCCAAAGCAAAAAAAAAACAACCTTCAAGTGCTCTTCCAGTAGTCCAAGGAAATCCATAAAAAAAACTAGATAGCCCACAAAGTCACAGTCTTGTACTTAGGATATTTGATAATCCACATGGTAATGCAGTGATATCAATCCATTGGTTTAGAAACCACTTGATGTCCATTTCATTTGAGCCTTAGCAATTCATATGGACTCAACCGTCTCAAAATAACGTATAAAGAGTCCATCTACAAAAAAAAAAGAAAAAGATATCTATAGTATTGTAGTGACTGTGACATACATAATTCACCTTTGGGTTAAATGTAGTTCTATACATTGTTGGTGATAAATGCAGTACTTTGTTCTTAGCGTTTTTTCCTCATAACTGTTCAGGGATCGTGGTCCCTTTAAATGTTCTGTATGGGTGATGACGTAGGACGCTTGTCAGCGCCATTGGTTGGCTGTTAGTTTTGTCATACGAAATAAACGACACGTATTTGTGTGCTCAAAGTGAGAAGTTGTCTCTTGCTAGTTACTGCAATTTCCACACTGGTGACCCCGACATTAGTCTGCTGGACGTATCCAGAGACACGACACGACCATGACCGCGAACGCTGTCACCCTCAAACTCCCCGAATTCTGGGAATCGTCGGCATCTGCATGGTTCGCACAGACTGAAGCGCAGTTCGCGCTGCGTGAGATCACCACGGATACAACAAAATACTACTACGTAGTGTCGGCTCTCGGTAATTCAACAGCATCCAGAGTCGTGAGCCTTCTAACAAATCCTCCGGAAAACGAGAAATATGCAGCACTCAAAGCCCACCTGTTGAAAACGTTCAGACTGTCGGACGCTGAGAGAGCCGGCAGGCTTTTCTCCCTTCAAGGACTGGGTGACAGCAAACCGTCCGAGCTCATGGACCGCATGCTGGATCTTTTGGGAGAGCACAGACCCGATTTTCTGTTCATCCAGCTTTTCCTGCGTCAGCTGCCTTCACAAGTGAGAGCTGCATTAGCCAACACCACAATCACTGACTGTCGGAGACTGGCTGAGGAAGCTGAAAATTTTTTCCTGGCGAGTCACGGACATTGTGCGGACGCGCTTTTTCCCGCGCACATCGCTTCGGTGACACGTGACGACTCCACCTTCGTCGCGGCAACCACTTCTCGGCGGCAGTTGTCTTCTGGCCCCCAACAACTTCCAGGCTTATGTTTCTACCATGCTAAGTTTGGAACCAAGGCTAACAAATGTCGCTCACCATGCAGTTTCAGCGGGTCGGGAAACGCCGGGGCCGGCGCTCAGTAGTGGCCATGAGCGTCGGCCGTGTAGGCATGCTGCTTTTCATCCACGACAGCATCTCTGGACGGCGTTTTCTGTGCGACACAGGAGCACAGAGGAGCGTCCTGCCTGCATCCCGTTTGGACATGGTGACCGACAGCCACGGCCCTCCTATGGAAGCTGCAAATGGTAGCCCCATCCGCACATATGGAACGAGGTACATCGAACTGTGTTTAGGAGGACAGCACTTCGGCTGGAACTTTGTTACCGCAAAGGTTGCCGTTCCCCTCCTCGGCGCTGATTTTTTGTGTGCACATGGACTGTTGGTGGATGTAAAGAATCGCCGTCTGATTGACGCTGTCACGTTTTGCTCTTATACATGCACGCTCAGCGGGACTGACTCCATACGGCTGTCTAGCATGCTTTCAGCTTCTGATGATTTCCACCGTCTGCTTGCCAGTTTCCCAGCCCTCACTCAGCCGACTTTCTCTGCATCAGCCGTGAAGCATGGTGTGGAGCACCATCTCGCCACCACTGGTCCACCCGTCTACGCCCGCGCTCGGCGCCTCGACCCAACCAAGCTTGCCGTTGCAAAGGCTGAGTTTGCGAACATGGAACGCCTGGGAATAGTTCGCCGATCCGACAGTCCATGGGCATCGCCCCTCCACATCGTCCCCAAACCTGGTGGCGGCTGGCGCCCGTGTGGCGACTACCGACGGCTTAATGAGGCAACGGCGCCTGACCGATACCCAGTCCCGAACATACAGGATTTTTCAGCACACCTGTCTGGCAAGGTGATTTTTTCCAAGGTCGACCTCGTTCGTGGATATCATCAGGTGCCGGTACATCCACTGGACATCCCCAAAACGGCAGTGATCACGCCGTTTGGTCTGTTTGAGTTCCTGCGTATGCCGTTCGGCCTTAAAAACGCCGCCCAAACTTTTCAACGCCTCATGGACTCTGTTTTGCGGGACCTGCCTTTTCTTTTTGTGTACTTGGATGACATTCTAGTAGCGAGCACGTCCAAGTCTCAGCACCTGGCGCACCTCCAAACCCTTTTTGAGCGGCTTAGCCAACATGGATTGATTGTCAACCCCGCCAAGTGCCAGTTCGGCCTCTCCACCATTGACTTCCTTGGACACAGAGTCACTAAGGACGGGGCGGTCCCTCTCCCATCGAAGGTGGAGGCAGTCACACAGTTCCCACGCCCGCTCACTGTCAAATCCCTGCAGGAGTTCCTCGGCATGGTGAATTTTTACCACCGCTTCATTCCTCGAGCTGCTCTGCTCATGCGGCCTTTGCACGAGGCCTTGAAAGGTAAACCACAGCACGTTGTGGACTGGACTGAGAGTAGAGACAGGGCTTTTGCCGCCACTAAGGCAGCCCTAGCGAACGCCACCATGTTGGCACATCCTTCTCCAACAGCCCCCATCGCCATCACCTCGGATGCCTCAGACTATGCTGTCGGTGCTGTCTACGAGCAGTGGGTAGGCGGTGCCTGGCAGCCGCTGGCTTTCTTTAGCCGTCAGCTGCGCCCCTGTGAGCGGAAGTACAGCACTTTCGACCGGGAGCTGCTGGGTCTCTACCTCGCCATCCGACATTTCCGTTCCCTGCTGGAAGGCCGACACTTCACTGCGTTTGTGGATCACAAGCCGTTGACTTTTGCCATGGCCAAGGTGGCTGAACCGTGGTCCGCCCGCCAGCAACGTCATCTGTCCTACATTTCAGAGTTCACCACGGACTTGCAGCACGTTGCTGGTAAGACCAACCACGTGGCTGACTGCTTATCACGGGCTGTGGTGGGGGCAGTCCACCTGGGCTTAGATTACAACCGCATGGCGGCCGCTCAGGCCACAGACCCGGACGTGCAACTCCTGAGGACCTCGACTACAGGTCTGCAGATCGAGGATGTAGTTTTTGGCGATGCCGGCACCACGCTCCTGTGTGACATCTCCACAGGTAGTCCTCGGCCAGTCGTTCCCTCGGGATGGAGACGACAAGTTTTTGACGCCATCCATGGTCTCTCCCACCCAGGTTCGAAAGCGTCACAGAGACTGGTTGCAGCTAAGTTTGTTTGGCACGGCCTCAAGAAGGACGTTAGGGATTGGGCTAACATCTGTGTTGAGTGCCAACGGGCCAAAGTCCACCGCCACACTAAAGCCCCGTTAGGTTTGTTCCCGGTTCCGGACGTTTTGACCATGTAAACGTGGACCTGGTCGGTCCTCTGCCCTCCTCTCACGGTTTCACATATCTGTTCACCATGGTTGACAGGACCACCCGCTGGCCCGAGGTTGTGCCTTTGACGTCAATGGCATCTGTCGAGATGACACGGGCATTTATTAGCACCTGGGTTGCCCGTTTCGGCACTCCTTCGGACATTTCCTCTGACCGAGGCGCGCAGTTCACGTCTGAGCTGTGGGACGCTGTCGCACAGAGCCTCGGAGTGAAACTCCACCGCACGACCGCATATCACCCGCAGGCTAACGGACTCTGTGAACGTTTTCATAGGTCAATGAAGGCTGCCCTGCGTGCCAGCCTCAAAGACAGCAACTGGGTCGACAAGCTCCCATGGGTGTTGCTGGGCATCAGGACTGCGCCAAAGGAGGACCTTCAGTCCTCATCCGCGGAGCTTGTTTATGGACAGCCACTGCGGGTACCGGGGGAGTTTGTCCCTAGTGCCACGGTTCCCTGGTCTGCTACTTTCCAGCGGTCTACTCTACTGGACAATGCAAGGCTTTTCGCACCTGTCCCTACTTCACGTCACGGCCTCCCTCAGTCACACATCCCCTCTGGACTTCAGACGGCTGACTACGTTTTCATTCGCCACGATGCTCACAGGGGACCGCTACGTCCGCCCTATGAGGGCCCATTCCGGGTCCTGGAGACGGGGGACAAACATTTTGTGGTGGACAGAGGCGGCAAACCGGAGCGACTTTCTATCGACCGCCTCAAACCGGCTCATTTGGACGTAGCCAGGCCCATCAACCTGGCCCAGCCCCCACGCCGCGGACGGCCTCCTGCTCTGCCTCCACCCCTTGCTCCTAAACCTCCTACACTCCATGCCCCACACCCGGGTCTTGACGGGACACCGGCTGCAGTGAGGTTTCCTCAACCTCCAGTACAGCGCAGCCGTTGTGGTCGGTTGATACGCCCACCTCCCCGTTGACAGTTTGGTTCTTCGGATACAGTGAATTCTGGGGGGACGTGTGTAGTGACTGTGACATACATAATTCACCTTTGGGTTAAATGTAGTTCTATACATTGTTGGTGATAAATGCAGTACTTTGTTCTTAGCGTTTTTTCCTCATAACTGTTCAGGGATCGTGGTCCCTTTAAATGTTCTGTATGGGTGATGACGTAGGACGCTTGTCAGCGCCATTGGTTGGCTGTTAGTTTTGTCATACGAAATAAACGACACACGTATTTGTGTGCTCAAAGTGAGAAGTTGTCTCTTGCTAGTTACTGCAATTTCCACAGTATATTATATAAATCAAAATGAAAAACAATTACACAACATTAGGAGGAACAAAACTTACATGATTGAACTGGAAACAATGTTTCTCAATCAGGACTCCAATAAGTGTTGCAGGAGGTGCTTGAATAAAACCATGCTTCCCTCTTCCAAACAACTGACTTCTTCTATACTCCCATCCTTTTAAATACCAGAGGTTCTAACGCTCATGAGCCCCCCTAGTGGTGAGTATGATATCACAGTAACAGCTAATACTGTTACACAACAATGTAGAGATTGCAGCATCTTTTTTTAATATTTGATGAGTAGATTCTTTGAAAAACCGCCATTGAACTGTGCCTGATTGGCGAAGCAGTCAATCAGTGAAATGTGCAGAACAGATAGTTTGGATCCTTCCACCTCAACGTTATAGTGTTTAAAAGAGCTAATCTTTGAGAGTATAAAAGTCAGTATAGGCCAGCCTATATAGTAATGAATCAACACCGAACTTACTTCAACTGGACAATAACACTATTTTCTTAGAGCTGCTGTACAGCCAAAACAAACTGTGTTGCATTATTTTCCTGTTATCACTGTAAAGCTGCTTTGAAACAATCTCTATTGAAAAAGTGCTATATAAATAAAGGTGATTTTACAATGTTTTATTTTAGTTTTTTTTACAAAATGTAAAGATACAGTAGCAATATTACATTTTTACAACTACAAAAAGTTTAATATTTACAAATCTGTAGCAAAAGTAGTTAAAATGCCGTTGTGTTGCAGTCGCAGCGGTCAGTTAGAAGTGCAAATGCGAGTAATAAATGCAAAAAATTAAGCTTGAAGTGGAAACAGTCTGAAAACAGGTAAAAGCCAGGAATGACACTCAACGATCAGTCTTCTTATATGGGACTTTCAACCACTCCATAGTTGTTTCATCTCCCACCTTGCTGGTGCCAGTCCAGATCCCATATTTAAGGACAGAAAAAGAGGGAGATAGAAGAAACACACACAACGCTTCCTCAAAGTGAAGTGTATTTTCCCCAAAACAGTAGAGTCAAAGAAAGACTTTCAATTCACAATTCAAAGTATGAACAATATTCTTCTTATTATTCATCATTCTTGGTAAAGAATTATTTTATTTTAATCACTTACTAAAATCACTCCATATAGCAGTGGTTCCTGGAGTAAGTCATGAGAATATTTAGGAGCTCCATACACACACAGAATGATAATTTAGGTCTTGACGCCCAATTTCAATTTGTTGACTAAATCGGATTTTTTGACGACCTTACATCTTTTAAAAGGATCCCATATCCGATATATGCATTTACACAATACACTTGGCGAAACAACCCAAGGTAGACATGCTGAATGGGAATGTAATACTGCTTTTTATTACCAATATTTTGTTGTGATATTGACCACCTCGTACTTGCTTTTTAATAGATTGTGTTGGCCATAATGGAAATGATCCGGCTGCGTCTGTGTTCTTTAATTTGTGTGTCGTCAGTAGATCATAAGCTCAGAATTGGCGCTCACTCCCATTGGCACTTTTTATGTGGAAATGGGCTCTCACACTAATTTGTCCTGTTTAGTAAATCTGGCCCTTGAGTGGAATATATGCTATTAAAGTGTTTACATGCCTGTTTATTGCATTTAAAATCAGCACACACAAAAAATATATTGCCACAGTTATGGTTACTACAATTATGAGCTTAATAGTATCACTTTGATCAAAGCATTGTGTTTGCATGAGGTAAAGTTTAATAACAGTTTTGCTTTATATTCGCATTATGAAGGTGCGTGTAAATGTAGTCATTGTTTCTTCGCAAAAACTAACTTTACGTGAAAACCTGATCCAATATCCAACATTGTCACTAAATGTGGCAAAAAACGAAAGAGCTGGTGGTGGACTTCAGGAAGAAGAAGAGAGCGGAACTGACTCCTTTGATGATTCAGGGGAATGCTGTGGAAAGGGTGAGCAGTTTTAAATTTCTTGGGATCAACATCACCAATAATCTCACCTGGGACCTACACAAGTGTTTACCGGGCCTCGACCAGTATTTTCAGTCTTACAAGCCACAGGAACTGCGAAGCATTTTTATAAAAACGCTTGCGCTCTTTTAGAGAAGAGTGTTGCGGCGGCAAACACACACAGCTTAGAGCAGTGAAAAAGGATACTTTGTCGCCGGATAGCGTGGCAGGGAAGCGTAGCTGAAGGCGGCAAAGACGACCGGCTTCTTCAGGTGCTTTCCTCTGCTTGCTAATCGCTTGTTTCCACGGCGGCGGCTTCTCTCAGGATTCAGGATGCATAGAGTTTCGCTGAAGAGATGAAAAATCAGGGGAGCAGCCCTCGAGCCCTTCCTTATATACGCTAAGCTACGCCCATTCTGGCGGGCTCTGACGCGTGAGGGCGCTAGACAGCCGCTCTAGGTCTGCTTGGTGCTGCACTGCGTTGACAATAAATACAAAAATTAAGGATAATTTTTTGGCTTCATATCTCGAGAAAAGATGACTTTACCCGTAGCATAAGCAATTTACGCAATACGAGAGAACCTCTCATAAGAAAACTTAAAATTACCATATATATTCTACAGGTCTGTATGTTCTGTACAGTTCTTCATGTTGTCATTAGATTGTTTTTTTCATCCACTTTTTTATCAAAATTTGGGATATTGCATAAAAACCAAACAAAAATAGCCATTTTCAAGTTTTAATGTTATTTAATAATAGTCTTGTACATATATCTAAGTCTTACTCGTCAGATGACTGCGATCTTTACAGTTTGCTCATTCTGGACTTTTTCATTAAGACTTTACTGAAAAGCTGACTTTTGACTATCTGTAAGGTTAATTTTCTCTAAGATACCTGAAATACCTAGGCTCATCGTTGCATTAATGAAAATGTCTTCAATGTCAATCAAAAAATGTGAATCACTAAATCAATTAAGCCAAATGGGAAGAAAAATCACAACTGGAAAACAAATGTTACTAATACATTGACAATGATATTGTGTAAAATGCCTATTTCTGTTCATCTCAAGACCTTTGTTAATGGTTTCATTCATGAATAACAGAAACAAAGATATGTTGGTTTATAAATGTTTTATTCATTTACTGCCATTAATGCCACAATACATAACACGTTTTCAGAAAGCTTTAACTGCAGTTAAACCGGCTCGTTGGTTCTTTCTGAGTCAGACGTGGGCTGTGCGCCAACTCTGCCTGCAGATTGTTTTGTTAATTTCGATTCTTTGGTTTTATAACCGGTTTGGATGGGAAATGCGGAGCAGTAGGCAGTATATCCTGTATGTCCCTTACTGGCTAACGTATTTCATGATGGCACCTGAATATGGAGCATCTTCCACCGTTTATGCATGTGTAAATGTACAATTTTTCCTACAGGAATACTTGGAATTGATGGTGGTGGTAAATATTCATGAAAAAGGACACGTTTGTGAACGGGCAACACAGATTTTTATAATGAACTAAAAACGTTACAAACTGGACCTTTAAAATTGTGCCTGCTACAGTACCTTTTAGGAGTCATAAGAATAATGAGGGTGAGTTATAAGGATGAATGATGATGTGTGAATATTCATTTAAATGCTACATGTTAACATACGGTGGGTTTTAGCCTAATAATAGGCCCAAAGTGTAGTATTTTGGTTTGATTTGGTCCTGATTTATATGTAATGTTATTGCTCAACATGTTATTGAGTCACGTTTGATGAGGACGCAACATTGCATTTGAAAAAGCTGGATCTGAAGATGAATTCAAACATTTTATCATGATTTCAGACATTTGTTTTTTGTATGATAGAGTAGAGAAGCTGAATGAGTGAAACTCTTGCCACATGGAGAGCAGTGATACGGTTTCTCTCCGGTGTGATTCCGCTCATGTGATTTCAGAGATGATAACTGACTGAATCTCTTCTCACAGTTTGAACACTTATAAGGTTTTTCTCCAGTGTGGATCCTATCATGTGATTTCAGAGATGATAACTGACTGAATCTCTTCTCACAGTTTGAACACTTATAAGGTTTTTCTCCAGTGTGGATCCTATCATGTGTTTTCAGAGTTGATAACTGAGTGAATCTCGTTACAGTGTGAACACTCATAAGGTTCCCTTTCGAGAGGTTCCTCCTATTGCGTAAGCTTACGCTATGGGAAAACTCCTTTTCTCGAGAAATATTGAAGTCTTTATGTAAAACGCATTGCAGCTGCACAGCATACAGCAATGAGCGAGGCAGCTCGGTCATTGGCTGTGCTGCGGCAACTTGCACGAACCAATGACGGGGCGACTCTGAACCCGCTTCCAATGAGCGTGCTTCGCGCCCACGCGCGTCAGAGCCCGCCGAGATGGGCGTGGCCAAGGGCTATATAATGGGCGCCCCGTCGTCTGAGTTCTTCAGATTTAATCTCCTTCAGCAAAGAACCTTCTCTTCGCTGGATCCTCCGGATTTGTTGGAGTCTTTTCGCCGCCGCCGTCGACAAGCCTACAGCAGGACTGCTTCGAGGACGCCGGCGCCTTCAGCCGCCTTCGATCGCCCTTCTGCTAAGCCATCCGGCGCGCACCATCTATATCCTTTTTCAAAGCTATCAGTGTTCGCCCCCGCGACACTTTTTCTAAAAGAGTCAAATTTCTCAAGGCGTTGTTTCAAATGCCTTCCTGCGCCTCGTGTCGAGGCCCTCTTCAGGACGGGGATCGTCACATCATCTGCGCCCGCTGCTTGGGACCGGACCACGCAGAGGCTGCCCTTACTCGAGGCGGATGTCCCGAGTGTGACGCCCTGGGCCTCACCGAGCTGCGCGCTCGCTTCGCCGTTTTCACCGCGAAAGAGCCCACCTCTTCCGTGCTGCCATCTCCTCTAGTCGAGCCGCGAAAGAAAAAACGCCGCTCACAGAGGCCGCCGGAGCACGCGGTTTGCAGTGATGTCACGCCGGGCCAATCCCCGCGTGCTTCACCACCACCCGAAGACTCCCCGCCGCCAGTCCAGTTCACACAGGCGGACCAGCACCCCTCCAGCGGAGCGATGGGGCTCGTCTCGTTTGGCGCGTCAGGGGATGACGATGATAAGGATGACAGTTTTTCCTGTGATGCTGCATCCGACGATTGGCCGGGCTCGTCCTTCGACCCCGCGCCATCGACATTAGCGGGCACGAGCGCGGGCTCCAGCATGGACTCTGAGATCGTCCGCATTCTCTCTAAGGCCGTGGAAGACCTCGGGCTCGATTGGTCTTCCCCGGAAGAACCCGCCCGCAGCCGACTGGACGAGTGGTTCCTGCAGGGGCGCCGACAGGCCCCTCGACAAAGACCCTCCCCCTTCTTCACGGAAGTTCACGACGAACTCACGAAGTCGTGGAAAGCCCCGCACTCCGCTCGCCTGAAGCCTTCTTTTTCTTTGTCGCTCTCCTCTGTGGACGGCGCAAAAGAAAGAGGTTATGAGGGGACTCCGCCCCTCGAGGAAGCTGTGGCCAATCATCTGTGTCCACCCTCCAACGCTGGATGGAAAGCTAAAGCTTCTCATCCCTCGAAGCCTTGCCGATCTACTTCAGCTCTCGCCGGTCGCGCATACGCCGCCGCCGGCCAAGCTGCATCAGCGCTTCACTCTATGGCTGTCCTCCAGGTATTTCAAGCCAAACTTCTCCGCAGTATGGACGAGTCTGGACCCGATCCTGAGGCATTTAAGGACCTACGCAGCGCCACTGACATAGCGCTGCGAGCTACAAAAGCCACCGCCCAATCCATCGGCCGTGCTATGGCTAACCTGACTGTCCTTGAGCGCCATCTGTGGCTGACGCTAACAGAAATGAAGGATGCAGATAAGGCGTCATTTCTCGACGCGCCTATCTCCCAAAGCGGCCTGTTTGGACCAGCGGTGAAGGAGTTCGCCGAGCGCTTCACCGAAGCCCGTAAGGACTCACAGGCTATGCGTCACTTCCTGCCCAAGCGATCTAGCTCATCGCAGAGCCGCCAACGGCCGCCTCAGCAGCAGCGAGCTAAGACGGCGCCCCCCGTTTCTCAGCCCAAACCTGAAACGGATTTTCGACGCCGCTCGCGCTCCGCCAACAGGAAACAGCCGCCCGAGCGACGGGGACCTCGGCCCAGGATTGTGCTGAACCCAGAGCCTCGTAAGTCCTCCTAGCTACAGGGAGAAAAAGGGAGAGCGCGTGTCTCGCAAGAGCCGGACCGTTCTCTCCAAAACGTTTAAAGCATTACCCAGTCCCCTTACAGGCGGCTGGAAATGTCTATACAGCAGCCAATGTGCCAGCCACACAGCTCGCCCACCTGCAAACAAACGCCGTTTTTACGGCGACACACAGAAATCAGATAAAGAGCTATTTTCTGCCTGTGTCATTAAAGGGTCACGTGTCCACACCAAGGTGCGCATTCCCACGTATCATAACTGTAAACTCAGTGCCAAATGTTTTCCCAGCTCAGGCTGGACGCCCCATAAATGTAGATTGTGTGCCAACTGTTACGTATGCACCACTACACACAAGCACTGTTCCCACAGTTATAAACACTTCCCCAGTAAAAGCGGGAAGTTGTATAAGAGTAGCGCGTGTGCCCGCTGTTATGCACGCACCCCATCTCACAAACACTGTTTATATGGCCAAAAACCTCCCGCCACGAGCGGGAAGTTTTATGAAAGTGGCGCGCGTGCCTACCACAGTCTATGCACCCCCACCCATAAGCACTATACACACAGTGTTAAACATTTCCCCATCTCACTCTGTGAGTGTTACAGCGAGCGTGCCTGTAATCTCACACGCACCCCTGCACTCGGCATTCAACAAAGCTGCTCAGCGCGCGCCCGCGCCGCTGACAGCTGTGAGCTCGGTATTTACACAGAACGATTCGCTGGCGGGAGCCATACGTCACTGCGACACGCCCCCGGCCAGCATTCAGCCCATATCTGTGCGAGCGAAAGCTTGGGAAAATATCCCCGACATGCCGAAATGGGTTTTGAACATAATAAAACACGGTTACTCGCTCCAATTCGCTCGCAGACCGCCCCGCTTCACAGCAGTGGTAGAGACGAAAGTGAGAAAAGATGTTTCACATGTTCTACGCACCGAGATGCTCAAACTGATAGAGAAAGGCGCTATAGAAACAGTGCCCCCCTCTATGAGCGAGGCAGGTTTTTACAGCCGCTATTTTCTCGTCCCGAAAAAGGATGGCGGTCTCCGCCCCATCCTAGATCTCAGACATCTGAACAAAGCTTTAATGATTCGCTCGTTCAGAATGTTAACAACCAAGCATATCCTCGCGCAAGTTCGCCCGGAGGATTGGTTTCTGTCAGTGGATCTGAAAGACGCTTACTTTCACATTCCAATAGCGCCTCATCACAGGCCATTTCTGAGATTCGCTTTCGAGGGACAGTCATACCAGTACACAGTACTACCATTCGGCCTGTCACTGGCACCCCGTACATTTACGAAATGTATGGATGCAGCACTTTCCCCCCTGAGACAGCGGGGAGTGCGAATACTGAATTATCTCGACGATTGGCTAATCCTAGCACAATCAGAGAGCCAGTTAGTGACACACAGGTCTTGGATTATCAGTCATCTAGAGTGCCTGGGTCTAAAAATCAATTTTGCAAAGAGCATGCTATCCCCCAGCCAGAATATTTCTTTTCTGGGAATAGTGCTAGACTCAATGCAGATGACGGCGCGCCTCTCATCAGAGCGCGCGCTCACTATCCGGCGCCTTGCAACATCGTTCAGAGCGGGTGCGCGCGCCCCCGTCAAGCGATTTCAGAGGATGCTCGGTCTCATGGCCTCAGCATCAGCTGTACTCCAGCTAGGATTGTTGCACATGCGTCCTCTCCAACGCTGGCTCAAAAGCCGTGTCCCCACTCACGCGTGGCGCTCAGGCCACTTTTTAATCAGAGCAAATCACGGCTGCATAAAAGCCCTGACGCCCTGGAAAGCTGTCGACTGGTATCAGTCCGGTGTGGGTTTGGGCGTGAACACAAGGAGAAAAATGATCACGACAGATGCCTCCAAAATAGGCTGGGGGGCCCTTTACGAGGGCAGGCCTGTCTCCGGCTTGTGGTCAAACCCGGAGAAGCGCCTACATATAAACTGTCTGGAATTGAAAGCGGTCGCTTTGGCTCTCAGAGCCCTGCTCCCGTACCTGAAGGACGAGCACGTTCTAGTCCGAACGGACAACATGACGGTAGTCTCGCACATAAATCGTCAGGGTGGACTCAGATCGAGCTCCCTGCACTCGATGGCCAGGGAGCTCCTCCTATGGTCCCAGCGCAACCTGCGCTCACTGAGAGCAGCGCATGTGCCAGGCGTTCTGAACCAGGGAGCGGACATGCTGTCCAGAGACAAAGTTCTCCCAGGAGAATGGTCTCTCCACCCCCTGACGATTCAGTGGTTATGGCAAACCTTTGGCAGAGCAGAGGTCGACCTCTTTGCCTCCAAGGAAAATGCGCACTGCCCTCTCTTCTTTTCAAAGAGCACAGACGCGCTCGCCCAAGTCTGGCCGAGCCGCCCGCTGTATGCCTTCCCTCCGGTCGCGATGCTACCTCAGGTCATCAGTCGGATCAGGGAGGAGAAATGTGCAGTGCTCCTGGTAGCCCCACTCTGGAAGAACCAGACGTGGTTTCCAGAACTGATGCAGATGATGCAATCTGCCCCATGGCCGATTCCACTGAGGCTAGATCTCCTCAGGCAGGCCAACGGGATGATCCTCCATCCCCGCCCCGATCTGTGGGCCCTCCATGCGTGGCCCCTCAACGGATTCCCGGGAACCTCCCCAGTGGAGTGTTGAGAACCATCACTGAGGCGCGAGCGCCCTCTACGAGGCGCTTATATCCCCAGAAATGGAAGGTGTTCAGTGACTGGTGTAAACCCAGGAACCTGAACCCTGAGACATGTGAAGTACCGAGTGTGCTCGTTTTCTTACAAGAGCTGTTGGAGGCAGGCCGCACCCCCTCCACGCTCAAAGTATATGTGGCTGCCATAGCGGCATCACATGAACCGGTCGAAGGACGCACACTAGGGAAAAACTACCTAGTTGTTCGTTTCCTGAGGGGCGCCAGGAGGATGAATCCCCCACGCCCCCCCTCGGTGCCGATTTGGGACCTGGCCACGGTCCTGGACGCACTTAAGCGTGCCCCGTTCGAACCCCTCCGAACTGTGCACCTTAAACAGCTCTCGCTCAAAACTGCTCTCTTGCTGGCTCTCGCCTCGGTCAAGAGAGTGGGCGATCTGCACGCGCTGTCTTCAAGCGCTAACTGCCTGGAGTTTGGACCTAACGACAGCAGGGTTGTCCTCAGGCCAAAACACGGGTATATTCCTAAGGTGCTCTCTACTCCTTTCAGGGCACAGGTGATATCTTTGGCCGCGCTATCGTCCCCAGCAGACGAAAGTGACGCTAATTTACTCTGCCCGGTCAGGGCACTCAGAGTATATTTGGAACGCTCTGCCCTGTTCAGACAGACAGAGCAGTTGTTCGTATGCTTTGGCGGCCGCACTAAAGGTCTGGCTGTGTCAAAGCAAAGAATATCGCGCTGGATAGTTGATGCTATAGCGCTGGCTTATGAAGCCAAGGGCCTTCAGTGCCCCTTGGGCATCAGAGCTCACTCTACGAGAGGCATGGCCTCCTCGTGGGCGTGGTCGAGTGGGATACCCATTCAAGATATTTGTGCGGCTGCAGGCTGGGCCTCACCGTCCACATTTATCAGGTTTTATAACCTACAGGTCCCCTCATTGCATTCTAACATACTGTCGGTCTAACCATCATAGGCTGGGGTGTGTACATGCTGAGCATTGTCTCCTCCCTCATTGAATCACATCTTGAAACTGATGTGGAGGATTTTTCATACATGATAGTACATGAAAATGTGCTTGTGTGTGTCTCTGGACGCCCTTCGGGCCGTTCCACGTTGTCCTTTATAAAACCCGCCTTCGGCTGGCTCGTTGGATAATTACTTTGCTCAAAGGCTCAGGCTCCGGCCTCCGGCTTAATAGAAGCGAAGTCAGCACGCACGGCGTTTTACATGGCGTTCCCATAGCGTAAGCTTACGCAATAGGAGGAACCTCTCGAAAGGGAACGACTCGGTTACTAACGTAACCTCGGTTCCCTGAGAGGAGGGAACGAGTATTGCGTAATCTGCCGTGCTTGTGCTTGGTCAGTTTGCTTCAGTCGAATTGAACCTAAAGAACTCAGACGACGGGGCGCCCAATATATAGCCCTTGGCCACGCCCATCTCGGCGGGCTCTGACGCGCGTGGGCGCGAAGCACGCTCATTGGAAGCGGGTTCAGAGTCGCCCCGTCATTGGTTCGTGCAAGTTGCCGCAGCACAGCCAATGACCGAGCTGCCTCGCTCATTGCTGTATGCTGTGCAGCTGCAATGTGTTTTACATAAAGACTTCAATATTTCTCGAGAAAAGGAGTTTTCCCATAGCGTAAGCTTACGCAATACTCGTTCCCTCCTCTCAGGGAACCGAGGTTACGTTAGTAACCGAGTCGTTTTTCTCCAGTGTGGATCCGCTCATGTTGTTTCAGAGAAGTTAACTGAGTGAATCTCTTGTCACAGTGTGAACACTTATAAGGTTTTTCTCTAGTGTGAATTTTCTGGTGCAGTTTCAGTTCAACATTTGTAATAAAGGTCTTTCCACAATCAAAGCACATATAATTCTTCACACCAATGTGTATTTTCTGGTGTACATTTAAATGACTCAGATGACTAAAACTCTTTCCACACAAAGAACACATGTAAGGCTTCTCCTTTGTATGAACTCTCAGGTGGCACTTCAGGCCATCTGTCCTAAGAAAGGTTTTACCACACTGATCACAGTTATATGGTCTTTCTCCTGAATGAGAACGCAGATGTGTTTTAAAAGCGCTTGCTTGTCTGAAACTCTTCCCACACTGATCACATGTGAAAGGTTTCTCTCCGGTGTGAATTCTCATGTGAAGTTTAAAACGTTTGTTAACTTTTTTTAGTCTAGGGGGAGGGTCACCCAACTTTTGTATTCATGAAAACAGCTAAATTTCAAAGTGGCTTGTTTGATGCATATTTTTGCCATGTAGCTCTCTCGGTCTCGGCCCCCCATCGCTATCAGATGGGTCTGACCCAACAAAAATCCAGTTTGGCACTGTTTGACAGTGCGCGCGGCGCGCACTTCAGTACGCGCTCAGAAAAAGTGCATTACAGAACGCCAATGAAATGTTTACCCGGCAAAGCTTTAAAGCACGAGTTTTACAGTATTGGGACTGAGGCGCCAGAACTGCAGCACGATACTACCATATTTAGTTTCCATTCTTATTGTGTTTCCACAACAATGTTAGTGAGTAAATCTACTGAAATTGCCACCATAACAGTGGAGTGTGATGTGTTAGACGTAGGGCTACCACATTTGTAAATTACTATTAGTATTATTTGAAGTTAACATAATAAAATACGTAGGCCTGGACCTACACTAAAAAAAACTAGTTGAGGATAAATTCTTTAAAATTGGGCAATTCCAACGTTATGGACGTGACATTTGCAGTCAAAACTTGAAATATAAATTATCAGAAAATGCATTTAATACTGAAACATCTGTTTATATTCATACTCCCTTAATAAAGGAGTCCAGACATTAGAAAAATATCAGTCAAAATATCAGTCTACACATTTATACACGTTTTATATTTAATATGAGGGAAATACACATGTGATGTGATGTGACAAAAAATCCTTAACTTTTAGGTGGCAAAATATTTTTTAGTAATTCTATGAACTACGCTGCGCAAAACAAAAGTAATACTACCCACCGGATGAAGAAGGGTCGGCCTCTACATAACATAAAATATTCTTTTTATTTTATTTTTAGTGTTCGCATTTATGAGGGGGGGAAAAATGTTACGGACGTGACAGTTCTCCGTTACGGTCCGGACATGACGGCTCTGAAAGCGACTTTAAAACTTTCACAGAGACCTCAAACAGAAAGCACAAGCCTTTCTTTAAAGTGAATTTCGTTTTTTATTAATTGTATCTTAATTTTAATCAATGTTTCATCAACCAATTGCCTGGATTTAATAAATAAGAAGTAAATATAGTAGAAAATAGATCGTTATGACACGGAGGCACCGGCGCGTGAACTGGACTCTCGTCTAATAAATCAACCGAAACTCAGCGTATAGCCTAAGGTGAGAAAGCTTGAAATTTCAACTTTTTAACAGAACAATTCAAAACGAAAGAAAACAGACTACAGACTGCTCTCTGCTTATGTAATCCGTATGAAATGTGCATTTCTCTCTGGCGCGTTCACTACTGCGAAGATCGCGAGTCAGCATCGTCACCTTTATATTTGCAGCCGACAATGACAAAGACTTGTTTATTAATAAATAGGGCTGTCACTTTACGTTCGAAAATCGATTGCACAATCGATCGGACCAACCAACACAAGATTCGAAAATGAAAATAGGGAATCGATTTAAAAGCTCTTTTTTTTTTTTTTTTTTTACCAAAAAGATTATTTTAGGTGGACAGATCAATACAATACACAGAACATGTAGGATGTTGGAAAATAACAATGTCTTTTCTGTTAACCAAATGCTTTTTAATATTCGCTATTACTTCAATGCAAGTGAACAAGCGCACCGTTGTTTGTTGCTTAGTGACGCGGGTGTTCAAGTAAGCCAGAAATGCGCAGATTCTGCGCAATATACTGTATTTAATATATCATGATGACTCACGAGTAAAATATTTGCGCTAAATCCGCGCAGATTTGGCTACACGAACTTCCCCAGCAATGCGAGTAAATAGAAACACGCCAAATTGGCTCGTGATTTGACAGCGTTACCCACCAAAGTTCATTTTTACCCGCATTTGGCGGGTTGGAGGGTGTTAATTTCAATCCCTGAATGCTGCACTCCTGTTTGTCATTGTGCATGAAACTTCACGCCAATAAATCATCGGAAATATTGCTGACTTGTGCGTCTCAAGCGCCCTCTTTACGTTCGTCCGCCTGTTAGTTGTTCGTGGATTTGCCTATATTTGGTTGGAAAATGGAAACGTCTTTAGACATGTGAAATCGATTTTACAATCGATTCAATGAACACTTATGTCTCAAAAATCGAACAGGATTTTTTCACAAAAGTGACAGCCCTATTAATAAACAATTAAAATGTCTCCTTGCTATATTTGACATATTCATAATCATTACTTTTGCCGGTTCTTTGTGGCAGCTTTAAGATACTTTATTGGCATCGCCACCCTTACATGTTAGGCTACATGAACGCGTCACCACTGCATCAGCACCGAAAACATGATTTTTTTTTTTTTATCAAAAATCGTGATACGAACCGAATTTTGGTCTATCGTTACAGCCCTAGTAAGATGAGAAAGCAGGAGTTTAGTCGTTTGTCATGGTTGTAAAAAAAACAATGGCTATCTAAACATCTTTGCCAAGCGCAAACCAGTACAGAAGTAATCAATAAATTATCGGGGAGGGTCATGCCTTTTTTCACAATCATTTTGGTTCTGCATCATAAATAAAGAATCAAAAATAAACACCAACCTCTTTGTTCTTCAGTTTCTTCATCTTTTATCCTGCAGTACTCTGGATCATTCATGTTCTCACTGTCCTCAATTCTTCTTCAGCATTTATTGGTGAACTGCAGTGGGAGGAGCTTCACTGAAGGGGAATCAGTGTGTGGTAGGAGGAGCAGGTCTGACAAAATCAAAAATAATCACATTTGTTTTCACAATTTTACACACTGTATGCATTTATGTTCATCGATCAAAATGCACATTTGTACAAGACATGTAGAAAAACATGAATAAATACCAGAATTAAAATAATCAAATATCAATAATCAAAAATAATTTTGATGTAAATGTAAGAAAATGTAAGAATATAAATACAGTAGGATAAACTAAACTAAAACTAACAGATTAATAAACAATAAATAACATATTTAGATAATTTTTTATTAATTGTTTTTTTAGTTTGTAGTCGTTTTTACATAAAACATGGTTTATTACAGACTATAACAAAATAAATTGTAGATTTCACAAGTGGTGATTATGCAGTTTGTCTCAGTCTGTTGACAGTGAAATGAGCTTTAAGTGTCAGTTTACAGGTGATTGAAGACATCAGCATAATGAATGAGCTGAAAACCATTAAACTATAGACATTCAAAATAGAGGCTTTTTAGCAGCTGTTAATAGTGACACTCCTGAAACAAGCTTTACAGATCAACAGCAGAGATTAACTAAATGTTCAGCAGAGATAAACTATGCTGAACTAAAAAAAAACTGATCAAATCAAATAAAACATCAGTAATAAAAAATTAATTACAAAAATACAAATGACACCCATCTTTGCAGTAGTTTTTTTCTGCTTCTTTTATAAATAACTAGCCTACCCCAACAGCGGGATAAGATATGTATTTGAACATAAATTTAATTAGATTTTCCAATAACTACATTAGCAATAAGGAAATTAGATAATTCATTTCTTACAAACTCTGTATGAAATATTTAGAAGTAACATAAAATGTGAAATGGGTATTCAATTTAATTTTAATGATGCAAAGTAGGGTAACTAAAGCATATTTTATGATTGTGTAAATATAAAAAGCACTGTAAACTCCCAATCTTATTTCAGAAGAGTGAGTCAATGCGGTGCAGATTATAGACAACTTCAGTAAACATAAAACTCTTACAACTTTTCACAAAACAAATCCATGCGTGCTCAGTGTTGTTTGCTAGTTTCAGCCCGACTAGCCTACGCTTAGATTGTTAAATCTGGATTTCAAAGTGCTGTGACACAAGCACTATAGCAGAGTATAGCACTATATTATATACCAGAGCGATTGTTCTGCCATGGCAGCTTGAAAAAAAAATTGTATAAGGAGTCTTTTCATTCCTCTTCTAATAAATCACCAATGTCTCTTATCATCTGCATTTTTCTGAGCCTTTTTTAGTTTTTATACACAGCAGTGAAGGAAAGTATTACAAATAAAAGTGTTACTGTTTTTCTTTAGTGTGGATCATTCATGTTTTCTAACTGACTGAAACTCGTCACAGTGTGAACACTTGTAAGGTTTTTCTCCAGTGTGGATGTAACCCATTAAAAGGATTTAACACCAAAAAATAAATAAAGTAGGAAAAATAATCTACTGAATCCGAGCTCACCAAATAGAGATAAATCACAACCTATATTAAAGGTGCTCTAAGCGATCCTGGGTGATGTCACTTCTTGTTGACGTTCGAACTATTGTCAAACAAAATGGAGGCTAGCTAGACCCTCCCTCCTCCTCATCCGCACACTAGTCTCAGCCTCAGACGTCACGCCCACGGAACGTTGGCTAAACGTCTGATGCATATGGTACACTTAACTGGAAACACTTCAGCAATGTCGAAGTCGTCATCTGATTGGTTGAATTTTATCGGATTTCCGGGGGGTGCGAGTGTCGCGTTTATTTTCGGTCCGCAGGGAAACAAAGCGCAGACGTGTGATTGCGGAAGAAAAACTAACGTTGTGTTTACATGAGTGACAATGAGCATTTATCAAGATCAGCTAAACGTAGGATTCTCAAAAGTATGCGAGGTTCACGGCATAGACTCTTGAAGTTTTCTTCTCCTTCTTTGATTTTCTATGCTGACTGACTTGTTGCACGCTGGTCTGTTGTTGTGGGGACATTTCCACGCACCGAAACGTGACGCTGAACGAAACGAACTGTAATTGGTTGTTTGACATGTCGGTCAAACGGCCTTATGGGCGGGCCTTGGCCAAAGAAAGCTGCTATGAATTCCAGACCTTCAGCCATCAGTCTGAAGGTCTGGCTACGCGAGACTATCCGCACACTAACCCCCCAAACCCTTCTTGTCGGTCATTGGCTGGAACAGTTTGTTATGTTTCGGGGAGCGGGTCGCTGCAGTTTGTTTTTGTTGCTGTTTGTGGAGCCTGGGCTGTCTACAGAGATCGCGTTTCTTTACAGTGTGTTCAGGGGACAGACAGCCAGCGGATAGTGAGGAGATGTTTGCTGTATGTGACAAAACATGTTTTGGCCTAAAAAACGCGTGACATCGCTTAGAGCACCTTTAATATCTGGACTTCCGGGTTTGGGGTCTCACACCTTGCAAAAAAAAAAAAAAAAAAAAGATTGAATAATCTTAAATGTGTGTCTGCACTTGTTTAAATGGTTGTCTACAGTACTAACTGGACAAATAAAAAATAATATATATTAGAGGTGTAACGATACACAATATTGACGGTTCGGCACGGTTTTGACGTCTCGGTTCGGTTTAGAAAGCTAAAATTGCTTTTTTTTATTTTTAAACAGTGGTTAACCGTTTAATGAAAAAATGGTCTTTGTTTTTAAATTAATTAAATTACAATAAACGTTTCACAAGGATTAAAAAAAATCTGCTAATGCTGTAAACTATATAGGTTTAAAACAGTGGTTTAATGAAAAAATTGTCTTTGTCTTTAAATTAATTAAATTACAATTAAACGTTTCACAAGGATTAAAAAAAATCTGCTAATGCTGTAAACTATATAGGGAGCCGCACATTACTATAACATAAAAGGTTGTAGCCTAGACTTTTAACCTAAATTCAGATGCTATTTATTTTTTAGATATAATAATCAACACATTGTATGAAAACATGTAAACTGAACACAAGGCAGTTTTTGCATTAACATATTAAGTAGGGATGCACGATATTGGATTTTGGCCGATATTCAATATACCGATATTTTCAAACTCATTTTGGCCGATACCGATATACACATTTTCCCCCTTATATATATTATATATATATATATATATATATATATATATATATATATATATATATATATATATATATATATATATATATATATATATATATATTCACATATATATATTCACACACATTTTGATTTTACTGAAGAGAAATCAAATAAAGTCTCTCTCCTGTACTACCTTTACATTATTACACTCATATGTTGTAGATAAGGCAATACAAAAGACAAGCAACATTTGATTCTACCACAAATATCATTTTTACAAATGTAGACAGACCTTCACAACTGAAAAATTGTAAAATTATTTCACTTAGAATAAATGAGGAGAATAAATGATATGCCTTTGCCACATTTTATTTTTAAGTTCAGACTTCAAACTTCAGTCCTTAGGAGTAGGGATGTGACGGTGAGGATATTATTTTCCCACTGGTTAATCGACGTGTGACAGCACCGGTATTCCGGTAATACCAGTATCACCGGCGGGGCTTTTAAATCACTCATTTAAAGGCAAACGTAAAAAATGCGCGCGTTTGCACGGGCATGCATAATGGTGCGGTCGTGCGGAGCAGCTGTTTTGTTGTTGTGCCTTGATTTGGCGCTAATTTGAAAACGAAACTATTTTTTTACATCGCTTAAGCTGGTGCGGCAGTGTGCCAATTCATCCTTCGCAGGGAGTTTGATACGATCCGTGATACGATCTCACAAATCAAAATCCACCATTTTTGTCCGACAAAGCAGTCAGGAGAGTTAGTGGATTAACGTCGGTGGATTTGAACTTGGCTTTAACTGAGGCAATCTTTCACGACACATTAAAGAGCCACAAAACGGTAGGCCTATTTATTGTTTAATTTTCTTTGACTAACCAAATTTGAAAGTTGAGACTTTGTTTCATATTAAAGGGTCACTTCACCCATTTGCATTAAGAGGTCCATTGTTAGACAACCAGTCATACTATTGAATGGTCATGCAACATTCTTTCATTTTTCCCTGAGACGAGAGAAATCCACTATTTACCTTTTTCACTTCCTCCTACAATTACGCAAAAATCGTCATTTGACGTCATTGTAGGAGGAAGTGTAAGAGGGGGGGATTTCTGTAAAGACTACAAGCACAAATTCCCACCCTTTCAAACCCGCCCATAGGGGGTTGTACCTAATGCGCTAACAGAGCTATCACAGATCAGCGGGTGGGACTTCACTTGCAGATACTGAAATCAATATCAGCCATCTTGTTTATAAGCTAAGATAACAAGCGCTGTGGAGATAGGAAGTTACGACAATGACGGAAGAAACTAAACATGATATGGAAGTAGAGGATTTTGAAATTCTGCTGCTCGAATCCACTGTTCGTGGCTATTTTTACGAGCCGCAATATAGTGAAGAGCAGCTGAGGCTGAAGGAGGAACAGGAGGCGGCTGCCTGTCGCGGACGAGGAGCCCGGACTGGCTCGAGCTGGGCGGACTGCTGGTGCCTGTGCTCTCGCTGTGCGCTACGGACACAGATAGTCTGCTGCAGAGAATTTCAACGATCGCAATTTCTCCTGGACGAAATCTCTGAATCAGACGAGCACACGGACGTTTGTGTTGTGATATGAACCATCCTAGTGTCGCACCGCATTCTGACTGAACATCCAGGTATCATGCAATAATTCACCATATAGAAAGAAATACAAACGAGGAGTAATTCGCTAATGAGTTTGCCAATGTAACTTAACGGGGTTCGTTGTTGTGGGAAGAAGGAGGCGGGAACCGGCGAACATTTAAACATTTTAATAGTAAAATAAGCAGATACAAAACAAAAGTATAAGCCAGCTGGCCACACACAACAGAAACAAAACATAAAATCAGGCCTGTTTCCTTTTGTGCTTCCGCTCCTCCGTGAGAGATATGAGAAAGCTGCACAGGTATCATTCATTATCACTCGCGCCGTCCTCTCACGTCCCTCGCCCTCGTCCTGCTCGCCACAGCCAACTAACTAGACATTTTATGTGAAATGAATTTCAAACTCATTTGGCAGCTAGCCTTGTAGACGGAAGAGTCATTTCTCTGATGTTTGCGCTGTTCTGGATTAGTGGGAGTGGCTTGCGGAGCTGTGCAACGTGGTGCATTGTGGGAGTTGTTGTCTTACATTCAAATGCGCCCTAAAGTTATTTTCTGTCTTTTCTCGGTCAAGAGGGCACCAAATTCAAAAATTCTTTTACATTTCGACTACATATATAACCCACTTTCAATAAAGATTAATGTTGAAATGGGTGAAGTGACCCTTTAAATATTAGGCTACCTGTTCAGTCCTGTCTGTCAGCGCGTTGTCAGTGTACTTATAGGCTACGTGAGTTGCACGTATAAAATGAAGTTAAGGAACAAACACGATTCATCAGGAAACGCCATATAGGTTGCTGAATTTCACTGCGCTTCATGAAAAGTTTTTCTTTTGCGTGAAGAAGCCGTTCGCCGGAGATGTGTTAAAGATAGCTGAGTGCACTCATGATTATTAGGCTACCGGTAGGCTATAATAATCCTCCTGGCTCCGAGTCTGAGTGAGTAATTTACTCTCTTACCTTTTATTGATTAACATTAATGACACTTTAAGACCAGCCGCTGCTGACAGATACGCGATCTGACACGCGTCCCATTTTCTCACAAATCAATACGTTAATTTAAGACTTTATTTAAATAATTTAAGACTGCTCTTAGTAAGACACTCGACAAAACGGACATTTTGGCATAATTTGTGTGTGTTATGGTTTGTTCAAGCCCGAAAGAGGACTCGATACTGACGCGCGTCTTTTCTTCCACACAGCTGGAAGTTTAAGTTGCTGGCACTCATACTACGTTCACGGTCGTCACGTGCGCATAGTAAATCCGCCACATATCGGCAAGGCTCATCGGCAGAAATATTAATATCGGCCGATGCCGATTATAATAGCCAGTCTAATACTGTGCTAGAGTTGTTGTCCCGTAGCTACTTGTTATGACACGCCAGGCAGCTAATGTTGAACTTGTTGTTACGTGCAAAGTAACTCCATAGGCATCGTCTTCGTTGCAATATTACCATCTTTATTGTCCTCCACATAACTGCACAACACACAAGGTCCACAAGCACGAAGATTCCCAGAACTTCACACGACAACAGCATTCATCAAACTCCGCCGTAGCGGTCAAAAACTTGTTTGCCCTTCCGGGTCAACACCTCCCTACTACCTGTTGACCCCTCACATATATACATGAGCCTACAGCACCATCTAGTGGCCCAAAATAAAAGATACACACATTTGGCTCCTACACACCGGCCCCTAATTGACATGATAAACAAACATGACAATTTTTTTTTTTTTTTTTTTTTAAACAATAACCATAAAGGAGATCAAATGAGTTCCTCACATGTGGCTTATACACAGTAATTAGACTCCATATACCATGCAAAGCTTAGAAATTGGTCTCTCAATAATATTGGATTTAGTTTTCAACTTCACAGATCTCACAAGGCCGTGACTATCTGGAAAAACTTCCACAACTTTTCCAAGAGGCCAAGATCCTCGAGGGGCAGATGGATCCATAATGGCCACAACATCTCCAACAGCAAGATTTTTCATCTTCCCGTTCCATTTCTGTCTTTCTTGAAGCAAGGGTAAATATTCTCGAACCCATCTCTTCCAGAAAAGGTCAGCCAGGTATTGAATCTGTTTCCATCGCCTCCTTCCATACTGATCCTCTGGCTTGAAAATCCCAGGAGGAAATGATGGCTTTCCTCTAAGCAGGAGCAGATGGTTTGGTGTTAAAGGCTCCAAGTCATTTGGATCGTCCGAGAGTTTTGTAATAGGACGATCATTCAAAATGGCTTCAGCTTCACACAACACTGTATTTAACCCATCATCATCCAGGGTTTGTTGACGCAGTACTGAGTTCAGCACCCTTCTCACCAATCGGATCATTCTCTCCCAAACACCACCAAAATGGGAGGCAGTAGGTGTATTAAAAGTCCAATTAATTTCTACCTGTGCCAAGAATGAATTTATTGTGTCCTGGTCCAGTTTGACAAGAGCTTCTTTCAGTTCTCTCTCAGCTCCAACAAAGTTTGTTCCATTGTCGGACCACAGATGTTTCACTTGTCCTCTTCGGCTGATGAATCGTCTTAACGCATTTATGCAGGAATCAGTGTCAAGAGTAGCTGCTACCTCCAAATGAATGGCTCGACTCGCCAGGCAGGTAAATATAACACCATATCTTCTGCAATATGTTCTTCCTCTTTTAATCTCAATTGGTCCAAAGTAATCAACCCCTGTGTTGGTAAAGGGGGGAAGGTCTGGGAGAATCCTTGCAGCAGGTAAGTCAGCCATTTTTTGCATTAAGAGACGCCCATTGTATCGCCTGCAGATACTGCACTGTCCAATAATCCTTCTCACAGCAGAATTTCCCTTTGTAATCCAAAACTTTCTTCTTACAGCCGACAGAGTGTGAGCTCGTCCAGAATGTCCAAGAGTTTGATGAAAGCATTTGATGATTAATTCAGAGATGTGTTGCTCCTTGGCCAGGATTATTGGATGCTTAGATTCCTCTGGCATTGCACTTCTGTGAAGTCTGCCTCCAACTCTCAAAAGCCCATCCTCCAAAACAGGATCTAACACATAGATGGAACTCTGACGGCTCACTCTGGTGTTCTGCGAGAGAGCTTCAATCTCAAACTTGAACCTTTGTTGCTGGCAGTACAAAATGATGAAGAACTCTGCACTCTGTAACTCTGCCGTGGACAGACTGCTGCTCTTTGGGTCATTAGTGGTCCTCTGGCGCCCTCTTGTGTTCATTTTGTGCACCACTGTATTTTTTTCTCACTGGAATGTCCAACTGTTTTCTACACCTACACTTCTCTTTCAACACACTCCTCAACCTCAAGTACCAGGCCACTGCCCTTTTAAGTCTCCTCCAGTCCGAAAAGTGCGCAATAAGCTGGTCTGAGGGAGTAGGAGTGTCAATGCTGATTGCGTAAACTGCAGCCTCCTTCCTAACCTCCTTGTCTCCAACATCCAAAGCCACCTCCAACACAATTTCAGGCCACTTTTCCTCTTCTTTCCGCAAAAATGCTGGTCCTTCTAACCACGCACTGGTTTTCAGGAAGTCTGATACCTTCAGTCCTCTAGACACATAATCAGCTGGGTTTTCCTTTGTGCTGATGTGTTTCCATTGAGCGGGCTCAGACAATTCTCTGATGGTTGCAACTCTGTTAGCCACAAATGTGTGAAAGCGCTGTCCTCATTATTAATATACTTCAACACAGATGTGCTATCAGTCCAGAACACAGAATTTTCCAGTCGTATGTTCAGCTCTGCCTTGACCATAGCATCGATTTTTACAGCTAGAACGGCTGCAGACAGCTCAAGCCGTGGGATGGTTAGGGTCTTCAGTGGTGTTACTCTGGCCTTGCCAAGGAGAAAGGCAACATGGATGATGTTTTCATGATTTGTCATACGAATGTACGTAGCAGTGCCATAGCCTGCTTCACTGGCGTCTGAAAAATTGTGTAATTGTGCATGCTTTATAGCTCCAAATCCGACAGGTTTTATGCACCGGTCCACACTAAATGCAGCCAGCAGAGTCAGCCCCTCCAGCCACCTTTTCCATTGGTGTAAAACGTCCTGAGGTAATGCATCATCCCAGCTGTAGCCTCTTTTACACAGTTCCTGCTGCATCATTTTTGCCTGCAATGTCACTGGCGCCAGGAACCCCAACGGGTCAAAAACAGAACTGTTGACGGACAACATTCCACGCCTGGTCAGGGCCTGATGTTTCAGATCCATCTTAAACTTGAAAGCATCACTTTCCACACACCACTGGAGACCCAGAGCTCTTTCCATTGGAAGCTTATCAATATCCAGATCTAACGTCTTTAAATCCTTAGCTCTTTGCTCTTCTGAGATGGCTTGCAGAACAACGCGACTATTGCTTATCCATTTTTCCAACGTGAAGCCTCCCCTTTCACACAGCGCAACGAGATCATTTATCATCTTGATTGCTTCCTTGTCTGTAGCTGAACTCTTTAGGCAATCATCAACATAAAAGTTGTGTCTAACAGTTTCTGTGACCTCTGCTGGAAATTCATTCTGATTGTCTTTGGCAGTTCTCTTTAAGGCATAGGCCGCACAGCTTGGAGATGAAACGGCTCCAAACTGTAGGCTCATGTATATATGTGAGGGGTCAACAGGTAGTAGGGAGGTGTTGACCCGGAAGGGCAAACAAGTTTTTGACAGTATAATAGCCAGTCTAATACTGTGCTAGAGTTGTTGTCCCGTAGCTACTTGTTATGACACGCCAGGCAGCTAATATTGAACTTGTTGTTACGTGCAAAGTAACTCCATAGGCATCGTCTTCGTTGCAATATTACCATCTTTATTGTCCTCCACATAACTGCACAACACACAAGGTCCACAAGCACGAAGATTCCCAGAACTTCACACGACAACAGCATTCATCAAACTCCGCCGTAGCGGTCAAAAACTTGTTTGCCCTTCCGGGTCAACACCTCCCTACTACCTGTTGACCCCTCACATATATACATGAGCCTACAGCACCATCTAGTGGCCCAAAATAAAAGATACACACATTTGGCTCCTACACCGATGATGATAATTTTAAGCTTATATCAGCCGATACCGATGTCGTGCCGATATCATCGTGCATCCCTAAACATAAGATATGTGTTTTAGAATGGATAGGCCTAGTGTTGTATACTTTGTTTTCAATTCGACTGTAATTGAACAGTAAAGTGAAAATCTGTTTTAGCTGTTTTTGCTTTTATTTATAGAGGATCGTACAGAGAGCGGACACGGACCTTGAGCTGGGACTCTGGTAGAGCAGTACATAAAGGCTGTTGCATTTTTTTGAGATACTAAGCTTTTTCTACTGTTACTGTACATTTTAAATATTAAATGGATTTCATCTTAGTTTTACTGTAATTGAACAAAAACTGTCTTTTAAATATTCCATTCAGATTTGTACTTTACTTTAACATTACGTTGAAAACACTGCAAGTTAAAGTTTGAGATGTAGAAAGTATTTTTAGACTTTTTTTTTGTTTTGTTTTCCAAAATAAAACTTGTTTTACAATCTTGAGCATGTGCTAACTCTTTATTAAATGTGTTTGTAATTAAGCCATTGCTGCCAGTCATTTGACATTAAAACATTTTTAGTGTAGGCTACAGTATGTACAGTTAATCACTAAATCAGTTAGCATTGTCATGACTCGTGTTCCAAATTCAAACTACGTTGTAATTGAATGCACAATTGTATTCTCCCTTGTTGAAAGGTAAGACAGTGAAACAACGTCACGATTGAGAGTGAGGAGTCACGTGCCGATTTGGGTTGAATTGGGCGGGGTCTGAGTCAGTCGGCCATGATGGTAGGAGACGCTATCGGTTGCCAGGGGCAACGCCTTCAGAACTTCACAGAGGCGCGACTAAACATTCCAGAAATAGCTTAGTATTTGTTTACATTTTAGCGATACGCCGCAGTTTCTTTGGAAGATAATATGGAGAAGGAAGAGAAATGAAAGAGGATTTTCGGGAGAGACTAAATAACAATGCTAGCCAGCTTTATTTAGAGAAACTACTTGTCAATAAACTGACAGCAGCAACAGCGAGCAAAGCATGATTTGATCAAAAGCAACACATTTCAGCACAGTTCGCCTTTTATTTAACACAAACGAACGAAATTAATACTCTGTTATTCAACTAGAATTGTTTAATTTGTTATAGATATATCTGTACCACGAAATGTTTTAAAAAGACACTTTTTTAATGACGTACGACTCGCATTGACAGAATGTCCGATCGGTTCGCTTAACGTTGCACGGCAGGTGCAAATGCACGTAACTTATCTGATTCATATCAGATTTATTTCCACATATGAATGAGGCCTGAAACATGACTGAACTCTCGCAGTTTAACGTTACAGTTTTTTTTTTTGTCTTGCACCCAGCCGCAGCAGAATTGTTCATAAGCTTCTAATGACTTAAAGCTTCTGAACTCTTGCATCGTGTATGCAGTAACGTTAAGGCACTGATACCATAAACCAGGTAATTGACTATGTCAGGGTATGTGAAAGCTGGTAAGTTAGTGCTTTGGGTCTTTCGTCCATTCGGTAGCGGGTCGTAGACCTACATCATGTTGTTGATGTCAAGTAGTTTCTCTAAATAACGCTGCTTGGTGTTGTTATTTAGTCTCTCCCGATAGAGCCCCTGCTTCCCCCTTCTTCATTTATTCCTAAGAAACTGTGCCTTATCGCAAAAATGCAAACAAATATCAAGCTGCTCTCTCTCTGTGTCGCTTTTTCTCTCGGTCTCACTGTCGAAGTAACCATGACAACGGATAGCGTATCCTCCCAAGATGGCGACGCCTTCCCACAATGCAACGCGGAGTGAGACGCGTGACGTCACATTCTCATTCTCAATAGCAACGTTGATTCCATTTGCAAAACCGAAGTATAATTCAACGTTGGTTCAACTTCGACATACAACCTTTATTCACCCATATTGAAAGAAGAGACCGTGAAACAAGCAACGTCGCGACATCAACGGTGAAACAACATCATCATGTCAACGGTGAAACAACGTCGCAAAATCAACGTTGATTCGATTTGCAAAATCGAAACATAATTCAATGTTGATTCAACCTTGGTCCCTGACATTGATTCACCGGTGAATCAACGTTAAAATGCCAGCTGGGTTATTATTCCTCAACTGCTGTTCTGTTGTTATCTCGGGACGCTAGTGCTAACGTTAGTGAATGAACGATGAACGAATCTTTGTTTTCTTCCTCGTGAAGGCAGAGTACCAGACAGTGGAATCCAGCGCGGTTCTCCCCTGCGCGAATCCAACACGATCACGGAGCGTTGAAACAATCCAAACTAATGCAATAAAACAGTTCAGACGTCAATTTGGGAAAATATTGACATCGATGGTTTAGATTAAGGATAGCCACACATGTGACTCACCGCAGAACCGATCACCGGTGATCAGCGCGAGATGCATGCCGGAAGAAATGTGTCCGTCCGAGTGTGGTCCGCCTTACTATGATGTCATGCTGACGTATGTCAAAAAACTATCGCGATCGCAACGCAGATGTGTCTGGTCTGGTCAAAATCTGGTCTTTACAGCAGAAATTATTTCTCACAAAGTGAAAGAAATCACATTTAAGCTCATACACAGGTCTATCCTGTTAAGAAGTTTATACAAAGATTCAAGTCTGACATTGAGCTAACATATATAGGCCGGACTATATATATGCAACCCCGTCATCTCGCAAGAGAGGAGGAGAACTCAAAAGGGCCACAACCACAGTGTGTTTCGTTGCAAAGATAACAAAGTTTATTGTACAATATTCACAAGGATCACATGGGGGTAATCAGAACTGGCAAAGAGAAAAACAAACAAAATTGTAACCGTTCCAGACAACAGGGTTCCCAATCCTATCCAATGGAAATTGCTCTGAAACTGTGTGCACACTCACAAGTTCACCAAACACAAATTCACTCCAACTTCCACAATTGTAAATTAAATCAAACCACTACACTCTATTCCCCAAACCTTAACGGAGTAAACCATATACAAGAAAATGGGAACCCCACCGTCAGTTGTAGGTCCAAAACAAACAAAACAACAAAACAAAACAAAAACAATTTCATAAATTAAATTAATCACTTTGCCACTTCCATACACCAGACTCAATTCAACATTAAAATGATCTCTTCAGACACCCATTAAGCCACCATGCTTTCACTAAAGTAAACGGCAATCATGCATCATCTGTAAATAAAACAAAGAATACAAATTGATGATTGCCCAATAAAATATTTACAAAGATTAAAAAACTTAAAACATAACACACAAATTACCATTATAAAATGAAGCTTAAAAACAAATCCCCTTATTCAATAATTCAATGAAGATCAGTACCTGTATTCTCAAATATATCTGCTTAATTCTCTGAGGCACCAATCAACACCATTTCCATCAGAATACTAAAACAGAAGACAAATACAAACATGTTAAAACTAGACAAACTCACTCTAGTCATCATAAATCACAACCCTTACCTTCCCAATTCAGTTATGCTGCTCATTAATCAACTTAGTTTTTCATCTGCTATTACACAGTCTTGAAAGACACAAAACAGCTTTTCCTGCTTGCCACATGGTACCACAAAGAGGAAGTCTAAACAGTTTGGTTTCCCTTTATAGCATCTCAAATCATGGGATTTGTAGTCCATCTAGTTTGTAGTCCATCTTCTACCCCATTACATATATATATATATATTTTTTCCCCCCTATTTGCTGTTATCTCCTTTATTATTGTTTTGAGATACACTACCGGTCAAAAGTTTGGGGTCACTTGCCTGAAATGTTTCTCATGATCTTAAAAACCTTTTGATCGGAAGAAGTATGCTTAAATGTTTTAAATGAGTTTTGTAGACAAAAGTATATTTGTGCCAACATATTAATTTATTTCATTATAAAACTCAAATTTAATTAAAAAAAAAAAAAAGTTTTTTTAATTGATGACTTAGACCAAATAATAAAGAAAATCAGCCAATAAGTGCCCAACATAGATGGGAACTCCTTTAATACTGTTTAAAAAGCATCCAAAGGTGATACCACAAGAAGTTAGTTGAGAAAATGTCAACTGTACATGTCTGCAAATTCCAGGCAAAGGGTGACTACTTTGAAGATGCTAAAATATAACACAGTTTCGATATATTTTGGATTTTGTTTAGTCACAACATAATTCCCATAGTTCCATTTATGTTATTCCATAGTTTTGATGACTTTATTTTTATTCTAAAATGTGAAAAAAAAATAAAAGAAAGAAAGAATGAGTGACCCTAAACTTTTGACCGGTAGTGTATATCCAGCTGCAGACCCGCAGCACCACCAGTTTCAGAACCCCAGCGCCAGAACCGGAAGTGAGGGGCGGAGTTATTGAAGACGTTTATCTTGTGAAGGTGTTTGTTCCACGTTCCTCTGTTATATGCATTGTTTGTGAATTAATGTTACTTTATAGTTGAGGTTTTTTTTTTACGTTGAGATTATTGTGTGGTGCTTTTCATCTCTTGTTGAGACATATCGATTCAGAGAGGTGACTCGTCATTACCCGAGCTGCTCCTACCACTGCCCTTTTTGCTCTGCCAGTGTATTTAAGCAAGCCAAACTAGTAAAATTAAAAAGTCATGTTCAGAATATATAGGCTAATATACATAATTATGCATGATTATACTTTTCAGAGGGCCGACACTATATTAAAAATCCTTTTTTTATTGATTGCATGTAATGTTCTAATTTTCTGAGATTTTGAATTTGGGGTTTTCATAAGCTGTAAGCCATAATCATCAAAATTATAACTTTTGCACTATATTCTAATTTTTCGAGTTTCACCTGTATACATTTTTATTGTTTCTTTTAAAACGATGCTGAATTTTCTCTCTCTTTTATAGATTTTTGACACGTTTTATTTTACATAAAGAAAAATGCATGCTGCACATGTTCTTGTGAAATAAAGTATATTTTATATAAAATGCCCATAAGTTTCAAGCATTATTTTTCATCATCATGATCAGGAAGTAACTCATAATACAATGAAACGGATAACTAATTATATTACACAAGATCAATGTTTTTAAATGCTTATTGTAGGCTACTGTACCTTAATATATCATTATAACATATAAAGTATGACGTTTCGTGTGTAATAAAAGCATGCCATTTCGTGACTAATAAAAGCAAAACGTTAGGTGGCGCTACTCGGTTTAGAACGTAAGCTCCGCCCCTCACTTCCGGTTCTGGCACTGGTGTTAGAACGTAAGCTCCGCCCCCACTTCCGGTTCTGGCGCTGGTGTTCTGAAACTGGTGGTGCTGCGGGTCTGCAGCTGGATACTATAGGATGTTTTGGTTGATATTATGTGATCTATACTTTCTCTTTTGTATGTTGCCGTTCTCAGCAATAAAAATAAATAAATAAAAAAGGCGGACGTTTCGGATTCTGCAGTCGGGCAGTTGCTCTCCACTGACTGCGCTGATCAAAAGCATGATGGGAAACGACTTGCTGACGACACAGCATAATGCTGATTGGTTTAAACAACCGGGATGTATATATTTTTTTTAAATGTTTGAATTTAAAACTCTGATATCATGTTTTTATGTGGATAAATTATGTGTGAGTATTCCCAAACTCTCTGGCAGTGATCTCTATGTGGGTTATTGGATTGTTGTCATATTTATAATTTATTTATATGTGTGTGTGTGTGTGTGTGTGTGTGTGTGTGTGTGTGTGTGTGTGTATGTATGTATGTATAGGCCTATACTGCTTCCTTCACGTACTGTTTTCGCCTACTAGGAAAGTAGGCATATTCGCACTTAAGTCCGAATCTCGCGATATTTAGTACGTCACCCAGGTAATTCTCGCCTACTCTTTTGGATTTGTTCATAGGCTTTTTCACTCACCTACTCTTTTTCCCATACTAAATAATAGGGAAGTATGCGGTTTCGAACACAGCCTCGATGTAATTTCAGTTCTGTTGCTTTTATATGAAAATATGAACAAGACACCCAAAGTAGGCCCACTTATTTAATTCCATTCCAAATACATGTTTATCAATCATATTTTCTTTAATACAGACTTTTTTTTAAAAATCACATTGCATAACCCATAGAGATTGCATAACGTATACACATTAAACATGATATCAGAGTTTTAAAATCAAACATTTTAAAAAAGAACAATACATCACGGTTGTTTAAACCAATGAGCATTAAAGGGGTGGTTTGGAATTTTGGACATCGGGCCTCATTTACAAGTGAGCCTTAGTGTTATTTACCAGTGGAGTCAGTTTTCGAAAATTTTCACCCAGTCCTTCCAGTTGCATAGTTCGCCGGTACTAGGCTAGCGCGAGTCAATGGTATCGGTTAGCCTGCCATTAAAACAGTTTTACCCACTCCACAGTTCACCAAAAGCACATCAATTATAACGCCAGACTATCGATGTAAATGTCTGTTGAGAGAATAATGTTAGAAATCAAACTACTCAATGTAGTTTGACATATCAAAATATATTTCAATGATCGCATTACATTTACAGGAACTAGTTTCTCAGCAGCGGCGGAATTTTACTTTGCTCCGGGAATAGTACTGCGCCGGAAAGTAAACACAACAGAATCGCACTACGTTACAGTACGTCAAGTTAGCTAGTAGTAGCCTCGGTTGCCTAAGTAACTTAATATCACTCCGCCGCTGCTGTAGACTATGCTGATAAATACAGGGAACAAAGTATAACTATTGCAATGCGATGAAAGGGTAGTTTGATTTCTAACATTACTCTCTCAACAGACATTTACATCGACAGTCTGGCGTTATAATTTATGTGCTTTTGGTGAACTGTGGAGTGGGTAAAACTGTTTTAATGGCAGGCCATTAAATTTCAGTTCCTTTCTTGTGGCCTGATGTGTACAGCAAGAACAAGATTAAGGTAATTAATGGATAAACCAAATAATATTTAGCCTGGTAATACCAGACTCTGCTACTTCACTTTGCTTCGTACACAGAGTCTGGGATAGCATAATAGAGAAGTATTTTCTCTCCCGCAAGGGGGCGCGTACTGAAGTTTAAAATCATTGGTTACACGTAAGCCAATCAGATAAGTTTATTTATGACGTATGTTATGCGCCGACACAGCCGCATCGAACCACAGACATCATGCATCGAACTCAAATCTATGATCGAACTTCCACTGTAAACACTTGATGATGCGAGCGAAATACCGGAGTGAACATGGCTGTAAACGACTTTTTCGATCGGTGTGTGATGTAATAGAATGACTGCTGCGCTTGACAGGGCACAAACGAGCAGAGAGAGAGAGAGAGAGAGAGAGAGAGAGAATTCCATGAGAGATGGTCACACTTGAGTTGAGCTCCAGATAAATGATAAAAAATAGGAATTATTTTACAACAAAATAAGAGAAAAGTATAAGATTTAACATAAAACAACATCTAGACGAAGTTTTTGTTGAATTGGGACAGTTTTTATTTATTTTTATTTTTTATTTTATTTTTTACACCTGAATCTGAGGAAAGTTCAAGAGAAGATCAGCACAGGATTACCCTCTACCCTCTACAGAAGAGGATATTTATAATGAAAAGGATGACATCAAGCAACATAATCAACATAACATCTAAGAAGGAAACTTTCAAGAAAGAAGAGAGGTAAAGACATCTTGAACAGAGAGTGCAATTTCACATCTCTCTGAGTTTTTGCTCAGCACAGCACAAAGAGACATTTTGGACAAAACTGAAACTTGAACTTTAAAGAAATATATATATATATATATTTTTCCTCACAAAATCAGTGAAAGTTATATTTTTTGCCTGCTTTTTTGGCTTTTTTTATTAATTTTATCCCTTTATATCATCACTGGGAGAAAATAAACATAAAACTGGCAGTTATTTTCAGTTGGATGTTTACATTCTAAATCAACTATGGCCAGTGCATCATCCTGGCCCCGCCCCCAGAAGAGTTCTGAACACTCCAGCCACAGCGTCAGGCCTAAACAACCCCCGTATGTGGATGCCATCCCACTGCACTATCCTAAAGATGTCACAAATGAATCGGCACGGAAAGTCTACAAAAACAAAAGACTGACAGACAACCCAGAAACACTTTTTGCAGACCTACATAAAGATGGCAGCATAAGTAACCTAATATTCCATACCAACAAGCCCTATGGATGGCACAAGGCCATCATTGCACACTACCCCTCAGCTGAAAGAAAAGGCATCTGCGGGGGTTTCCAGCTAAAAATAAGAAATGAGGAAGACACAACAACCACCAACGTAAATATCTACAAAACAACGGGTATAGTGGTGGTAAAAAGCATCAATGGGCTCTTCGAACAAGACTTCCTCTGCATCAAAGACAGAGCACAGAAAGAGACCTCTACCAGCGACCAACTTATCCCTCCTGAGGAGTCAGTCTTCCACACCTTCCACACAGACGAGGATCAGACAGAACACAGAGACCCTTCGAGCACAGAACAGACCAAAGACCCCCATCCACACTGCTATTGCACTGACATGAGGGAGAGATTCACAGAGCTAGAGGGAGAAATGGTCCAGCTCAAGGAGATGATCTTCTCCCTGCAAACAGTTCAGACAACAGACCAGACCAGCAACAGCCCCACAGCCAAGCACAGAGATAGGGACAGCCTCAGGAGAGAGCTGTGTACACTGCAGACTGAGGTGAAGGGACTCCAGCAGGAGAGAGAGGGGTTAAGGGCTCAGCTGGAGACACTGGAAACACAGTTCTTACAACAGACTGAGTTACACAAGGCACAACTAACAGCAATGAGGATGGAAATAAGTGAACTGAGGCAGGACAGAGGAGCACAGCACAGCGAGTTCAGCTCATCAGAGGAACCGGTGAAGCAGGACACTCTTCACCCTGATCACAGCTCCCAAACAACAGAGCTTCAGCACAGCCAGAATCCTCCTCTCCCATCAGACCCTTCCCTCACCTCACAACCAGCCTCACACTCAGACGACCCGTCCACACCGATAGAAGGAACAATGCGACCGGAAGTCGCTCTTTTAATTGATTCAAACGGGAAATTTATTGATGAAAAGAAGCTTTTTCCCAAACACAGAGTGGCCAAACTCTGGTGTCCGAACACTCAGAGCGCACTCAAATGGCTAAGTGTTGACAAACTGGGATCCCCAAGCCATGTAATAATCCACACCGGCAATTAGTGCTGCCACTAACGACTAATTTTCTAACGACTAATCTTTCGACTAATTTTTCGATTAGTCGACTAATCTAAACGACTAATTAAAAAAAAATCAAGTGTTTATTTCGTTGTGTCCATTTTATTTTGAACTCAACTGAAGGGCCAAAACATAAAATGTCACCTGTTCAAAAACATTATGTATTAACAATCTAAGCATTAAGTATCTGCATTTCCATTAGGCTATACCATATTAGTCAGAGTCCTAATCTAATCCTCTAATAACAAACATGTATGTATTACTTAAGTTAAATTAGCTCTTTGTTCTGCCCTAAAAAATGTACAGTAAGCTAATAATGATTAGTTTATGTACATTTCTGAAAAGCATACTCTGAATAGTAAAGTAGATGCAATGCATTTTCTGTGAAAAGCGCTATACACTATGAGTCGCGCTGAAAGCAGGCAGGCACGCAGTTATGTAGCTCGCGTTTACACTTGCGTGCATGGCTGGCCCGTGCCGCGGTTCGCGTGAATGTGAAAGCAACACGGACTCGGGAGCGCTTGTTCAGGAAGTTAAGTAACCTGCCCATGCGTTTTAGCTGATTATGATGCATTTAGTTAAATAAAACACATGTAAGGGATGATAGTGTTGATGATTTACCTCGGATACGCGAGAGTTGAGTCTGCAATCAGGGCAACACATTTGGAAATCCACTGTCTCCTCAAAAGAGTCCGTTTGAAAAACACAATATATTGACCCGCGTTCTGTTTTCTATCATGCGCCGTGCACGTTTGCGATGGCATAAGATGCACGCAAACTCAACAGGGTTCGATAGAATTGAGTGTGAAACCAGACCAACGCTGCGGGGGGCGCCGGGAACAATCGCGCTCGCGCTCGGACTGCAGCAAACGAGCCCACTGTGAAAGCTCCGTCACCTGCCTCCGCAATTTTTCATATCAAAGCAGTGAAGGCGGGCGGGAACGTGAAGGAAAATGATAGCAGATAAACCAGCAGGGCGCGCACGGCGCACAGACTGGTGTGTGGAGGTGAATTACAGTGAGCCGTTTGTGACGGGAGACCAAAAATAAATAGCGGTCAATAGTAAAACGACACGTCGACTAAAAAAATTGCCGTCGACTAATTTGCATGGTCGATTACGTCGACTAAGTCGACTAATCGCGGCAGCACTACAAACGATCTGAGAGCCCAACAGGAGAGGGTGGCTATATCACTACAAACAGTGATTGAAAAGGCCTCAACCACCTTCCCAAATGCTAAAATTACCATCTCCACACTGCTGCCCCGAAAAGACTTCCACCCTGACACCATCCAGCGGGTGAATGCCCACCTCTCCCGCTCCTGTGCACTTAAACCCAATGTGCACCTGGCACACCACCCCACCCTGGACCCCACATGCCTCTACGACCATGTCCATCTGTACAAGACAGCTGTTCCTGTCTTCGCCAGGACGCTAAAAGATGTGGCCCTGAGTCGGTATCACAACAGCACCCCCAGGAGCAACAGAGTCCAACAGCATCCACCCAGACCTGTAAGAAAGCACAGTGTACCCCCAGAGAGAACATCCAGAAGACTTCCATCAAGACAACAGCACTCTCACATGCTGAGACCATCACAACCAACACTGCATCTTCTTCCAGCCCTCACACCCTCACATTCAGTGCATCAGGCCAGGCCAAAGCCCCTCCTGCCGACCCCCTGCCCTCCTCATACTCCGCAGGCCCCGGGCAGACACAGCTACGCTCAGATAGTGAGCAGAACATCCACAACAGCACCAGTGCAGGCCACATCAACAGAGCTAAGAGACATCCGTCAGATGCTCAACCTCATCTGCTCACACCTACTGTCATAGGTCAAAACTTATCACCAAAAGTATTTCCCCATGGATAACAAAGCCTTTATCATTTCATGTTGGAACATTCAAGGCCTGCGATCATCCACCTTTGGCCTCAAAAGCAGAAACCCAGATTTCAACTCAGAAATCAAAAACTCAGACATCATCATCCTGCAGGAGACATGGAGCAGAGGAGATGGACCCACCGGCTGCCCCAAAGGCTACAGAGAACTCATCATCCCATCCATTAAACTGCCTGGAGTGACACAAGGAAGAGACTCAGGAGGAATGCTTATCTGGTACAGATCAAATCTTGCCCATGCCATCAAAGTAGCTAAAACAGGACAATTCTACACATGGTTAGAAATTAATAAGACAGTCACCGCAACAGAGAAAAACATCCTGCTGTGTGCCACTTATATCCCTCCATCAGAGTCTCCATATTTTAATGAAGACAGTTTCTCCATTCTTAAAGTAGACATTAATTACTTCCAGTCACAGGGAAGTGTGCTGCTCTGTGGAGACCTGAATGCCAAAACAGGTGAAGAACTGGACACACTGAACTCTCAGGGGGACAAACACCTGCCTGGAGGAGACGTCCTCCCCACACCGATACAAGCACAGAGACACAACTATGATAAAACAACAAACAAAAGCGGAACACATCTTCTTCATCTGTGTCGCACACTAGGCCTGTTCCTAGTCAATGGCAGGCTTCGAGGAGACTCCTACGGTAGATACACCTACAGCTCATCTTTCGGTAGCAGTACAGTCGACTATTTTCTGACAGACCTTAACCCAAACTCCCTCAGAGCGTTCACAGTCAGCCCACTAAACCCCCTGTCAGACCACAGTAAAATAACCCTCTACTTAAACAGAGCAATGCCCAACCAAGAAGCATCTAAACAAACCCAGCTCCACTCACTTAGAAACATGTATAGATGGAAACAAACCAGTAAAGATACATATCTAAGTACAATTAGTCAACCGAAAATTCAAGCCCTATTAGATCAATTCCTTGCCACTCCTTTCCCGCACAATAGTGAAGGTACAAACCTAGCAGTAGACAAGCTGAACAGAATATTTGAGGTATCAGCAACATTATCCAACTTAAAAATCACAAAAAGAAACCCAAAAAGACCACATGCCAGTGCCACTGAGAAATGGTTTGACAATGACTGCAAAAAACTTAGGAAAGAATTAAGAATCCTATCCAACCAGAAACACAGAGATGCTGACAATGAGAACATCCGTCATCTCTATCACGAAACACTGAAACAATATAGGAATACTTTAAGAAAGAAAAAAGAACAAAACACAAAAAGTCAACTCAGGGAAATTGAAGAATCCTTAGAATCCGACCAGTTCTGGAAACATTGGAACACACTAAACAAACCCTACCATCCAGAACTAGCTATCCAGAATGGAGATGTTTGGGTAAACCATTTCTCCAACCTCTTTAGTGATATAAACAGAAATCAGGAACAAAATGCCCTATATGACAAACTAAGGGTTTTAGAATCAACCATCAAAGACTACCAGAACCCATTAGACTCCCCAATTACACTAACCGAACTATTAGACAAAATACAAACCCTGAAATTGCAAAAAGCCTGTGGTATCGATGGCATCCTAAATGAAATGATTAAATACACAGACCACAAATTCAAATTAGCCATTCTAAAGCTCTTCAATATCATCCTGAGTTTAGGTATATTCCCCAGCATTTGGAACAAAGGTCTTATTACCCCAATCCATAAAAACGGAGACAGATTTGACCCTAATAACTACCGTGGTATATGTGTAAACAGCAACCTAGGAAAACTTTTCTGCAACATCCTAAACGGCAGACTAGCCCATTTTCTCAGAGACAGAAATGTTCTAAACAAGTGTCAAATTGGCTTCCAACCAAAATATCGCACATCAGACCACATATACACTCTCCATACCTTAGTCGATAAGCAAATCAACCAAAACAAAAGTAAAATTTTCTCATGCTTTGTTGACTTCAAAAAAGCATTTGACTCCATTTGGCATGAAGGTCTTTTTCTTCAATTAATCCAGTGCGGCATTGGAGGAAAAGCATATGACATCATCAAATCTATGTACACAAACAACAAATTTGCAGTTAAAATTGGTAACAAGCACACAGAATTCCTCCCTCAGAGTCGTGGAGTGAGACAGGGCTGCAGCTTAAGTCCCACGCTCTTCAACATCTACATAAATGAGCTAGCGAGGGCTCTGGATCAGTCTGCAGCACCTGGCCTTACTCTACTGGACATTGAAGTCAGATGCCTTCTGTTCGCTGATGATCTGGTGCTGCTGTCTCCCACTAAAGAGGGTCTACAGCAGCATCTAGACCTCCTGCACAGCTTCTGTCAGTCATGGGCCCTGTCAGTTAACCCCAAAAAGACAAAAATAATGATTTTCCAAAAAAGACCCAGCCGCCAAGACCAACATCATAGTTTTAAATTGAACAACATGCTCCTCGAACACACGCAGGACTACACTTACCTTGGCATAAATATCAGCAACACAGGAAATTTATAAAAAGCTGTAAACGACTTGAGAGACAAGGCACGGAGAGCTTTTTATGCTATTAAGAGAAATATCCTAATTGACATCCCAATAAGAATCTGGCTAAAAATAATAAAAACAGTAATAGAGCCCATCGCGCTGTACGGGTGTGAAGTCTGGGGTCCACTCACAGACCAAGAATTCACTAGATGGGACAAACACCCAATGGAGACTCTGCAGACCGAGCTGTGCAAAATCCTGCTACGAGTTCAGCGCAAAACCCCAAATAATGCCTGTAGAGCAGAATTAGGTTTATACCCCCTTTTAATAACTATTCAAAAAAGAGCCATTAAATTCCATGCCCACTTAAAAAATAGTGATGAACAGACCCTCCATCACAAAGCCCTGGCCTACCAAGAGCTGAAGCCAGAGAAGAACGCCCTCGGCCGATTGGTCTCAGAGCTGACGTCACAAACTGACAATAAAAACATAGCCAGACCAAACCAAATTATTAAAACACAAAAAGAAAAATACGTCAAACATTGGACAGACGCGACAGCCAAACAGAGTAAATTGGAATGCTATTTGGCCCTAAACAGAACATATGAATTGGCAGGATACCTGAGTACAGTGAGCGACCCTAAACTGAGGAAAGTCCTGAGCATGTACAGACTCAGTGAACACAGTCTGAGCATCGAGACAGGCCGACACAGGCAGACCTGGCTGCCGAGGGAAGAGCGACTGTGCCCTCACTGCACAGAGAATCAGGTGGAAACAGAACTACACTTCTTGACATCCTGCCCCAAATATAAAAACATTAGGGACACTTTCTATCCCCTTTTCACAACCTACCAGAAGGACTTCCCCCAAAAATCGAATATGGACAAACTCCCACTCCTGCTAGGAGAAAGCCCAGCAAGCTCAAACCTGGCTGCCAGATATGTGAGGTCCTGTCACGAAGAAAGAGCCTCCGGCAGGACAGAGCTACCAACTGTACGCCTAGAGACACTGAGTTAAATACTAGAAGATTGAAGAATTTTATTATTATTATTATTATTATTATTAATTTATTTTAATTTTTATTTATAATTATTTATTTATTTGTTTGTATTGTATAGTGTTATGAGTGCTTTGGCAATGTAAAGATTTCTTTCACCATGCCAATAAAGCTATTGAATTCAGGGGCGTCAGTTTGTGTTGAAAAGTGGTGGGGACAAAAGATCAGGTGAAATTTTTTTATAAAAAAATATTGAATAACGGCGCATCAAAAATGAGCATAGCGTAGGCCAGTCAACAACACGAAAATACTCAGCATAAAGGCTCGTACACACCGGGACGAATATCGGCGCGCGTTATTCGTCAGCGTTTTTCAAAGTGTTTTTTTGTGTTCACACCCAATCGATTTTCGCTGACGATGAGCCGAGTGAACATGCAAATTCATTCCCTGACATTAGATGGCGCCCATTTGCTCTGCAATACCACTCCATAACATTCTCTTTTATCAAGATTTTTGTAGTCGCTGTCGCGTTTGTCATATAGATCTTTATGTTCCTACACCAACGAGACCAGCAGCTCTACATTCATCTTGCCTTGCATCTTCCTCGTCTTATTTCTTCCCGGCAGTGTAGATGCTACTTGGCGTTCTCTTCTTCGCCATTACGTATGTGTGCTCGTCAAGACCGTTTTGTGTTTCAGCGCCCCCAAGTTGTGTTTTACTGTAACTTCAGAAGCTCCAGACTCGTGAGCAAAAGCGCCAATCTCATTGGTCGGATAGTTTTTGACGCAGTGCGTCAAACTAAAAAAACCAACCCGTGGTTAACATCATTACGCGTGGTGTTTTTCGCGTCGGTGTGCACACTCACATTGGCGCCCTTTGTTTAGTCACGAGGCGTTAAACGTCGGCGAATATCGCGCGAGAAATTCGTCCCGGTGTGAACAGGCCTTAACAGTCCCTGCAACACCAGCTCAACCGAACAGTGCCAAAGCACCATACTACAGGGCTCGACATAATGCTTGTCCGCTTGTCTGGGACAAGTGGATTTTTTGAAGGGACAAGTAAAAGAGAATTTTACTTGCCCAACCGGACAAGTAGCCTCCACAGGCTGCGTGCTCGTTTGTCCCCGGGGGACACCACACACGAGGAGAAATGGAGCCAAAAAAATCCAACATGTTGGATATCCCCGATTAGAGATCTGAGCGGTCCCGGCGTCCTTCCGAGCAGACGAGAGGAGTCTTAACACACCACACACGGCAGGAATATCTGATCAGATTATTTTACGATAATCGGAGCATCCTTAAGATTGTCGGAAGGGGTAAATCGGGGCTAAAATCGGCCTAATTATCCTGCCGTGTGAACTTTACTGATCGGCGCATGCATGTTTTTGGGTCATTTTAGAATCAATAATAGTTTATTTTGTTTAAGTTACTTTTTTGGACAATGTACATTGTTTCTTTCTGTATCTAAACTGCATTGCATGTTTTATTTTGTTCAAATAAACCTTTAACATTTCTTGGTTCGCTTGATTTTTCAGAACATTTTAACCAAATGCTTTCAAAAAGTGGTGGGGACAAAATCAGCCATTTCAAAAAGTGGTGGGGACATGTCCCCAGCGTCCCCAGAGTAAATGATACCTATGATTGAATTGAAAATTGAATTGAATTGAATTGAGAGAGAGAGAGAGAGAGAGAGAGAGAGAGAGAGAGAGAGAGAGAGAGAGAGAGAGAAGAGAGAGAGAGAGAGAGAGAGAGAGAGAGAGAGAGAGAGAGAGAGAGAGAGAGAGAGAGAGAGAGAGAGAGAGAGAGAGAGAGAGAGAGAGAGAGAGAGAGAGAGAGAGAGAGCCCCCGGCCGCGCTAGTAAAAGGTCGGAAGACCGCGGTTTCACGTGGAGCATTTGGAGATTTTTAGAGATTAGAGACTCTAGGAACAACATCTCAATGAACATCTCAACTATAAAGCCCTGTCTCAGACGCCTGTCTCAAGTACAAGCCGGTGCAGTTCGACGATTTGGGCAAATAAAAGCCCGGGCTATTATTTGAAGTTTTACGGTATTTAAGACCTGGAAAAGAAAGGAGACACTGACCTGTCAAAAGGCTCCCCAGTTTCTCGCTGACGATCGGTAATAGTTGATAAATTAAACTTTTCCCAAAGGGAGTAGGGCCACAACATCACCTCCATTCAAAATGTTTAATACACACTCTTCTTGTTATTGCTTCAGTTTGCTAATGCCGGTAATATTCTCCACAACAGAGCGAAATGCATTCGCGTCTCCATATCCGCGGTCGTTTTCGATTTCCCTGACCTTCTTCTTCTTCTTCCTGTTTAATGGCGATTAACCTGACCTTCTTCTTCTTCTTCTTCTTCTTCTGTTGTTTAAATGGCGGTTGGCAAACCAACTTTAAGGTGCATTGTCCGCCACCTACTGGATTGGAGTATGGAGCACTACTTGATAGAAAACACTTGATGGAGAGAGAAAAAAAAAAAAAATTATATCTTTCTTACCAGTTCTGTGTCATTTAAAAATTTGAAAACTTTTTCGTGTATTGTATAATTTGTTCCTTCTAATAATTCCTTAAGTGTATAATTTCTTACACCCCTATCCTTTAAAGACTGAATTAATTCCAGTCTTTCTCTACTGTATGCTACACAATCTAGTAATATATGTTTTACTGTTTCTGGATATCCACATTTATCACAATTACCACTTTCATGTTTTCCTATTCTATGTAAACTTTGATTCATTGCTGTATGTCAAATACGCAATCTTGTCATAATTACATCCTTTTTCCTGTTATTAACATTTGTCCTTTCCACCCCCACACTACTTTGTATACTATACAAATGTCTTCCTCTTAATTCATTGTCCCATATCCTCTGCCACCTCTTTTTTACTTCAGTCCCAATTAGCCCCTTAATTTCTGCTTTACTCAACTGAACTCTGATGTTGATCTCAGGATCTTTCAACGCCTCCTTTTTTCCCTGACCTAATCTTAAACTCGGCGCTTAGCGTCTACGTCACGGCTCTCAGCCCGCCCTCTGTTCGTCGATTGGCCCGGCTGTTTTCAGGCCGGTGGAAAACTGAAAGATAGGCTGCTATCTCAGACTGACTACAGGAGCGAAATGAAATTAGCGGAAGTAGGAAGTCTGACGTAGTCAGGCTAAATAATATTGGCCAGGACATTTAATTGTCTAGTATTGTGTGATTGTATGATGATCAGAAATTTAACAGAAGTCTGAGAAGAAGAGCTCTGTTTTCAAATCTTTTAATATTATTAAATTCCAATTAAATTAAAAATTATAAAATGATATATTTTAGAATTAAATGTATGTAAAAATAAATGTAAATAATATTATAGTTATTTTAGCATTGAGTAAATATTATATACAACTACAATTATATATATATATATATTTCCCCAAAAAAAATCTGTGAAGTATTACGTTGATGTCATCCGCCGGCCGAACCATCTCGAACAAGCCTGGTGTGTTTGTGTTTGGCGGCGCCTCCGCGCTAGCGTTGCTGGGCAACATTAGATGTATACAGTGACGTAAGATCTGACTCTAGCCTGTGGAAAGGCGAACCGGCAATAGCTCTGAACTAGCGCCTAGTGGAAAAGGGGTATCTGAGACCAAATCCTGTCAGAATATATTTTATTATACTGTAATTTCATCGTAATTTCATAAAAACATACATTTTATTTGAAAAAAAAAAATTTCTGAAGTAATTTATCCACTTATTTGAGTCAGAACCCATCCTCTGAGACCAAATCCTGTCAGAATATATTTTATTATACTGTCATTTCATCATAGCTTCATAAAAACCATAAATTTAATTTGAAAAAATTATTTTCTGAAGTAATTTATCCACTCGTTGTATTATACTGTCATTTCACCGTAACTTCATGAAAATCATGAATTTAATTTTAAATAAGTGGGGAAATTACAGAAAATAAATGTTTCATTTAGAACCCCTTCTCTGAGACCAAATCCTGTCAGAATATATTTTAGATTTTCTGAAGTAATTTATCCACTTATTTCAATCAGAACCCCTCCTCTGAGACCAAATCTTGTTTTGTCACTGTCATATAGGCCTTATCAATTAAATTTTATTGGAAGAATTCGTTTAGTTTGTTGAAAAGTAAAAAGGGACTCACCTGATGTGTAGTTGTTGTTGAGTGGTCAAGTAAGGAGAGGAGGACAGTGGTCTTGTACTTGGCACCAGTCCAATCAGCGAATCAAAATATAATCACCAAGGCACATGATGACAAGACAGATAACCTGACCAATGGCTTTCTCCCTCCCCCTCTTTTCTCTCTCTCTCTCTCTCTCTCTCTCTCTCTCTCTCTCTCTCTCTCTCTCTCTCTCTCTCTCTCTCTCTCTCTCTCTCTCTCTCTCTCTCTCTCTCTTTTTAATGGCAGGCTAACCGATACCATTGACTCGCGCTAACCTAGCACCGGCGAACTATGCAACGATCAATACAAAACTCAAAAATTGTTTTTAGGAGAGCGGAGAGCGGAGAGCGTGATGGCGTACTGACGTAGTGTGTGTGCGCGTTGGGTGCGAAATTCAACATGGCAGCGCGCCGCTGCTAGATAAGACAAACAAACTTTGTATTTTTTATTTTTTTCTCTTTCTTTTCCGCTACAACATCACCCGCGTTAACCCTAACTTAAAACTTGGATTTCAACTCGGAACTGGACCAACTGGAGGATTACATTGACCATCACTTCAACAGACTCTGTAACGTTGCAATGGGCCGATCAAGCAAAGCCAAAAAACCACGCACCTCGGATTCACCCTTATCAACCGATTCACCGCCGTCACCAACATCACCAGCTTCCACGCCGATCAAAACAAACTGCTGTTCCGACGTACTCTTATCAATCAACGAGCGCTTAGCTAACCTGGAGTCTAGACTCTCACTAATCGAAGTACTGCACAAAGAATTTCAAAACCTCCGCCACAGCCTGGAATACAGTCAACAACAAGTCGATTCGCTCACTGAAGAAAACAAATCACTGAAAAGCTCCGTGGACAAACTCACTACAAAACTCTCAACAGTAAACAGTCAACTTACCTCCGTCACCGCTGAGAACAAAGCCATGCAAGAAACCATCCTGGATATACAGTCACGCAGTATGAGAGACAATCTAATCTTCTCCGGCATTCCTGAATCATCCACCGAGGACCCCGAAAAATCTGTTAAGGACTTCCTGATCAACCAGCTCAAACTTTCACCAGAGACTGTAGAGCACATCACTTTCCATCGCGTTCACCGTTTAGGACAGAAACACATCAACTCCACCCGTTCCCGCCCCATCATCGCCAAATTTGAACACTTCAAACAAAAAGTACTGGTACAGCGACAAGGACGACAGCTCAAAGGGACTCATTACGGACTCAACGATCAATATCCACAAGAAATCATCCGCAGACGTAAGCTACTTTTCCCCATCCGTAGGACAATGATCAATCAAGGTAAAAAAGCAATCATCACAGTGGACAAATTATATATTGATGGACAATTATTTAGAGACAAAGACACTACTCCCTGGCTTTACTAATAATTGAAAATAGCAATGTAACATTTCCAATCCGTTTATGCTCAATTTATAGTCAATTCATAATCTTCATATTCTTTCATTAACCCAATTGCACCACACACGCACATTGTATTCTAAATGCACCTAAATAGCCTTGCTCACTGTTTATATGTTCTGTATTTGTTGTTTATAGGTATCCCTGTTTTATTTGTCATTTGTTGTTATAGATTTACACACACACACACACACACACACGCACTCAACCACATTCACATCCACACACACAGACTTATATTCACACAAGGTAACTATGAAATATACATTATAGGTTCATGCAATTGAAATTCATAACTTGGAATATTCGTGGTGTTGGTTCACAAACAAAAAAAAATAAAGTTTTAAATTACCTAAAAAATACACAAGCGGATATATGTCTAATACAGGAAACACACCTCTCTCAATATACACAGAACAGCTTAAAAACTACACATTTTAACCACTGTTTTTCCTCCCACTATAATTCAAAACAAAGAGGAGTATGCATCTTAATAAACAAAAAAATACAGTTTAACCACCATACAACCATTTCAGATCCTGAAGGCCGTTTTATCATTATTAACATTTCAATCAATAATAATCCAATTACAATTGGCAACATTTATGGGCCAAACTCTGATGATTCCTCCTTCTTTGCAAATTTCTTCTCTTCTCTTTCAAACATTTCTAACGGTCCAATAATTATAGGGGGAGACTATAACACTGTAATCAATCCATCACTTGACAGGTCAAAACACACAGGAAAATCTGGGCAATCTTCCAAAACAATAAAACAGTTCATGAGTGATTTTGGTCTTTGCGATGGTTGGAGGCTACAACACCCACTTGCCAGAGAATACACCTTTTATTCTAATGTCCACCAAACCTACTCCCGCATTGATTTCTTTCTAACCAGTAATTCAATCATACCAAATATTTTAGAAACCAAAATACATCCGATCATTATTAGCGACCACTCTGCGGTAACTCTAACATGGAACCTATCTGCAATACAGAAGCACCCCACCAGATGGCGTTTTAATACATCACTCTTGAAAGATCCAGAATTTGACAGCTACTTCAAGAGAGAGTGGACATCCTTCCTTGAAATAAATGACTCTCCAAAGTCATCAGCATCGCTACTCTGGGAAACATGGAAAGTAGTTTTACGGGGGAAAATTATTTCATATTCAGTACATAAAAAAAAAAAGGACAGAGAAAGAGAAACCCAACTGGAAGAAAGAATAAAATAATTAGAAATTTTACATGCAAATAATCAATCAGAAAGCATCTATAAAGAAATTAGAGAGAAAAAAATATTGCTCAATGAAATAATAAACAAAAGAAACCAGTTTCTGATTCACAGGCTCCGTCAAGAAACTTTTCACCATAGCAATAAATCCGGAAAATATTTAGCCAGTCAAATTAAAAGAAATAAAGAAAGAACAGCCATAACCTCCATCAGAAACTCGGCAGGGAAGCTAACCAACTCACCAGTTGAAATAAACAAGATATTTCAAGATTACTATACAAAATTATACTCATCTGATCTTGACCCAAACCAAGAAGACATAACCCAATTCCTCGATAACACCATTCTACCAAAACTCAACATGGAACAAATAAACACACTAGAATCACCAATCACTGAAAAAGAACTTCATTCCGCATTGAAAAGCATGCAAAATAATAAAGCACCAGGTCCGGATGGCTTCCCTGCTGAGTTCTATGAACATTTTTGGTCAACTTTATACCCACTATTTAGCAGAACAATAACAGACATAAAACATAACGCAAAATTCCCTTCCCACATGAATACAGCACTTATATCACTCATCCCTAAACCTAACAAAGACCACACCTTCACATCCAACTATCGTCCTATCTCACTTATGAATGTCGACATAAAAATTATTAGCAAAGCACTAGCCCATAGAATTGAACAAATTATACCGTATATAATCCATCCTGATCAGACCGGCTTCATAAAAGGTAGACATGCATCTAATAATACCCGCAGATTATACAACTTAATGCACTACTCATCAGTACAACAGAAAGATACTCTCATTGCCACATTAGACGCCGAAAAAGCTTTCGATAGGGTCAACTGGAAATTTTTATTCACCACGTTACAAAAATTCGGCTTTGGAGAGTCGTTTATTAACTGGATCAAGATTTTATACACATCACCATCGGCCACAGTAACAACGAACGGACTAACATCACAAAGCTTCACACTGCACAGGGGAACGAGGCAGGGATGTCCACTCTCTCCATCCCTTTTCACCATTTTTATTGAACCTTTAGCAGCAGCTATCCGTCAAAACCCAGCAATCAAAGGTATTGAAACACCACAACAAACACATAACATCTCACTCTATGCAGATGATATCCTACTATATATACAAGAACCCCTAACATCTACTCAAGAAATAATTAAAACAATTCAGTCCTTCTCAAAAATATCCGATTATGCAATAAACTGGAATAAATCTTCCACCCTCCCTTTACATAAAACCAAATGGGATGTGGCTCCCCAGCAATCACCAATACCTATTTGTCAAGATCACATCACTTACTTAGGCATTAAGATTTCCTCCAGACTGTCAGAGTTGGTAACACTCAACTTCACACCATTGCTAAAAAAAATAGGAGACGACTTGCTCAGGTGGCTCAATCTCCCAATCTCCATAATCGGCAGGATAGCAGCAATAAAAATGACGATTTTACCGAAAATTAATTACCTATTCTCAATGATTCCAACCCACCCCACACTCACCTGGTTTAAATCACTAGACTCCATTATAACTCGCTTCTACTGGAAAAATAAAACGCCAAGGATAAAACTCACTACACTTCAAAAAAGTAAGGTTCAAGGAGGACTAGAAGCACCAAATTTCCAATATTACTCAATGGCTAACCAACTGCAATACATATACAAATGGATTCGCCCCACCCAATCTGATATTGTATGGCTAGATATAGAACAATCATTATGCAAAGAATTAAATATAGCTGACATACCATTCCTCACCAAATCAATTAAACAACACACATGTTTTAAGGCAGTAACTATAGCCACCACTCTGACAGCCTGGTGGAAATTTCACCAAATCACTAATTCTACATTAGCTCCATCTAACCTCACCCCACTGTGGAACAACCGTGACTTTATAAGCAATAAAAAAACATTGAATTTTCACACATGGGCGGAAAAGGGTATCACCCACATTAAGCATATTTTCAAATCTAACACATTTAGACCATTTCCGGAACTGGCTCAGGAGTATGGCATCGGGAACAAAGAATTTTTAAAATACCTACAACTCAAATCTTCTGTTCTGACAAAAATAAACATCAGAGACACAAATTTAGAACTTCCACCGGCAATATCAGACTTGGTCAACATTTCCTCTCCAAAGAAACTTCTCTCTAAAATATACAAAATGATCTCAAATCAACTTCAGACCATATACTTACCAACAATAAAATGGGAAAACGATCTATCAATAGCCCCTGATGCCAACTTCTGGACCCAAATCTGTAAAAACATCTATCACATGTCCAAAAATTCGAATCTTCAGTTAATACAATACAAAATACTTCACAGAACGCATTACACGGGCAATAGATTAGCTAAAATGGGATTCACATCAGAAGTTTGCACACATTGCAATCAAAATTCTACAGATACATACATTCATGCATGCAACCTGGCACTGCACTCCAATCAAACACTTTTGGGAAGAGGTCACACAGGCACTATCAACTATAGTTGGCTGCCACATCCCAATGTCGCCTTCCCTTTGCTTGCTGGGGGACCTCACAATAATAACTGATAAAACCATAAACTCTAAAATACTCCTCACAGCTCTAGCCATCGCCAAGAAAACTATCCTCATGAACTGGAAAACCAGAAATAAATTACACATTAACATCTGGAAAAATCTTATAACAGACTTCATGGCAATGGAACTCGCATCTCCCCTTCATAATAACACATCTGAAACTGATCCCTGCCGTCCAACACTTTCTGACCTCTTACAGCTATGAATCCTTTCTCTGTTTTCAACTCTGACTTCTCTCACCTTCTTACTCAACCCACGAATATTCATATTAGTTGTTTAAACTTGTTTCTGTCATCATTGTTATTGCTATCTTTACTGTTACTGTTATGATTACTATTTTCACTTTTTTTTTTTTTTTTTTTTTTTTTTTTATTGTTGTAATTACTGTTGTTGCTGTCTTTTGCTCTCACCGTTGTGATCACCACTGCCATCATCATTGTAATTTATTATTATTATTAATATTATTATTATTATTATCATCATCAATATTGCCATTGTCAATGCTGTTTTAGAATTAGATATCATTGTCATCACTAGTGCAATAACTTCCCCCTTATCTCTTCATGGGTTTTTAATGCACCACAACGTAGAATAAAAAAAATAAATAAAAAAAAAAGGATTAAGGATATATGGAAAAACCTCACAAACACCAAGGCAGGCTAGACAGGCGAGAAGTGGTTTCAACGGGACAGCATCTCTGTCCCAATTTGAGACACTCTCGCACTGTACTCCCTATTTTAATGCACCTTAGACATTGCACATAATACAAAAAAAAAAAAAAAAAATAGGAAAAGATATGGACTGATGAGATGAGGGGGAAGGTTATCTTATATTTTCTTATATTATATTATCTTATTATATCGTATTTTATGCAGGATTGACAATGGCAATTATTACATAGGAGGAAGGATGGAAGTAAAAAATCTACCAACACAATATTGGCAATATGGTGGTAGTGGGAACTGGGATGGTGATGGTAAAGACAATGGTAATACATAATAAACGGTTACTTTGTTTACGCATACACACACATACACATAACCACACTCACACCCGCACACATACACCAGCCTTTCTCAAACTTTTTTCAGTCGGGGCACCTTTCAAACGTGCATAAAATCTCAAGGCACCCCAGTGTAAAATATAAATTAAAAACACTGCATAACCCAAATGTAAATGCAAATGTCCTGTTTATTTAGACAGAACAGTAATGAACAGAGCATAATACGAACTGTAAATAACAATAACAATAATAATAACAACTTTACAGGGCTATCACTTTTGTGAAAAAATCCTGATCGATTTTTGAGACATAAACGTTCATTGAATCGATTGTAAAATCGAATTTCCATGTCTAAAGACGTTTCCATTTTCAGCGCCAAATATAGGCAAATCCACGGACAACTAACAGGTATTAGGACGAGCGTAAAGAGTGCGCTTGAGACGCACAAGTCAGCAATATTTCTGATGATTTATTGGCATGAAGTTTCGTGCACAATGACAAACAGGAGTGCAAGATTCTCGAAAAACAATAAGCAGAGTGGACTGCCATAACATCAATGAAAAACATTACTGCAGGCTTCGACATGGCTGTGTTTACGATTAGAAATGTCAAACAAATTTCGCCTACGTCGGCGATTGTAGGCCGGATCTGCATGAGACTGTCTGAATACCGGCAGAATTCACATTTTTGTTGTAAAAAGAGACACATTATGCAGAAGTGTAGTATAGTTTGTATGTGTGTTTGTCAGAGCCTGCAGTTGCTGTGTGACGCGCGTCGCGGTCGGTGTTGTTGCTATAACGCGGTGCTATCCCAGATAGCACAAGTCTATTTGATGTTATATTTACATCTGGAAGACGTATTTTTAAGAGTGTTTGCTCATCTGCAAGACGTCTATAGGACGTTTCCTGTCAGATGTCAAATAGACGTTTAGAAGATGTCTTTAAGATGTAATGATTTAGAATGCATGTTAAACTGACATCTTCTAAACGTCTATTTGACATCTGACAGGAAACGTCCTATAGACGTCTTGCAGATGAGCAAACACTCTTAAAAATACGTCTTCCAGATGTAAATATAACATCAAATAGACTTGTGCTATCTGGGATGGGTTGCGTCACTTGCGTCAAGTTGTGTGTGTGTCTTGCTTCGGTCTTGTGAGACGGATTTTTATGGTTAATTTTATATATATATATATTTATCTAAAAGAAATTTACAATTTTATTAATACGTTCATATGTTTAAAAAGAAGAAGAATGTATTTATGTAAATTCAAATATATATATATATATTTTTAGCCTACGTAATTTTTTGGCGGCACCCCTGACAAAGTCAGGGGGCACCCCAGTGTGCCGCGGCACCCACTTTGAGAAAGGCTGACATACACACTTAAACACTTAAATCACTCTTGTCACTGCTGGAAGTATGGATTTACAAGATTGCTCACTACTGCACTATGTTGGTTTGTTTGTATGTATGTCTGATTGTTAAAAAAAAAAAAAAAAAAAAAAAAAAAACATCAATCATACACAAGAATAAAGGCATGGCATTATATTTATAATAAGAAAACTATTTATTTCCTTGTAGCGAGAGTGTCAGGCAACGCGTTATACTCGCAGTATCAGCCGCGACTGACTGCATGAGCGTCCAGCAAGCGTCTGTAATCTGCCAGTCTGATCACGGCCATTTGACTGGTTATATTGGGATAACAGTCCCCAAAACATCAAGCATACTAAAGAACATAATTATATCAACAGATGCATAATAAATGAGCTAGAAAGGGAGGAACACAAAACACAAAAACTGTCAAAAATCAATGGTTTCTGAAACTTGCCAAAGACAGACTGCCAGACAACTAGCCAGCCAATGACAGGTCACGTGACATGCCAGTGGCAGCCCTTGCCAGCCAGCTGAAGATTTAACCCCCACTCTAAGGCCCCGTCCACACTACTGCGTTTTCGTTTAAAAACGGAGACCTTTTGCTACGTTTGCACCTCCCGTCCACACTAAAACGGCAAAAACCGAGACCCAAAACGGAGAAGTTTAGAAACGCTGCCGATCCGTTTTTCGTTTTGAATCTCCGGAGGGCGTTTTAGTGTAGACGGGTCAAGACGGAGGACTTTAGAAACGATGACGTAGTAGAGGCTCACGCTCGGCTCTATGATTGGGTGTCATCAGTCATGGCGTATATCTTTGCTAGCAGCTGTTGTACAAGTAAATTCTGCATTTTACAGCGCTATAACTGCCTACATGCGCCGGAGTCAAGCTATTATTCGAGCGATCTGTGACAATTCCCCGTGTGCAGCGGCGGCGTTGAGCGTACATGGAGCGTAGGTTTGGGGTTAACCCAGAGCATGGTGGGATAATTTTATCAATGAAGTTGTGTTTACACCGGCACGCGCATGCCCAGTGTTGGTGAATGGTCACGTGATCCGCGTTTTCAGTCGTTTTAATGTGGACGGAGATCAATTCTAATACGCAGCTAAAACGCTGGTGTGGACGGAGATCGTATTCGTTTTAATTATCCGTTTCTAAACTAAAACGCAGTAGTGTGGATGGGGCCTGAATTATTGTAATCAATCCACCATAAAAAACATGGTTTCTACACCTTTACAATAATAAAAACCATGGTTAATTTAGCAAATGTCCTTAAAAGAACAGCTTTTAAAGAGAAAAAAAAAGAAGAGTTCTCTCATTATTTAGCCTACTCACCCTCATGTTGAAACTGTATGAGTTTCTTATGTAGAACCATAATTAAGATATCTTGAGAAATGCCTTATTTGTTTTTGTTTTTCTCATGCAATGAAACATACAGTTGTTTTATTCCCAACATTCTTGTGTTTGACAAAAGTAAGTTAGACATTTATTTTTGGGTCAGCTAGGCCTGTAAACTCAAGAAGATAAAACATTGTCTGTCCAGGGTTTGAACGTGTGCCTTGAGCAGAGTGTACATGTTCTGCCTCTATTTCACGTGTATTTTATGACAATACTCACCATCTGAAGATCGTGTGGCTGGGTAATATTTACTCCCAAAATGCCTGGATCATGAAGGAAACACACACAGCAATATTAGCTAGGCCTATTTGTTTTTACTTAAGCTACTAACAGAGACATTTGCAAAAGCTTGCAAAATTGACTCACCAGCTCCATTATTTTGACTGATCGATAACGTTAGCGTTAAATCCCGCGATCAACAATTTAAAAGCCTAGTTTGCAGATTCTTCTAGACTCGAGTAACGTTAAAGGAGTGTGGTTCGAGTTCCTCTGTCTAAAGAGAATGTTCTCAGTTCACTCATTGTAAAGCTCCAATACTGAGTTTTTTTTTTATCATAAACTAAGTTAGCTGACAATCTGTATGCTAGCTCAGCACATAATTAGCCTAATACATTGGAATACCGTACTAATATCAATATTGCTCTAATCGCGTTTAGATTCTCAATTTAATACACTATTTTATTAGAATTTGTATAAAATAAAAAGTTATTTACGTTAACGTTACCTTCCGTAGATTGCAATATGTCTGTTGTTCGTTGTCCATATTCCTTGTTTGTTCTTCATTTACATCCCGCAACTCGCTCAAAATAAACATTTAGCAGTCCGATGTAAAATAATCCATGTTTTAAACAATGTAAAAGCCACAAAACCGAAGTAGGTCCCGAGCAGCAGCACACACACACCCACTCACTTCAACGGACGTATATTCAAACTTGACTCGTAAAGGCGCGCATAGTTGGATCATTCTACGGAAATGTCCATTTTCCTGTCCCTAGCCTTTACAGAAATATTACACTTAAAAAAAACACTTTAGAATTACAATTTCTTTACATTTTAAAATAAAACGATATGTTATTTGAACAATTCCACCTTCTTGAGCCATCAAGTGCAATATTTTATTTTTTATTAATTATATAGAATTCCAAGCACCACAGAAGTGCTTGTCCCCACAGTCATGTACAGAGGGAAATGCTTTATTTTGAGGTCATTAACAGGTTTTTACACCATATAAAATACAATAATGTATACATAACTATCTAATATATTATGTAAATTACATAAAAAAAACTAAATGCAGAATAAATATTATAAAATTTATAATGAAAGTAGTGGTCCCCTGGAGTTGTGTCACTGGTGTTACCGTTAAACAAAAATCTCTTATTTTGAAATAAAAATCACACTGATGACATCACTTCCTTCTTCCAATTTCCTGAATGTCTATGAAGAAAGGCCCATAATAAATCCTCTGTCTCTTTTCAGTTAGCAGAAATTTTCTCATTTATCTCCTGATTTCAAATGAAGCTTTTAGTTGAAGTCACTGGTATGACCTACTTTATTGTTAGGTAATTGTAAAAAAAAAGAGAATACAAATGGATTAAACTACTTAATTTAGTGAGTATACCATGATTGACAACATGTGGTTTGATACCTTGCAGCAGCCATTTTGTAAAATGAAATTTTCATGAAAATTGTCACTGGAGTTACTGTCACTGGTGTCACCTTTCTTATGGGTAACACCAGTAACACCAGTGACTCCCATTTATCAGATAAACTTTATTCAAAGCTATTCATTTAGATTGTATGCCAAATGTAACAAGTCTCATCTACTTAGTTATAGTTGAATAATAATGATATTTGGTCTTATGTCATTGGTGATTCATTGTATCACTGGTGTTACTGTCTTTTTTTTCTGTCACATTAAATACAATGCCACTTGTGACATGATAATAATTTTACATCCATTTAATTCTGCTACACTCAAAAGTTAAGATTTAAAGGATTGCATCATTACTTGATTTTAACTGGATTTCAAATATTTCCATTGTTATAGCAAATACAAGGTTGCGCAAACGAACTAACCTCATTCAAGCACACTTTTAACAAACCTGATTAAAATAAATAAAACATAATCTCCTTATTTGTTGCATTATTATTATTTTTTGCTAACTCTGACTACATGTGCTGAAAAATTTTTGAAAGAATATTTCATAAAAACATTTAATATTGCCAAAGAAGTAAGGTAACACCAGTGACAAAAAAATGGTACACACTGTCTTTAAATAAATATAACAAAAATATAAAAAATCATTAAGCTGTCATTTATGCATATTCATAAATTCAAAGGGTAATCTAATAATGTGGTGTAAGTTTAAATGTTAGAAAAAGAAATACATTTTAAGACATCTTGCCATACCAAAAGTGGACGTTTCTGTAGAATGACCCAGTTGTCATTGGCCAGATTCCTGGATGACAGTCAGAATAACCAATCATGCTCAAAACAACTCGGAGAGACAGCCAATAGTGTGAAAACATTGCAATTACAGGACAAAATGAAATGTTTTAAAAGAAAGAATAGGAAAAAAATATACACGTGCTATTTCTTTAGTTGTATTTGTAGGCTGGCTGTTATATTTAATCAATTGTTTAAATGTGTTTTCATTGCAGTGCATGATTAAAAATGAAAGATAAAAAATGAAAGATAAAAAATGAAAGATTAAAAATGAAAGATTAAATTTACAGTAACTTGTATACCATATATACTAACATTTATTTATCACTGTTCTGATAAACAGCAATTTAGAGCAAACAGTATAATTAAACAGAGCAAACACTGCATATCTATTCATACAATTCTGTATGACCTATGTGAAAAACTAATGGATTGGTATCATGGTGGTGACATTAGAGTTACATTCATGTGACCCATAATGACCCTTTGCACTTTCACAAATTCTTGACCTTTCCTTTAGAAACACTCTAATGCCTAATAAATGTCAACATGCTTTGTGGTACTGTTACACAACATGTTGGTTTAGGGTTAATCCCTCTGTCCAACGCAACACTTTGCTAACATTGGCATAATGAAGTTACAACATAATACCCTGGGTTTCACAGGCAAGGCTTAAGCCTGTAGTCCAGACTAAAATGCACGTTTGAGCTGTATTACCTGAAAGCAACTTGTAGGCTACTGACATTTCTTATGTTAGTGCCATTGTTTTGTCTCAAGATGCACACCAGTAATGTTTTTTTTCTAAGGTACATTTTTAAAAGCTATAATTGAATGCCCAAATTTAACTAAGGCCTAATCCTGGCTTTATATCTAAACCCTGTCTGTGAAACCGGGGGTTAGAAATTAAGGGGTTATTTAACAGCATGGATACTCCAAGGCAGTGTTGCCAGACGTACGATAATTATCGTATTTGTACGATAATTTCGACCCCTGTACGATGTATGATCAATAATGAAAAAAATCCCATAATGTACGATAATTTGGTCGTTGTAATCAGGGCTTCTATACTCATTGATCTAGCTGTGGATTCTACGTCTACCGTGAGAAGAACGTGAACGTGGTGTTACGCATGTCTTCCATCTCATCTCACTTTGTCTTCTCGGCCAATCGTGGAGAATGACTCTCTCATGAGCACAAGTTAATGTTCTTTTTGTATATTGTATACAAAGTTGTATATCATTAACATGTTTTGCAAGAAGAAGAAAAAAGTAAAAATAAATAAAGTTAACGTTCCTTGCGCGGCGCTAAGGTCGATATTTTAGCAATAAAGTCATTTTCATGCCGTTTCAAAAAGTTGTTGGTCAATAAATAGCTGTATTCTGTACGTTTGACTCGTGTACGATAATTTTCTTCCAAATATGATCATTTTGAGCTTCTGGTACGATACTTGGACATTTACAATCTGGCAACAATGCTCCAAGGTGTTGACTGCAGTGGTTAGGTCTTTAGCATTGATAAAGGACAAAGATCTTCTCACTGTGACAGTCTGTAATGTATTTTAGCAATGATTGTTTGTATGGATTGTCCCTAAGCTAGAGCTATTGATGCATTCAAGACATGTCATAAAGATCGTATTTACGAATTGAACACACATGAACGCCACCACAATGATGAAAATAGGAAGTTATTTACTGTAAAATTGTGATTTTTTTTTTTTACAGTGCAGTATGAACATCTGTTCTGAACTAGTTCTGGCTGTCAGTGGACGTTTAGATTATGGCCAGATTGGACATCTTTATTCACGTCATTTATGGACTGTTTCTGGATGTCAACGGACGTCCAGATTATAGACAGTATGAACGTCTTTTCTCAACTAGTTCTGGCTGTCAATGGACGTTTAGATTATGGCCAGATTGGACATAATTTCTCATTGTCATTAATCAACTAATTCTGGATGTCAATGGACGTTCAGATTATGGCCTGGACGGACGGACGTGATATCAACCTGTTTTGTATGTCCACAGACGTCGCTTGCTTATGCCTCTATTTCCACCCGATTGCCTCATAGACAGTAAAGATTGCCTACGAGCTTCTCCTCCTGTCTATACGGTAACTTCTCTACTGTGTGACAGAGAGTCCCGTGGTTATGACGCAATCGTTAGCCTATTTTTACAAAAACGGCTTCTACGGGGCCATAACGTAAGATACAAAGTAATGGAGCCTTTTATACATTGTCGTGTTTCTTTAGAAATAAATGTATCAAGGGGGTAATCCATCCGCCGGAAACTGAAGCCTCCCGGGCGCCGCCATTGTAGCAGACCATCACCCACTGTTAGCATTCCAATGACTCCCATTCATTTTGGCGTCACTTTGACAGCGAATAACTTTACATCTGAGGCGTTTAAAGACTCCATTTGTCCATTATTTATTTCTAAAGAAACACGACAATGTATAAAAGCCTCCATTACCTTGTATCTTACGTTATGGCCCCGTAGAAGCAGTTTTTGTAAAAATAGGCTAACGATTGCGTCATAACACGCGACTCTCTGTCGCACATAGAGAAATTACCGTATAGACAGAAGTAGAAGCTTGCGGGCAATCGGGGGGACGTGGAGGCATAAAGTCAGATAAAGTCAAGGGAGAAGCCCATAGAGAGTCATAAAGTGTCTCCTGCTGCGAGTGCGAACTCATGGACAGCTAATACTCACGCTCTCCGTCTCTGCGAGATTCGGAAGGGAATTATTCAGATTTCACTCGGCACATCTACTAGAAGACATACAGGTTGCTCACGTGACATTACGTCATCAAGCTCAGTTTGAGCCTGCGCAGTACGTCTGGCGATCAGCTTTTAACGGGCTTCAATTTTCTCCGTTGAAATCAATGGGGTCGCTGTGTCCATTTCTTTTGGTCTTTATCAGCTTTGTGGCACCTCCATGTTTACGTACCGTAATTCCACAAATAGACGAGCATCAATATCTAGACGGCGGCTAGCTTGACCGAGCGTTTCCAGATGACGGCTCACTTGACTCACATATTGCCCTTATTTCAGATGTCCTCCAGCAGCACATAAACACGGTTTATAAACCAGCAAACATCTTCAGACTGCTTTAGAAGCTCTTCGGCACAATGATAAAGCTCGGGACACAGAGGGTGAAAATGAGAGAATCCAGAAGATTGGATGAAATAACAAAACAAAAACACTTTGAAAAAGCCTGATGTTGGTGCAGATGCTATTCAAAGATTTGTCCATTTTTGTAAACCAAATACTGATCCTGTAGATAGAAGTTTGTATGACTAAACGAAAGAGCAACAGATATGTTGTTCATTTATATTGAATCACAATAATGCTTAATCACACCAATTGCCATCCTATTTGCTGTATTATGTTTTGTATAACATGACTGTGTGTGTTGTATGGAAATTATATGAAATCAGTTTTATCTAATAGGACACACACTGCTGTCCTTACTCTCTGTCCGCTGTAGAGAGCGGCTTTTAAAATCCTTTACATCACTATAGAAGAGGACTTATATATATATATATATATATATATATATACATACAGTGTACATGGACAAAAGCGGTGTAATGGTGGTTTAAGTCTTACTGTGACAGTAATTGGTGTGGATCTAATCTAATGGACCACAAGTGAGGACACCATTGATGGTTTTGTAGAAACTGTTTTCTTCCACCAACTCATGAACCATTTTATTTTCATTACATCCACAATGAGATATTTTATCTTCATGGCATTTAGGGTGAGATGGTTGTGTTAGCGGGTAACAGTTTTTGGACCTAAGGACCAGATGTTTGAAAGAAGACCCGGAGCCAGAATTATAATACATTTAAGAAAAGTTTTACTGAAGATAGTTTGCAGTTTCATCAGAAGTCAGCTTCAAGACTCACACAGGAGTTTGTAGGTCGCTCCGTTACAGTTACAAAGATCACAGCAGTTATACCCTACAACAAGGTCGCAGATTTGGGTTTCTGGGCGCCAGCCAGAACCACAACTCAGTCAATCTCCAATAATGCCAGTGGTTCCTTAACCTGTAAGCAAGAGGACTAACACACACACCGACACACAGCTTCTTCAAGGTTGGATTTGAACTATAAACAGAAGAGTCTTCTCAAAACATCAAGATAATTACGTTCTTTCTCTGAATTCAAGTAAGCTTTTCGTTTTGTGTTATTTAGTATATCTCAGTGCAAGGGATACAATAATATCTTCTTTACAATAAGATCCCCCTTCCCCATATACTGTATAATACGCCGAAGCACCACCTGAGTCTTCTCCTCCCATTAGTACCAGTGATGCTTGATTCCACTTCCCGCGTCCTGAGCAGACATCAACAGCTCAACTGGGTTGTAGAGTAGGTTGCCAGGCTGAGGTCACATATGGGTTGATATGTGAGAGATGAGTGTGGAATATGGGAGACTCCGGGAAAAAGGTTTTGACTGTGTTGACAGGTATCATCAGGTCATCAGACTTCTTGGTGTTGGTGCTCATTGGGCTGTTTGCTAATGAAAAAGGAAGAGTGGCAAATGGAAAAAGATAAGTGTATACAAGTATTAAAACATTGCAAGTGCACCACAATGGAAAATAAGTTTAAATAAAACCATTTATACATACGTTTGAGCATTCCAAAAACTTTATTTTCAAAGCACTCCACTTGACTCTGACAGGAACTGGACCGTTTTACGATAATAATAAAAAAGAAGAAAAATTATTGTAAATACCACCCCATAAAAATAAAATAAAAAAATCAATTAAAATTAGAAAACTAAATTAGAAAATGTGTTTGTAATACAACAATACTGACAATTAGGAAAATATTTAAATTTCAAGGAAAAAAAAAGTTATTTTTGTTTTACCTATTAGTCATAGGTAATACTTGCCTATTTGATCTCTAGTCATTTCTTCCTCCAACAACAGTACAGGAATATCCCAACTGTGAGTACAGCCAGAACAGGGACAGCAACATATAGCCACATGGGACGACCTGGTTCAGTAACGGCTAGATAGATGGATACATATTATAGATGATAATATGTATATACAATCAAAATAGTCTTAAATGATCCTATATTAAGTGATACAAGGCATTCTTCCTGGTTCTGGAAGCACTGGAACTCAAGTTTGTATAATTTTTGGTGTATGTAAATTTATTCTCTTTTCTTTCTGTTTCTTTTACTTTGTGATATGGACCTAAGGGTCTGGAATAAAAAAAAATGTAAGCCTTTATTTCATATAAACTTCATTAAATAGACATTTTTAAGACCCAATGAATAGTCAAAATAGAGTTTTGTGGCATTTTGGATCACAAAAAAGTGCAAATTCTGTCATCATTTACTCTGCCTTATGTCGTTCCAAACCTGTATGACTTTCTTTCTGTGGAACATAAAAGAAGACATTTATTTATTTTTGTCCATACAATGAAAGCCAATAACAGTTGACACACTCAAAAAAATATAATCTTTTGTGTTCCACATAAAAAAAGTCATACAGGTTTGGAACGACATGGAGGTCAGTAAATGACGGCAGAATTTACATTGTTTGAGTGAACTATCCCTTTATTTACTGAATGAATTTTATATGCATTTAAAATGTAGAATCTTTCTCTTCTGAGAATAGCAGCCTATAAATATTGATTATTGCAATGAGGGGTTCAAATTTCTGTCCAATGAATTGCTATATCTGCAATAAAAACATCAAGTGTCTAATATCAACCTCTAATATCAAGTGAGATATGGTGCATGGCTGAATGTTCAAGAGTCTGAATGTGTCTCATCAGCCTTTTGAACAATCATTGGCCTAATATGAATATATTGAAATTCTATACTCACCATTAACAAAAACATTTAGAAAAGTATTATGTATGGTGTTATTGACACCATAGAACTTCAGTTTATAAAGACCAGAGTCTGTGAGTCTGGTGTTCTTGATGGTGAGAGATCCAGTCTGAGGGTCAAACTGCAGTCTGTCCTTGTATGTTTTATTACATATACCGTCATATATATTGGTGTTGCGCAGCTGAACTGTAGCCGAACAAGTCTTATTAGGTCCAAAATTCTCCCACTTTATTAGATCCGTGGGGTGTTTTAAAGTAACACCAGTCTGTAGAGTGACAGGTTCTCCCTCAGTCGCTGATACTGCCTCCACTCCATCCGCCTCGACAGCAAACACACCTGGAAAAAGAAAGACAAGTGTCTCAGTCACTCAATTTACTCACAACTTCTTCTTTTTTGTATCTTAAAGTAATTATTCTTCCCATTCTCCATTGGGAAGTATTCTATAAATATGCCATCTGCAAAGACCAGGGTAACTTATCCTCAACTAATATAAATATGACCCAAAAATCTCACATAGGCTGCAACATCCCTCCACAATACCCTTCCAGTGACAGTGGAAACATTGATGCTTCACACAAACATCTTCATCTTTGAAGAACAATGTTTCCATTAGGACGGCAGTAAACTCAAAGCAGTTGGAATTGTCTCCAAATGCTAAATAATTTTGAAAAACAAAAAACTTGTCAAAAAACAGGACAATATCATGCCATTGTTATATGCTCAAAGACATACATTTTATTACAATCCTGTTACCCCTTGTAGCCAATAAAGGGCAGCAAGTACACTTAAATTATACATCAAATCTTTATAATTATATTTAAATGGATGTATAATGACAAAATTGACCAATGCTTAAACTTTCTTATCAAGTCTGGTACTGGTTGGATTTTCTTGTGTAATACTATCCAGAGGATTACTTTACTAATCTACTAGGTAGGAGTCATGCATACATGAAACTGTCCGATCCATAGGAATCTGTGGATTATTATTGTGACAAAAGTAAGAGAACTATGACAATTGTTCAATGGAAAAATGTGTCGGTCACATGTGGAAAGAAAGCACAAAAGTGTCTAAACCACAGCAGTGGGCGATGCTTTGCACTCTCTCAAGCACAGATAGACCTTTAACACATTCAGGCCTTTTTTTCCTCTTCTTTTTTTACCTTTCAGTTCTGTCGTGCATATGCCCACACAGAATCTGTTCCTGCAAAACTTCTCAGAGAGCTCTGGAGATTTTATTCAAATAAATATTAGGGATAATTTGAACATGCTTTCAAATATCAATAAGAGTGTATTAACGCGATGTAACTTGTTTTAATCAGCACAGAAAATACAACAAATTGTTAGCTGTGTCTACGCATCCGCAGTGAGTGCATCACCAACATAACACCACAAAACCACAGGACTGAGAAAGTAACACCCACTGGACGGTTGCAGTAATGAGAGTCATTGGCTGAACCTGCTCTTCCTCCACTAAACTTTACAGAGACTCAACTAAAGTGATAGTCAGTCTTATACAATGCCCATGTGGACTGTCATCTTGTTTTTAATCTGTGTCCATGGTGAGTTATTTAATATTACATTTATCATTAGTTATTTTGCCTCTGTTAAGAGTTTTATCCTGATGAGTCTGCTAATGATAAATCATTAATATTTACAACTTGTTGCGGTGAAAGAGGAAATACCTGTGAACATGAAGCGTAAACTGATCATTTATCATTTATTAATATGGCACACAGAGGAGCTAAGTGGAAACAAAATGAAACTATATCCTGTTGCTGAACACTTCCTTTGTGGTTCTTTTGAAAATCAATTAAACAATTCATTTTAACTGCTGTTTCTAACCACCAACCTCTTTGAATGTGTTCCAGATGCTCAGACAGATGAAATGATTTCAGTATCAGTGATGGAGGGAGATTCTATCACTCTGAACTCTGATGTTACTGAAATACTTAGATATGATCGTATTATGTGGTTTTTTGGACCTTCAGAGACTCGTATTACTGACATTTATGATCAGGTCATCACTATATATGACCAAAGTACGAGATTCAAAGACAAACTGCAGCTTGACAGTCAAACGGGATCTCTCACCATAAAGAACATCAGAACCACAAACTCTGGACTTTATAAACTAAATGTTCTCAGCCAACGAGGGGTTTCACACAAAACATTCACAGTTACTGTATTTGGTAAGTGAAATATACCTCCTCTGTTTGGTTTTAGTAATCTTTCAGAAGTGAACTATTCTGGAAATGTGATGCAGTTTGTTCACTCAATAGTTAATGTTAAATGTGTTTTTTTCACTTTGGTGGTTCCTTCATCTTCTTTTTGTTTGTTTTCTTTTTGGTATAAAGCACCTGTTTCAACACCTGTCCTTCAGACAATCCCACAAGTTAGCCATGATCCAGGTGAGTCTCATAGCATTAAAGCATGAAGATTATTTATTTTAAGCTCACTGTGTTAAATATATTTTAATTAAAACGAATAACTGCTGTTTTAATACAATGATTAAAGGAAAAGTAAGCAGAGCCAACAATTCGACAAGAAATTAGCAGGTTACTACTAGAGCTCTGAGCAGCCATAACAGCATGGTAATTCAATTGTATTAATAACAAGTAGCATGCAGACGATTCTACAAACATTTGTGAAAGAATGGGTCGCTCTCGGGAGCTCGGTGAACTCAAGCGTGGTACCGTGAAGTGCAATTCTCACTAATAAATATTCCACGGTCAACTCTTAGTGGTATTATAACAAAGTGGAAGCATTTGGGAACAAAAGCAACTCATCCACTAAGTCAACGCATACTGAGGTGCACAGTGCGGAGAAGTGGCCAACTTTCTACACAGTCAATAGCTACAGACCTCCAAACTTTGTGTATCCTTCAGATTAGCTCAATAACAGTGCATAGAGAGCTTCATGGAATGGGTTTCCATGGCCGAGCAGCTGCATCCAAGCCTTACATCACCAAGTGCAATGCAAAGAGTGATGCAGTGGTGTAAAGCAGCCGCCACTGGACTCTAGAGGAGTGGAGACGTGTTCTCTGGACTGATGAATCACTCTTCTCTGTCTGGCAATCTGGTGGACGAGTCTGGGTTTGGCAGTTTGGAGAACGGTACTTGCCTGACTGCATTGTGCCAAGTGTAGTTTGGTGGAGGGGGGATTATGGTGTGGGGTTGTTTTTAAGGGGTTGGGCTTGACCCCTTAGTTGCAGTGAAAGGAACTCTTAATGCTTCAGCATACCAAGACATTTTGGACAATCTTATATTATTAATTCCATATTAAACCCTAATGGTTAAGAATGGGATGTCATTAAAGTTCATGTGCATGTAAAGGCAGACATCCCAAAACTTTTGCCAATATAGTCTATATCAACATGTTCAGTTCACCTAGTTTTGTCGTGGCTATGACGTATTAAGTTGTAGGAATGTGATTATGGGTGCTTCTCAAACAGTAGGCTGTGTCCTACCCTCTATCCCAATGTCCATACTATTCATCCTAAATAGTATGTGAGATTAAAATAAGTGTGGCCCATAGTATGTTGACTACGGTTGCTTTTCAAAGTGTGGATCCGTGCTCACTATAACGGCTAATATTGCCCACAACCCAATGCGCTTTGGAGGAGGATTCAGTTCAGAACTACAAACACGAATAAAAAGTGTTAAAAAAAAACCTGCGAATGACGGTTTAAGCCACTGGCGTGAACCGGAAGGAGTACCAATTTCACTTCAGTACTTTGACATATTTTCTGAGTGGAATGGTATATTGGTGCTGTCCCAAATGGGATCCCACAATCTTCCTCCAAGTCTACTCTTTTGTAACGTAACGTCGCTTTGACATTTGGGTAGAAGTTTGTTGCGGAGCTCGCAGGATTGTAGGCTCAGCAGAAGTGCACATATCAGCCGCAAAGGGGGGCACTCGCGAGCACCCTTCTGAAACCTTAAATGACAAATGGGACACCCTATGGTCTTGTCACATGCACACGGCGGCCATTTTAAGTCCACAAGATGGTAAGTGCACATGAACTGTGTTATTTGGGACAGGGACAGTGAATGAAAAAAATAAGAGGGAGTGGTTTGTTATTTTTCCTGCTGGAAATTGATTGGATCTTGAAATGTGGGTGCTATGAGATGCTTGCTGCACATTGCAGTAATCTAGATCTAGGTAGATATTAGAATATCATATTAATAAAAGCTGGATGACTTGTGTTGCCAAATGACATGCAATTAATATTAGATATATTGTATAATGGAGAGAAAATGCTGTATTACTGTTACTACAAATGAAGCTCGTTAAGCAATGGTTTATGCACTGTAAAAAACTTAACTCATTATTTTGAGTTATCTTTTTGCATGTTTTTTTTTTTAGTTTAACTTACTTATTTCGATAAGTTGAGGACAAGAAAAACTTAAAATTTCTTGTTGTCTGGACAATCTAGTTATCTCTACACAAAAAAATAAGTTGAAATAACTAAATTGCTAAAATATTTTTTACAGTGTGCCACTTGACAAAATAGTGTTGTCTCTGAGGTTCAAACATGGTACTTGTGGTAAATCAAGAAAACAAGATTCAAACAATAAGACTAACCGTATAGAGCTATATAACAATGATTCATTTTTCACACCTGTCTAATAAAACACATATTAAAGCGTCTTTGGTGTCTGTTTCCATGGTTTCTTTAAAGTAAAACTGGAAATCGAGGGTAACGTGGACATGATGTCATTGACAAGATACCTAATGAAATGGGTTTAAATCCTGAGAAATTCGCTATTTGAACCAATGTAGGGAACATTTGGGATAATGTAAGAACATAAGTCAACAAAATATATAATATTGTTTTTAATGTTTTTTGGATATTTTAATCTAAAAATCTTACATGTGCCTTTAATCTTACATATTGTGCCTTTAATGTTATCCACATCATAATTCATCTGAAACAACAATGTGAACTTTTATAAATATTAATTTGTCCATTAAGCATTTAAAATATGAGGAGAGTTTGCCACAAAAGACCCATACTGGCAGGTCAACGTCCTACATCTTTTGGGGCAATACTTTTTTTTTTTAAATTAGGTAAATTGGGATGCAGCACTAGAAAGCCTTAATTTTAATGCAAATATAGCTATTTTAACAATAATGTAAGCCATTGGGAGACAACAGATGGCTGTCATTCACTGTATTGCATTAAGTGTATTGCATTGCCAGTTGATATAAATAAAGCCAGCAAGCAAGGGATTTAATCCAGCAGGTTTTGTTTTAAACACAAACCACATTAACAATTCTTTCATGGTTAATTTCAAGTCAGACATGACTTGACACACAATGCTATCGGATGTCTTGCGACTGCAGCAGGTTCAACATTTGTGAACATTTTGAGCCCATGAAACCCATTTAGTTCTGCATTTTTCATGGAATTGTTTATGAATAAGAACAAATAAGTGAGATCAAATAAAAAGTTGTACATGAATTACTGTACAGATTTAATATAGAACCCAATAGTATTTTAACTTGTTTCGTACTGAACAATCTTCCCTTCTCTTTTCCAGCTCCTCTGCCCATTCCTGTCATCACCAGTGATTCTTCACAGTGTTCATCATCATCATCATCATCATCATCATCATCAAGATCATCAGTGTCCAGATGTTCACTGGTGTGTTCAGTGTTGAATGTGAGTGATGTGACTCTCTCCTGGTACAAAGGAGTTAGTGTATTGTCCAGCATCAGTGTGTGTGATCTCAGCATCAGTCTCTCTCTGGAGGTGGAATATCAGGATAAAAACACATACAGCTGTGTGCTCAACAATCCTGTCAGAAACCAGACCACACATCTGGACATCACTCAACTCTGTCAACCATGTGAAGGTAAGTGAGGTGTTGCCATATTTATGATAAACAAGTCATTGGCATTATTGCCTTTACTTTAGCGTCTAAGTGCAATAGTCTACGCTTATTACAAAGCACAACTATGTGCACAATGTTTTCTTATTTTTATTTAGACTCTGTCCAGTGTTGTGGTTTCACTGAAGCTGTGATCCGATTGGTCGTCTCTGCTCTGGTGGGCGTGGCTATTGTTGCTGTGCTGATTTATGACATCAAATCTAATCAAATTAATCAGGAGAGGAGAGCACATGAACATCACCATCAGTCCCTCACTGATACAATATAGTACAACAGTTTCATTCATTACCCTCAAATACAATTTACCCTGAAATAATGGGTTATGGTATGTCCTCCTAGTTTAGAACAGCAATAAAGACACAAATACCACATCATTTGGGAAGATATATTAACTAAACAATATCACACAAGCAACAGTGCACACATCCACAGTATCAGATCATCACTTTTTACTTCAGTAACATCAGTGGAATTACAGAATCTCCCTCCATCACTGAAACTACAGTGCATGCGTAATTATTATGCAAGTCGATATTCTGATCATATATTTTAAAAAGTTTTATAGACCGACAGGTTGAGAGTGACTCTTAAAGGACCAGCACATCCTCTTGTACCTCTGCTTGAAGACTTTATCTTCCTGAATCAGTAAGTCCATCTCCTACCCGGACCAGTTTCAGGATCCTTTACCTTAGCAAAATTTCAAACCTAATTCTTCACCTTAATCTTTTGCAGTTAATATATTTGTGCGTGTTTGTGTATGTGTGACCCAATAAGCATGACAATGATCATGCTTTATTTTTGACATTTCTATATTCCTTCCTTCTCATGGACATTTGACATTTTTTGTGTTTTCAGTGCGAGTTAAATCCCTTTTATGGCCCATTACCTATAAACCTGCTGCACATCTGAATAAAAAGGCATTTTTCACTTTAATCCCTAATTAGCAATTATATATCACTTAAATATACCATTTATATATATATACAATTAAGAGTAGTTAAGACTGATGTGGTTTGGAATTGGTAAAATGTGCTTGAAAAAAATATGATCAGAATATAGACTTGCATAATAATTGTGCACGGACTGTATTCCCATTCCTGTCACAGCACATTCATGACAAGTTAATAAACTAGTGCTAGACCTGCCTATTGCAAATAACTCAAACTATACTAAACTTTATGATTATTTCTGTCTCTTTATCTTCACTTTCTACTGCAGTCCCTCTCGTTCACCACCAGAGGTCAGCACTGACACTCTTTTTCTTTTGTACAGCTTGCCTGTTTTCTAGATAGTTTCTTTGCCTAATGGCAATGCCTACTATTTGGACCATTCTACACAGGGTAATTTGTTAATCCCCAATAAAAGTCTTTGTATGAAGATCATTCTGCCTCATCTGTGTCCCCAGTGCACAACCACACAACGAAATGTAAATAGCAAACATAAGTTAACAACACAAAGGAAACAAGCCACAACACAAAAAAATGCACACACAAATATCCTCCTAAGACATAAGGAAAATATACTTTTCACCTCTGTAGCAGACATTATTTTTTAGAGAATTCCTCTGACAGGTCTGTAATTGTATAATAATTATAGCATATGCTGTGTTTTTGTTAGAAAAACTACTTTCTAAACCTGCCAGACTTTATAACTGTGTCCACAACAGTTATCAGTGAAACAAACACCTGATTCACCTCCATATTTGTCAAATATGTTGATCACACATAAGCACAATCTTTTAAGCTTTGTTGTCGCCTACTAAAACCACACCTTTAAAGTAGAGCTTTTTTTGTTGTTGTTTTTTCGATTCGCGTGCCACAAATTCCAAACCACGCCCTTGACTGATTATATTACTGTAACTTGAGAGAAGATGCTTGACAATGCCCATTATTTCTGTATTGTATTGCCTGTGTAAGCAGATTTACATGCTGGTGATGACATGGAAAAAGGGTTGATTGTCCTTTTTTTTTTTTTTTTGCATTTTGCATTTTGTACCGGTTGTAAGATTACAAGTAAAGTAATGTAATATTATTTGTAGGCTTTTAAATGTTGTATTGATCCACAACTACAGTGCACTGTAGGCTGTACAAAAAGTATCTTTAAAATTCATATGTAAAAAAAAACGCTGTGGTTCCCAGAACAGGACAGCAATAAACATTAATTTAACAATATTAGATATAACATAAAACGCTAATGTATAACTGTTAAAAAAATAACCAACACAATCTCATGAGAGTGCGTATATAGGCTACCACGAGTTTGATTTCTCGTGCCATTTAGCCTATACGCCAAAACTGCGTATCATATCGCAAAAAAACGTTAAGGCGCGGGAAGATGTTTTAGAGATGTTGGGGGTGCTGGTTTTTTTTTTTTGGGGGGGGGGGGTCAAAAGCGTATCGGTGAGAACACTCATTTAAACAGCATACACACAAACAAACATACAGCATACAAACATAAACAGGAACTGTCACAATGCCTTGAATCATGGAAAACCTTCTGAAAAAAAAGATTTTATTTTGAGTGTGTCATCCTTTGCCGCGGCGCCAGATAATTTTTAACGCAGGTGCTGAGGGGGTGCTAGATCATTGACAGGGGGAGCTGCGCAATTTATATATATATATATATATATATATATATATATATATATATACACACACACACATACACACTATTATTTAAATGAGCAATATTTATGATGAGATGTGCTCCAGTTCACGTGCAATGCAATCGCGCCTGCGCCTCCATATCATGATCATATTGTCTGCTAAATTTGCTTCCTATTTATTATATCCAAGCAATAGGTTGATGAAAAATGTATTAAAATGAAGATACAATTTATACAAAACGAAATTCACTTTAAAGAAAGGCTTTCTACAAAACAAAACTTAATTTAGTGGTCAAAATCATGTCTGACCCATCATATCTTCCGATATATTGCGCATCTTACTCATGCCGTTCAATTTTCATAATCAACATAGATGTAAAAAAAAAAAAACATTATAATATTTTAACAAATATGAAACTAAATGCGCTTATTTATTGGCTACAACACATATAGGCTAGTGGGCCTACAGACTCTCTAAATATTGAAATTAACATTAACAATGCTGTAGAAGTGCAGTTTATTAATAGTAAATGTTAACTAATCTAATTAAGTGTTACCGACTTTTTATACACGGATTCAGAGGTCTCGTGAGTTCAGTGTTGGACAGGTCAGTTATTTTAACTATTCATTAGAAATACAGCAACAGCCGGCAGTCTTTTACTCCAAAATGCTGGCCGAGGTGTTTGGACACATCCTGGATTCCCCGCCTGAGTGTGAATGGGCGCATCGAATTCCATCTGCCAAACCACAACCAGGTCAGAGACCGCGGGCGGTCATTATCCGGCTCCACAAGTACCTCGTAAAGGAGAAAATTATCCGTGAAGCTCGGGCCAAAAGAGGCCAGTTGAAGTTCCAATCCCATTCGATCTCAGTTTACGAGGATTATCCACCTGAAATTGTGGCGCAACGGAAGGAATATAGAGAGGTGATGTCGGAGCTGTACAAACGCGGACTTAGACCAACGCTTCTATTCCCTGCAAAACTATTTATCAAACTTAAGGAGGGAGGTAGGATGTATTTTTCTTCGGCTTCAGAAGCAAAGCAATATGTTAAGACATTGCCATAAACTGGCTGGTTGGTGACTTGTATTGATATTTGAATAGGCTTGAGAACTGTTTTTTTTTCTCTTTTCTTTTTTCTCTCTTGATGAACAAAAATGATTCATGCATACCCAGTGACTGACTAATTATTTCTACTTATAATGTGGGTGTTGAGATTACCATCATATGGTGCAAGTGCGTTAGTTTGTGCCCTACATAAATCTACTTGTGGTTGTGAGTGGGTGTGGAAGTGTGGGTGTGTGTGGGTTTGGGTGTAAATGGAGTAAGATGCAAAAGAGAGTGCATCTAGGCAAGTGTGTATGTATTCCTTTAAATTTTTTGTTGGATTTAGGATTAAATGCTTTATGTGTATATGCTTTATCATGGATGTTGGATGTAGGACTAGGTCTATCGCTTTTGGATGGGTTTGGATGAATTGGATGATCTTGATGGGGAGGTTCGGCACTGTAGTGACATTGGTGCACATATCACTTGCAAGCAATATGACCTAGAAAATCTGAAATACTTAAGTATGAATAATAACTTCTCGGTGGTCCATATTAATATCAGAAGCCTATAGCTAAACATTATGATCAATTAGTGTCAATGCTATCCATATCAGATCCACTGTAAAAAGTGCTACACCCACCAAGTAGGTTTTATATATTTTAAATATTTGTAATCTAGTTTATTTTATTGGTTTTATACAAAAAAGTATCAAAATACTTCCTCTTTACTCAAAATATATCAGTTTTTATATAACAATATATTTTAAATAAAACCCATGCAATTTATTTGGGTAGTTATTTGTATGTGGTTGATGTGTACAATAAATGTTATAAAAGTGAGTTGACAATGCACAATTTATTTGAGCAGCTGTCGATGTGACAGGTGTGTTCATCAAACGTAAATATTTTAAATTTTATAAGTTGGCATTATCCCTTTTTCACTGGCGGGGACTCCAGGCAGATGCAACATCTTCCTCGTCACTTCAACTGTTTGGTCGCTGCAGCGGATCTGAATTTCAGGGTCTGATTAACACGGTAAGTTGAGCAAATTTAGCCGAATGACTGGTGATGTAAACTAAAGTCACGCAAAATCGCTTACTCCATTAGGGAGCTGAGGTTAGGTTTGCAAATTGTATAGCTAGCTATCCTGCACACATGGTAAGCTAAGATGGCTGCACAGTGTGGTCGATCGGCAGACAACAGCAGTGTTTAAAAACACATACAAGTTATACATGTAATAATTAGTTGCACAAATGCCCTCAGTTATATTTTTAGATTGCACAGATTAAATTTCGGGATCATATGCGATCGAAACGGTCGCAATTTCGAGCCTTAAGGCAATAGTTGTGCGGGCAAATAAGGGAAAGTAAGATGTGGTGTTTTATGGACAACACTTTGTTTTGTGTGTTGTGTGTCTTTGACAGGACTCAGAGATTATGTTATTATACTTTTGCATTACTAAAGCAAATGCACAGATTAGACTGTAGAGATGTATGTTTAGTCTGTCTGTCAAATTTTAGAGATTTGATCCACGTTATTTTAATGCTGCATAGTCAATTAATGACAGATTTTTGGTCTAGATTTTTAAACTACTTCTAGCCTATTACTTAAAGAAGTTACATTTACAGCTGATTTTTTAACCTCATTTCTAACATCTAACATTTTCCTGGTCTTTAGATACCCAAGCACTTTTGTTACCTGGGGTCTTCGAGCTTCACATCCAGGTAAGGATTTCAGAACTTGAGAATAGATTCAATTACAATTTGATCAGATTATACGTGTTCTGTAAGTCCAATAGACGTTCAGGGAACCTCCATACAAGGTTAAAAACTAGTTCAAATGTGGACATATTTTATGTAATTTAATGTCTCATTTAGACAATTTAAACTGTTTCTGGACCAAATAAACACTTTCAGGATGCATTAAATTAAAACTCATGTTTATTTCAACGTAATTTCTAATTGCAAAGCAACTCACAGACAGTGTGTGTTTGTCCAAAAATCATGAAATCATTACTGTCTACTTAGGGCAGGCAGCTTAAGGTCCCTGGTTCGAATCTGATTTCTCTCACGATCCAAATATGTATAAATTACAGATGCTAAGCTGTCTAAAGGTGTCAGTGCGTGTTTGTCCAAAAATCATGAAAAGAACCTTCACTGTCTGTGAATTGCTTTGCAATTACACATGGAAATTACATTGAAATAAATGTGAGTTTTAATGTAATATATCCTGAGAGTGTTTATTTGGTCTAGAATAAGTATAAATTGTCCAAATGAGACCTTAAATGATGTTGAAAATTGTCCACATTGTCCACATCTGAACTAGTTTTCAACCTTGAATGGAGCTTCCGTGAACGTTCATTACAGAACACCTAAAAAAAAGTCGTAAAAACTTTCATTCTGGCTCCTCAGTGGACGTCTTTTCAATGTACGTCATTGTGACAAAGACATTGAAAAGATGTCTTTTGGACATCATTTTGCTTAGTGGGTTTATTAATATTGTGATGATATGGGTTGATTGCGTTTGCTCTTGAACACTTATTTAATATTTATTTAATACAGATATTTAAACTCTGTAGCTTAATTAACAGTAATGTGATGACCAATCAGGTACAGGCAAGGACAATTGCATTTGTTTTATTGTAATGAATGCTTTGAACCAGAAAAATACAACACTCATGCTAGAGTAGATCATGATATTTTAGTACCCACACTCTATGGCATTGTCATGGTAGACTTCACTCTGGTCACATGTTCTAGTCACAGTATCCTTCTTGTATCTACCACCTTTAGCAACAAAAGTACAATTTGGACTTTGTGTCTTATCTCTTCTACCTGTCTGCTAATATTTATCTAATTTCCTATTTGTCTGACCAAACTCTTGTTTCTTTTTTGTCTCCACCAATAGAGTCGGGCTGAAACAGAGGTGCACGCTGAGCTTGGCAGTTGCCCACTGAAAATTTACATGTGCCATCACCCCGACACGATTGGGATTATCATATAAGGACAGCCCGTGGTCAGAGGTGTGCCAAACCTGTCGAAAGCATGCTGCCTCCTGTTTGAACTTACCTATGCTCTCGACCTCAAGTATCCCTCAAAACTGGTGTATACTTGAGAAATATCAGAGGCTTTTTGTAGGATTGGACCCTGTGCGTCCTAAACCATCATCATGTCATTTTTGACATTGCAGTTCCAGTGTGATACAATGTGATGTTATGGCTCACATTTACCTTGATCCAAACATTTCAGATTGGGCAGTTTGGATATTTCACTGTACTGTTCAGAACAGGTTGAAAATACACTTCTACAGTGTTTGTTTTATATTAGAGTGTACATGTGCGGCCACATTTATTTGCTGTTTTGTAGTCACTGTTAAAAGTGACACTGGTTGACATTGAATAAATTATATATTGTCTTCAATCTATCTTCTCATCTTTTTCTTCTTCAATTGAATTTGTAATTGTTATTGACAATTAAAAAAAAATATTAAAATGTTTATTCACATATGATTAAGTTAATTTTACTAAGAAAATAAAGTTCATAAAACCTAATTAAAATGAGTACAGGTTACTTGTAGCAACCCATAAATAAGTTACCTGTACCAAGAAAAGTAGGTTTATCTAACTGAGTAATACTAGTACTATTAGTTAACTCAACTTGATTTTGTTGCGTTTGTATAAAGTAATGTTAAGGTGTTCAATATACTTAAAAAAGGCTGCAAGTTGAATCAACATAAAACATCCAATGCAGCCACTTGCCTCACTTTTTATAAGTTAGATCTAGGTATTACTTTTTACAGTGTCCCAGCAAGCAATTTTGCGTCTAAAAGACGTCTAATAGCCGTCAAAACACAGCCCAGACGTCTAGGCTAAATCAAGGCTAAATTTGGGCTGTCAGTGAAAATCTAATAGACGTCTAACCATAGCCCAAGAATAAGACGTCTAACCATAGCCCAAGAATAGACTAGTCATCAATTAGACGGCTATTGAACGACTACATATATACGTCTAATAGACATAATGCATATGGGTCTAGGCTAAAACAAGGCTGAATTTGGGCTGTCAGTGATAGACGTCTAACCATAGCCCAAGAACTAGTCATCAATTAGACGGCTATTAAACGACTATACATGTAATAGACAACAAAATGATGGCTAAAGGATTCTTTTCACTCAAATATAACAGGTTCTCATAAATGACAATCCATCCAAACAAATTAAATGAAGGTTTTATTTAGAAAAAGAACATTAACAACTTACAAAGATCAAAACATAAAAATAACCAAATCAAATATTAAAAATACAATATAAAATGATAAAAAAAAAAAAAGGAACATCAACACCTTAAGTGGTTTTCAAACTTTTTCAAGAGGGACCCTTTTTTCTTTCTTTTTTTTTAAGCGACCCATAGGCTTGTGCGCAGAGAAAAAAAAATCTCAGCACTTTTTTTACCCACTTATGATGATGATACACGTGCACTTGCTGATCCTTGACGCGATTGCAACGCAAAAAGTAGATTCTGAAATAATTTGATCAAGCTAGGCCTACATACAGGAATTTTAACCAATTAATAGCCGTTTGCTGCATGCTTAAAAAATACACAACATATTCCACAACAAACTCTTTCAATGTAATATTCATTATATAGCCTACAGAACAAGAATAAAAAAAAAAAAAAACTAAACAAACCAAAACGAAATCATTTAAAGCGAAAGTAAAAGGGGCATTATGCTCACGGAACTCTCTCATTAGAATCAAAATGTTTCAACATTCGCGATGTATTTGATAGGCTTTGTAGCAACTTCACTCACGTTGCAATATCGACAGGAAAAAAATCATCCTTTCACATGCGCAAAAATGTGCTTGGAAACAGCACAGTTGAGCGGTGCTTACGCTGAATGGTGCGAATAATATTCTAAATTCGAATATATATTCGAATAGTTTAAAAAAACAAACAGATTTTCGAAGGTGAAAATTAATATTAGAATGTGGAAAAACACGCCCGCGGTATCAGAGGCGCGGCTGTCTGCTTTGCGAGTGGGCGCTGCCTGAGGGATCAGGGACAGGTCACAAGAGTCGCACTGGCACAGCACTGCTGAAAGTTTTTTTTATTTCTTATTCTTATTTATTGCATGAATAAGGTGGGTTAGATACAGCAGTTTCATGCACTGCAGGCTTCCGCTGGTTTGATTATTTACCGTTTCATGTCAAGGAAAAGTTCCATGTTCACCACAGCTCGCTCGGAGCGTTCAATGTCGGTTCTAGCTACTGTAAAACTTCAATTAATGTTAATATTATTTGTTTCAATCACTGAATGAAGTCTGCTTTATTCGGGACAAGAGTCGCGACCTTCAATTGCTTGCGCAAAACTCTTGATCATCACTCAACATTTGTTTATTGTTATTGTTCATTTAAACCGTTATGCGCAGAGAGCGTAAGATGAGGGCGAGAGAGAGAGAGAGCCTGCGAGTAGTTATGTCTCTTTGTATTAATTTGTCCTGTTATTGACGTAATGCGCGTCATTGACAAAATGCACAACCAGATGTTCGAATATAGTTCGAATATGTGTGTTTTATTTAGAGGGAATATTCGAACGTAATTTGAGTAATTTTGACAGCCATAGGAAGGAACGACGAGTGTTTGTGTGTGCTGCCGATTGAGCGAACGTGTGTGTGTTGCGGATGGAGCGAACGAGTGCGTGTTTTGTGTATTAGAAGGGTGGGCCTGCTAATCTGGTCCCAAGCCGGTTCGCAGGACGAGAGGGCAACACGCATGTCAGGAGAAGCAATCAGTTTGTTTCGTTGTTTCATTATTATTAATATTATTAGAAAACGGAATTATTATTTTTTTTTTATCACTCAATGGCGACCCATTTTTTAATAGGGTTTGAAAACCACTTAAGATAATAAAATATAAAACACTGCTGCTGCTGGGAAGTTGGTCATCACGGCATCTGCCAAATAAGAAAAAAATAATTTGCACAATAAAAGCATTGTTGACAGTTTAACCTGAAGTGTGCATGGGCTAATACATTCACCTGTAGAGTGTGTGTGTGTGTGTGTGTGTGTGTGTGTGTGTGTGTGTGTGTGTGTGTGTGTGTGTGTGTGTGTGGTTTAGGTTTTAATGCACATCTGAGCGATTTGCATTATTGATATACTGCTGGATACTTTTTATAATTGCTAATTTTATATAGCCAATCATTTGTATTTGTATGCTGTATTATAAAATTAATTTGAAAGCTTCAAACTTGAATGAATGAAGGCATTTTGAATGAAACTTCATCTTATTGTGCTTGTACAATGACAAATATTATTCTACTCTATTATCTTATGCTATCTCTGTATGTAACAAGCCATTGTTCAGACAAATTCAATATTATAATTCAAATCAATGATGGACTTTGTCAAAGATGAGAGCTTTAGTGAGGAAATGCTATTTTCATAATGATCTAAAGAAAAGAGTGAAATATAATTGTGGCTTTCATAACACTTTATAATAGGTTGCACATGTTTCATGTTTACACCTTTGGATTCATATAATTCGAGTTTAATAAGAGCACATGGAAACATGGGGTTACACTATACACATGATACACTGTTACCCGCTAAAATGTCACGATTCCAACAACACATGATAACAAATAATTTAGCTAAATAATGAGCACATGTCAAAACGAAAACACAGATACTTACAAGACAAAAGTAGGAATGTATTTTACCTGTTCTCTTCGACCGACAGCTGAATGCAATGCTCTGGCTCGTTCAAAATGTAGTGTTACGTCCACCCCTGTCTAGGGTAGAGGATAACGAACAGAAATACGTAAACATAAATAATTGACTTCAGAGCCCCCGTCTCCCATCCCAGTATTGATCCAACACAAAACGATTTTCCAAATCAAAGGAATTTATTCAGGAAACATAAGTAACGAAGAACTCAAGACTTTACAAAGGAAGAAAATTACCTCAGGAGGAGGCTAATGCCAAAATAACAAACAAAACAAGTCTAACTATTTTTAACAACTAAATAACCTAAACACCAAAATAATGATGTAAATAAAAGACAATACTAAACCTAACTTCCTCTCTAAATATAAACAGGAGAAAAACAAGACAAATTAAATGGCGCCTACCTCCCTACACCTTCCTTAACTGAAAAATACTAAAGAAACAATACAACAAAAAACTTGAAGAAAATAACCCACCCTGCACTCAGGGAGTAAACAAAAGAAAAAGAAAACCTATAACAGTCCAAACAACATTGCACTGATCTCTCACCTCAGTAAGAAGGTTTACTTAAGACACAAACACAACATAGGGAGAACTTCAACACATGACTGGAACAGGAGAAAGGGTCTCTGCAGAAGAGAGACGGAGGAGAAAACCTCCCGCCTCTGGAGCACTGCAGAACTGGTCAGCTTTTATACCAAGCACACGCCGGCAAGAGCGAATCAGCATAGGGAGCTACACAGGTGCGCTGATTACCCACAGGTGCCACTACTTAACCTATGGGAGATCAGAAACAGCAAAAAGACAAGCACTCATAACACTGACAAGGATACGTACTTTGACGTAACACCCCCACACTCAAATTTACAATTCCACTGAATTGTAAAAAAAACCACAACAACTCATTAACCCATAGGATTATATACTCTAGATAAGGCATCCGCTACCACATTCTCAGAGCCTTTTTGATGTCGAATATCTAGGTTGTATTCCTGGAGTATTAAAGACCAGCGCATCAACCGTTGGTTAGCGTTGTACATCCTGGACAAAAATATAAGCGGGTTGTGGTCAGTGTACACAATTACAGGAGTGTTGCTACCTCCCACATAAACCTCAAAGTGTTGTAGAGCTAACATTAAAGCCAAAGCCTCCTTCTCGATGGTACTGTAATGAAGCTGACACTTTGAATTTTTTTTTGAATAGTAGGATACAGGATGATCCACACCTCCAGAATCCTCCTGCATCAGCACCGCTCCAGCCCCCGTAGCACTAGCATCCACCTGTAACTTGAAAGGTAGATCGAAATCTGGTGCAGAGAGAACAGGGGCATTACAAAGAACATCTTTAGCTGCTAGAAATGCACATTCACACTCAGGAGTCCACACAAAACTCTTAGAAGCACTGACTAGATCAGTTAGGGGAGACACAATGCAAGCAAAATTTCTACAGAATCCCCTATAATAACCGGTCATTCCCAAAAACCGGCGTAATTGGCGTTTGTTTGTGGGAATAGGGAACTCTAACATGGCAGTAATTTTAGCTTCAATTGGTCGCACTTGTCCCTGACCAACCTTCTTCCCAAGATAGGTCACAACTGCTTTTGTGAACTCACATTTTGTCAAATTCAATGTAAGGGAAGCCTTTTCCAAGCGTTGGAAAACACACTCAAGGGACTTTAGATGTTCTTGCCATCCATCAGAATAGATAACTATGTCATCCAGATACGCTGCACAATTTGGCACGTTAGCCAGTACTTTATGCATCAACCTCTGGAATGTCGCAGGTGCCTTATCTAGAGTATATAATCCTATGGGTTAATGGGATGGCTGCCGCGAAACAGTCGTTCCGAAGCTTTGCGAGATCCCGAAGCGCAGATGTTTCGAAACACTGATTCGAAGCGTGATTCAAAACACCCATGTCACGTGACTATGGCCAAACGAAGCCTCGAAGTGTTTCACTAGTGTTTCATCAGGTGTGATCCGCCGAATCAGCGTTTGATTGACATGGTCGGGAACAACAGACCACACAATCGCACATCTGCATAAAAGTGAAATCAACGCATATTGACCTCGTGGGTTTTTGTGAGAGGAGTTTGATTTTGAGATAGCGGATTTTTGGTGATAGTGACATTTATAGTGCGATTTGTTTAGTTATATTTAGGCTTAAATGTATACAACACATTGACTGATAGGCTAGAGACACAGAGTATAGTGACACATTAATAGATACATAGCTTTTAATGCTAGATTAATAGATAGATAGATACAGATAGATTAAAGATAGGCTACATAATATAAATACATTGATAGATTATAGATACATATTATACATATCTAATTACATACAGTGGTGTGAATAAGTTATTACCCCCCATGCTAAAGTTGCCTAAAAAGAGGAATAAAAAATCATCTTTTGGAAATTGATCTTAATGCCTTAATTAGAAAAATGAGGAAAAATCCAACCTTTAAGGACACCAATTTTCTTTGTGTATGAATAATGTATCATAAATAAATAACTGTTCTTCCTTAAAATACAGGGTGCATAAGTCAGGCCCCCCCTATGTTAAATTCCCATAGAGTCAGGCAGATTATTATTTTTAAAGGCCAGTTATTTCATGGATCCAGGATAATATGCATCCTGATAAAGTACCCTTGGCCTTTGGAATTAAAATAGACCCACATCATCACATTCCCTTCACCATACCTAGAGATTGGCATGGGGTACTTTCCATAAGATCATCTTTCAATGCAAATCAAACCAGCTATTAGGCTAACTGAAATAACACCATGCCAATCTCTAGGTATGGTGAAGGGAATGTGATGATGTGGGATATTTTATTTCCAAAGGCCAAGGGAACTTTATCAGGATGCATATTATCCTGGATCCATGAAATAACTGGCCTTTAAAAATAATAATCTGCCTGACTCTATGGGAATTTAACATAGGGGGGGCCTGACTTATGCACCCTGTATTTTAAGGAAGAACAGTTATTTATTTATGATACATTATTCATACACAAAGAAAATTGGTGTCCTTAAAGGTTGGATTTTTCCTCATTTTTCTAATTAAGGCATTAAGATCAATTTCCAAAAGATGATTTTTTATTCCTCTTTTTAGGCAACTTTAGCATGGGGGTAATAACTTATTCACACCACTGTATGTAATTAGATATGTATAATATGTATCTATAATCTATCAATGTATTTATATTATGTAGCCTATCTTTAATCTATCTGTATCTATCTATCTATTAATCTAGCATTAAAAGCTATGTATCTATTAATGTGTCACTATACTCTGTGTCTCTAGCCTATCAGTCAATGTGTTGTATACATTTAAGCCTAAATATAACTAAACAAATCGCACTATAAATGTCACTATCACCAAAAATCCGCTATCTCAAAATCAAACTCCTCTCACAAAAACCCACGAGGTCAATATGCGTTGATTTCACTTTTATGCAGATGTGCGATTGTGTGGTCTGTTGTTCCCGACCATGTCAATCAAACGCTGATTCGGCGGATCACACCTGATGAAACACTAGTGAAACACTTCGAGGCTTCGTTTGGCCATAGTCACGTGACATGGGTGTTTTGAATCACGCTTCGAATCAGTGTTTCGAAACATCTGCGCTTCGGGATCTCGCAAAGCTTCGGAACGACTGTTTCGCGGCAGCCATCCCATTAACCCATAGGATTATATACTCTAGATAAGGCACCTGCGACATTCCAGAGGTTGATGCATAAAGTACTGGCTAACGTGCCAAATTGTGCAGCGTATCTGGATGACATAGTTATCTATTCTGATGGATGGCAAGAACATCTAAAGTCCCTTGAGTGTGTTTTCCAACGCTTGGAAAAGGCTTCCCTTACATTGAATTTGACAAAATGTGAGTTCACAAAAGCAGTTGTGACCTATCTTGGGAAGAAGGTTGGTCAGGGACAAGTGCGACCAATTGAAGCTAAAATTACTGCCATGTTAGAGTTCCCTATTCCCACAAACAAACGCCAATTACGCCGGTTTTTGGGAATGACCGGTTATTATAGGGGATTCTGTAGAAATTTTGCTTGCATTGTGTCTCCCCTAACTGATCTAGTCAGTGCTTCTAAGAGTTTTGTGTGGACTCCTGAGTGTGAATGTGCATTTCTAGCAGCTAAAGATGTTCTTTGTAATGCCCCTGTTCTCTCTGCACCAGATTTCGATCTACCTTTCAAGTTACAGGTGGATGCTAGTGCTACGGGGGCTGGAGCGGTGCTGATGCAGGAGGATTCTGGAGGTGTGGATCATCCTGTATCCTACTATTCAAAAAAAAATTCAAAGTGTCAGCTTCATTACAGTACCATCGAGAAGGAGGCTTTGGCTTTAATGTTAGCTCTACAACACTTTGAGGTTTATGTGGGAGGTAGCAACACTCCTGTAATTGTGTACACTGACCACAACCCGCTTATATTTTTGTCCAGGATGTACAACGCTAACCAACGGTTGATGCGCTGGTCTTTAATACTCCAGGAATACAACCTAGATATTCGACATCAAAAAGGCTCTGAGAATGTGGTAGCGGATGCCTTATCTAGAGTATATAATCCTATGGGTTAATGAGTTGTTGTGGTTTTTTTTTACAATTCAGTGGAATTGTAAATTTGAGTGTGGGGGTGTTACGTCAAAGTACGTATCCTTGTCAGTGTTATGAGTGCTTGTCTTTTTGTTGTTTCTGATCTCCCATAGGTTAAGTAGTGGCACCTGTGGGTAATCAGCGCACCTGTGTAGCTCCCTATGCTGATTCGCTCTTGCCGGCGTGTGCTTGGTATAAAAGCTGACCAGTTCTGCAGTGCTCCAGAGGCGGGAGGTTTTCTCCTCCGTCTCTCTTCTGAAGAGACCCTTTCTCCTGTTCCAGTCATGTGTTGAAGTTCTCCCTATGTTGTGTTTGTGTCTTAAGTAAACCTTCTTACTGAGGTGAGAGATCAGTGCAATGTTGTTTGGACTGTTATAGGTTTTCTTTTTCTTTTGTTTACTCCCTGAGTGCAGGGTGGGTTATTTTCTTCAAGTTTTTTGTTGTATTGTTTCTTTAGTATTTTTCAGTTAAGGAAGGTGTAGGGAGGTAGGCGCCATTTAATTTGTCTTGTTTTTCTCCTGTTTATATTTAGAGAGGAAGTTAGGTTTAGTATTGTCTTTTATTTACATCATTATTTTGGTGTTTAGGTTATTTAGTTGTTAAAAATAGTTAGACTTGTTTTGTTTGTTATTTTGGCATTAGCCTCCTCCTGAGGTAATTTTCTTCCTTTGTAAAGTCTTGAGTTCTTCGTTACTTATGTTTCCTGAATAAATTCCTTTGATTTGGAAAATCGTTTTGTGTTGGATCAATACTGGGATGGGAGACGGGGGCTCTGAAGTCAATTATTTATGTTTACGTATTTCTGTTCGTTATCCTCTACCCTAGACAGGGGTGGACGTAACACTACATTTTGAACGAGCCAGAGCATTGCATTCAGCTGTCGGTCGAAGAGAACAGGTCAAATACATTCCTACTTTTGTCTTGTAAGTATCTGTGTTTTCGTTTTGACATGTGCTCATTATTTAGCTAAATTATTTGTTATCATGTGTTGTTGGAATCGTGACATTTTAGCGGGTAACAGTGTATCATGGTAACATGCACGTGTAGCCTAGTGTAACCCCATGTTTCCATGTGCTCTTATTAAACTCGAATTATATGAATCCAAAGGTGTAAACATGAAACATGTGCAACCTATTATAAAGTGTTATGAAAGCCACAATTATATTTCACTCTTTTCTTTAGATCATTATGAAAATAGCATTTCCTCACTAAAGCTCTCATCTTTGACAAAGTCCATCATTGATTTGAATTATAATATTGAATTTGTCTGAACAATGGCTTGTTACATACAGAGATAGCATAAGATAATAGAGTAGAATAATATTTGTCATTATACAAGCACAATAAGATGAAGTTTCATTCAAAATGCCTTCATTCATTCAAGTTTGAAGCTTTCAAATTAATTTTATAATACAGCATACAAATACAAATGATTGGCTATATAAAATTAGCAATTATAAAAAGTATCCAGATATCAATAATGCAAATCGCTCAGATGTGCATTAAAACCTAAACAACACACACACACACACACACACTACAGGTGAATGTATTAGCCCATGCACACTTCAGGTTAAACTGTCAACAATGCTTTTATTGTGCAAATTATTTTTTTCTTATTTGGCAGATGCCGTGATGACCAACTTCCCAGCAGCAGCAGTGTTTTATATTTTATTATCTTAAGTGGTTTTCAAACCCTATTAAAAAATGGGTCGCCATTGAGTGATAAAAAAAAAAAAAAGAATTCCGTTTTCTAATAATATTAATAATAATGAAACAACGAAACCAACTGATTGCTTCTCCTGACATGCGTGTTGCCCTCTCGTCCTGCGAACCGGCTTGGGACCAGATTAGCAGGCCCACCCTTCTAATACACAAAACACGCACTCGTTCGCTCCATCCGCAACACACACACGTTCGCTCAATCGGCAGCACACACAAACACTCGTCGTTCCTTCCTATGGCTGTCAAAATTACTCAAATTACGTTCGAATATTCCCTCTAAATAAAACACACATATTCGAACTATATTCGAACATCTGGTTGTGCATTTTGTCAATGACGCGCATTACGTCAATAACAGGACAAATTAATACAAAGAGACATAACTACTCGCAGGCTCTCTCTCTCTCTCGCCCTCATCTTACGCTCTCTGCGCATAACGGTTTAAATGAACAATAACAATAAACAAATGTTGAGTGATGATCAAGAGTTTTGCGCAAGCAATTGAAGGTCGCGACTCTTGTCCCGAATAAAGCAGACTTCATTCAGTGATTGAAACAAATAATATTAACATTAATTGAAGTTTTACAGTAGCTAGAACCGACATTGAACGCTCCGAGCGAGCTGTGGTGAACATGGAACTTTTCCTTGACATGAAACGGTAAATAATCAAACCAGCGGAAGCCTGCAGTGCATGGAACTGCTGTATCTAACCCACCTTATTCATGCAATAAATAAGAATAAGAAATAAAAAAAACTTTCAGCAGTGCTGTGCCAGTGCGACTCTTGTGACCTGTCCCTGATCCCTCAGGCAGCGCCCACTCGCAAAGCAGACAGCCGCGCCTCTGATACCGCGGGCGTGTTTTTCCACATTCTAATATTAATTTTCACCTTCGAAAATCTGTTTGTTTTTTTAAACTATTCGAATATATATTCGAATTTAGAATATTATTCGCACCATTCAGCGTAAGCACCGCTCAACTATGCTGTTTCCAAGCACATTTTTGCGCATGTGAAAGGATGATTTTTTTCCTGTCGATATTGCAACGTGAGTGAAGTTGCTACAAAGCCTATCAAATACATCGCGAATGTTGAAACATTTTGATTCTAATGAGAGAGTTCCGTGAGCATAATGCCCCTTTTACTTTCGCTTTAAATGATTTCGTTTTGGTTTGTTTAGTTTTTTTTTTTTTTATTCTTGTTCTGTAGGCTATATAATGAATATTACATTGAAAGAGTTTGTTGTGGAATATGTTGTGTATTTTTTAAGCATGCAGCAAACGGCTATTAATTGGTTAAAATTCCTGTATGTAGGCCTAGCTTGATCAAATTATTTCAGAATCTACTTTTTGCGTTGCAATCACGTCAAGGATCAGCAAGTGCACGTGTATCATCATCATAAGTGGGTAAAAAAAGTGCTGAGATTTTTTTTTTTCTGCGCACAAGCCTATGGGTCGCTTAAAAAAAAAGAAAGAAAAAAGGGTCCCTCTTGAAAAAGTTTGAAAACCACTTAAGGTGTTGATGTTCCTTTTTTTTTTTTTAATCATTTTATATTGTATTTTTAATATTTGATTTGGTCATTTTTATGTTTTGATCTTTGTAAGTTGTTAATGTTCTTTTTCTAAATAAAACCTTCATTTAATTTGTTTGGATGGATTGTCATTTATGAGAACCTGTTATATTTGAGTGAAAAGAATCCTTTAGCCATCATTTTGTTGTCTATTACATGTATAGTCGTTTAATAGCCGTCTAATTGATGACTAGTTCTTGGGCTATGGTTAGACGTCTATCACTGACAGCCCAAATTCAGCCTTGTTTTAGCCTAGACCCATATGCATTATGTCTATTAGACGTATATATGTAGTCGTTCAATAGCCGTCTAATTGATGACTAGTCTATTCTTGGGCTATGGTTAGACGTCTTATTCTTGGGCTATGGTTAGACGTCTATTAGATTTTCACTGACAGCCCAAATTTAGCCTTGATTTAGCCTAGACGTCTGGGCTGTGTTTTGACGGCTATTAGACGTCTTTTAGACGCAAAATTGCTTGCTGGGGAGAGTTCCATGTCTTTATTAAACTCACCACAATTGATTATAATGATTTATCTGTCATCCACCCTCGATTTAATGATTTTTTTTTTTTATTGGGCTACTTGGCCCGCTCGACCCGTGTATTATGAAAGGTGTTTGAAGGCCAAACAATTGGATAACAATAGCTTGAAAAAAGTCTGATGTCCATCTACAGAAGCCAATAATAATAAAAATAGGATTATTTTTGTTATTTAGGCTACACACTTGTCATGTTTTATAGCCTACCTGGCTACCTCAATAGCATCCAGGTTTATATAAGCCTAATTGATTTTTCCATAACGTTACTCTTGTATAACGTTAGTGCTGCATATTATGGCCGTTCTAAAAGCTTGGCTTTTGTGATAGACCATATTTACTATTACTTCCGGGTCACGTGGCCAACCTGTCTGTTTAATGTAGATCTTCAAACGGAAAAATGGAAAAAGGAATTTCAAAAAAACAAAATCGGACCGTTATTTGATTTTGGTTTTGTCATTTTTCGTTTTTGGATTCAGAACCAAAAACGGGAGAGAACGGCTCTTTTTTTTTACCGTTTCTTTGTTTTTGGTTTGAAACGACAAACGAAAAAAAGGTGGTTTCTCGTTATTTTGTTTTGTGGTTCAAACGAAAAAAACAAACTATCAAAACGTACACGGACCCGGCAAGCAGAAGAGCAAAGTTTTTTCACCGCAGTGAAAATGTTGTTTTTGAAAGTCTAAATGCCAACAAATATGGATTAAAGCAGAATATGTAGGCTAGTTAGATCAAAAACATGTTCAGAATTTTGGAAATGATTACATCTATCTTTTTTTCAATACATTTTGGACTTTACAACGCTCTGGAGTTTTAGGAAATGTTTGAATCACACGAATCGAAACAATTATGCAGCCACCACTGGAATCAAAACCAATGAATACATTGATCTGTTTTGTGAGGATAGGTAATAACAAACGTGAGGCTATTAAGGAGGCTATTTCATCAACATTGAAGTAGGCTGTTATTGATAACCGCCAGGCTATAACGGAATGACAGCAGTTGTCGAATTGGAGTTGTCCTTTTTACGAACGAGAATTATTTCTAAATCCCTCTCCAAGTCGCAGTCTCAGAGTCAGTGTCATATGAAGAGGTGTAAAGTCCAGGGGTCAGGAAGTAAAAGTCCTGCTGTATGTTTATTGAACTCAGCCAGCTGATTTCACTAATTAGTTCTACCTACTGACTGAAAAACTGTGCTAATTAGCAAATCCAGGTGATTGGAACAAAATAGCCTACTGAGGAGGACTTTTACTTTCTGAACCTGGACTTAATCATCCCCTCATCTCATTCACGCTGCCAGCTAAAGCTAGGTTTTAGTTTAGCAATAGCACATTTAAACAACTAAGAAAATAAGTTTCTAATGGAAAAACCCCGGGAAAAAATAGCAAACGCTGAAACGATACCGTCTGCAATTCGTGCTGTCAATTTGACCATTATGGCCATTCAAGGTAGAAATAATCAGAGCTCTTTTGTTTTGTAATTTAAATGAAATAACAATGTTAGAATAAAATATACATAGGCTACATAAAAAAACAAACAAAAAAAAAACAGGTATAGTCTAGTTAAATGGGTGTTATTTCAACAAACACTTTTTTTTTATTACATTGCAAAATATAAAGACTATCTAAATGACTGCTTTATTAGGATAGTTTAAGTGACCAACCCGGTGCGCATTCATCAATCGGAATGAATTCAGCCCGTTTGAAACAAAAGTTGTGCATGTAAACAGCCACTGCACTGTTAGTAATATGAATTATTCAATCATGAACTGTAAATTCCCCTACACTGTGAATAAAGCATTGCCCTCCGCTAATTGAGGTATACACTCTTAAAAATATGGGGGGGGGGGAAATGTTCTCTAGACACGCCCCTGGTCGGTATCAACTAAAATATCAGTAAACACTCTCAGCAGAGCAGACTCAGTGCTATGACAAGATTTAAAACTTGACTGAAAATTTTCAGAATTATGGTTTGTGTTTTGTAAAGACTGTTGGCACAACACAACCTTTAGTAGGCTTAGAAATAGAATAATTTTTTTTTTGTGCCAAAAAGGACGAAGAAATTTCTTTACAAGTAAATAAATATTAAACAAATATTTAGGCCTATATTAGGGTACTAAATATTTTTTTATTAAATCTAAAATAATAGATGCAACACATCAAACGAAAATAGGGAAATTATTATAATATTAGGCTACTAAATATTATTTATAAAATTAAAAAAAATTATTTAAAGCTTTTAAGACCACACCCATGACCCACGAGTGAAGTTTAGGTTGAAGCTTTTGTAACCCAACCACCCTTGATGAAACCAGTCTGGATTGTTTGGCTTGAGGAAGCTGTCATTTATTTCTGGATTTCCTCTATCGGCAGATCCAGAACTCGATTTCAGCCGCATTCTGAGTCTGACATTCGTTTCTATCCAAGGAAAGTGTTATTAGCTTGGGGAAATATATATTGTATTGAAATCTTAAGTTCATGTCCAACTCTAAATTGTAAGGAATTTATATCTTTGATTTTATAGTAACACTTTACAATAAGGTTAATTTGTTCATTATTCATTATTAAATTAACTATCATGAGCAACACATTTGTTACTGTATTTGTTAATAATACACATGTTAATTGTTGGTTTGTGTTATTTCACATTCAGTGCATTAACTAATGTTAACAAATACAACTTTTGATTTTAATAATGTTTTAGTTAATGCTGAAATTACTATTAACTAAGATTAATAAATGCTGTAGAAGTGCAGTTCATTATTAGTTCATGTTAACACATTTAACTAATAAAACCTTATTGTAAAGTTGTACTGATTTCATGATAGCTAACACATGCATATAATACATACATAAAATTTACAACATCAACATGAATTCCTCATATTCTTGATTCTCACTGTTTTGTTTGGTAAAGTAAATAATATTTAGTATTATTATAATAATTTCCCTATTTTCGTTTGATATGTTATGCATTCTAATTGTATCAACATCTTTTCATATGCCAAGGAAATAAAGGATAAAGAGAAAAAGAAACCAAGAAACTCTTCTTTTTTGTGCCCTTTTTGGTCCTTCCGCCGGTCTGTGCATGCCACTGTGTAAGTTGTGTTTATCAAGAGTACCATGCAGGGGCGGAGCTAGACTCTCAGTACAGTGGGGGCGGAGCTTCATCATGGGGCCCCCTGCTACCAAGTCATTTTAAAATTAAAACCGTAAAAAAACCCGTAAAATATCAGATGAATGCATATGTAATAATGTGTCACTTGTTGAGCCAAGTAAGCTTATATGTTAAATAAAACACAAAGACTATCTCCTTATTTTCTTTTTAATGCGCCCGATTTATATTTTCTCTCCATTTTCGTAACTATCTACATTACATTCGCACCTCACGCCACCCACTGTAGGCTACTCCCTGGATAAATATTGCCTAATTTTTGGAAAAAACGAAAAACCTATTTGAGAAAGAAACAGACAGCAGGGGTTGCATTATGCATTTGGAGGTTAATCTGTCAAACTGACTCAAGAACGAAATAACGAGGTGAAAAAATAAAGAGAGCGTGGCTCATTGGCTTGTCAATTCCCATTATGCATATAGTTGTTAAATTTTGCTGATAAGTTTGCTGTTTGTTTGACTGAAATACAAAATGTAACTTCATACATTTAATTTGTTTTAATGTGTCTGCTTAGAATGTAGTGTTTTGTTGCCTGGATTTCTAAAATATAAAACAAAAGACAGTCTTTCTTGACCTCACTCCAAATGTTTCTTCAAATTTGACGTAGTGTTTTTGTAAAGATTGTCCCACTATAGCACAGTGTACAACAAACCATTGCCATCTTTAGCTGACACAAACTCAAAATAGTGACGGGGGTGATGCGGTGGTGACGCGTTCATGTAAGGTGGCGCTGCCAATAAAGCACATAAAGCTGTCACAAAAGTAGTGATTATGAATGTCAAATATAGCAAGGAGACATTTTAATTCTTTATTAATAAACAAGTGTTTAATGTGTGTCGGCTGCAAAGATGAACTTTTCATATACGGATTACATAAGCAGAGAGCAGGGCCGGGTTTCCCGATAACGATGTATCTTAGCTCTTAAGAGCGCTCTCTACGTGCAAGTTTACGAACGCTCGCCGCAATTCCACGCGCGTTTCCCAAAAATGCACTTAACATGAACGCGCGAGAACGCGTTCGTGCTACTTAAGCGTCGCTGTCCATTCGCGAAGTGCTGAAATATAACCTTATGGAATCGTATTCTGAACGTTTAACCTAATAATCGTCATTTGTTGTGGATTAGAAATCAAGACAAGTCTATATGGATATAAAACACCTATACAGGCTGACAAAATGGCTGAACAAAAACGAAAAAAACAAGAAAAGAGACCTTTCAAAAAGATAAAATGAATGTCCTTTTAGAGGAGATAGAGGGAAACAAAGATTTCATTTTTAACAGTTTTAACCCTTTGATGCGCAAGCTATGGATACCCCTTCTAATGCGCAACATGGGTCTAAAAAGACCCGTATTCATTTCCTATGTTATTTCAGTCATGGCTGAATGTTTCTTTGCTGAATCTTTAAAATATATGTATTTTATCATTTGTTATTCCAGGTATTGATTAAATATCTTGTTTTTGATTTCCACAAATCATTATGTTTATGTTTCCTTTCTTACTTTATAAACAAACACAGTTTTTGTATTTCTACATCAATTTTACATACACGGGTCTAAAATGACCCGTATTCATTTCCTATGTTATTTCAATCATGGCTGAGTGTTTCTTTGCTGAATCTTTAAAATATATGTATTTTATCATTTGTTATTCCAGGTATTCATTAATATCTTTGTTTTTGATTTCCACAAATCATTATGTTTATGTTTTCTTTCTTACTTTATAAACAAACACAGTTTTTGTATTTCTACATCAATTTTACATACACGGGTCTAAAATGACCGTATTCATTTCCTATGTTATTTCAGGTGGCTTTGACAGTTACAGATTTTAAAATCAAAAGGCGGGGAAAAAAGGACCCTAAACTCTTAACACATCGAACCATTTCAGCATAATGGCTTATTCAAGACTTGTAAATGTACATGTAAATAAGCTTTAAAGGGGCATTTGGCAACTATTTCAACTTAATGAAACCGTTTAGAAATCATTTGGATGGTTTAATAATTGTTCTGGTGAAAATGGTGACTTTCCCTGCTCCCCCCAACGTTCCTAGGCGGAAAACCAACCTTGCAACATGGGGACTAACGTCCCAGTAAGTTGGAAACAGGAAGTCTTGTGAGAAGCGAGAACGAGTGAGAAACACAAAATGCTTTATGGCAATTCGACATAAACACACGCTCCGCCCTCAATGTGTATGATGTATTACCCACCTCGGTATAGCTCCACACGATAAAGTTGGCCGGCTCCGATAATAACAAATGCACATGAGCAGCGGTAGAAAGGGGGAGGAGGGGCCGTAAGTGAGTTTTTTTACAACATTGTTGTGAAATATACGTCCCACAGCTGTAGGGGGAGCTCGTTGAGAAAACATGCGACAACAAAAGTGAAAATCAGCGAAGAAATAGCTAGAGTTGCTGAGTTCCCCTTTAAAAACCCATCTTTTTTTAGTGTAGCTAACATTAGCTAGCTAGAATAGAATATGTCGACAGCTAGCTAGCTCATAGTATTGGATATGTTTCTCTTTCTCACAAGTAATTTCTCACTAGGATTTCATGGTCAAGTAACCATATTCAAATATTATGTCCAGTTATCTTTTACAAAATATCAAATATTTTCTGTGGTTAAAATAAAATAAGACTTGCATCAAATATACAAAAGCAGCAGTGTTGAGTTGTGAAATGTGTGGCAGGTGAATAGTATTATGTAACAATACTATAGTAATAGTATTTATGCAGTAAATATGTCCCTACTTGCAAATATGTGCAAATATCAAAGGTTTCTATATGGGTCATTTTTGACCCATGTATGTAAAATGTATGTAGAAATACAAAAACTCTGTTTGTATATAAAGTAAGAAAGAAAACATAAATATCAATATTTAATGAATATCTGGAATAACAAATGATAAAATGCATATATTTTAAAGATTCAGCAAAAAAACACTCAGCCATGATTGAAATAACATAGGAAATGATACGGGTCATTTTAGACCCATGTATGTAAAATTGATGTAGAAATACAAAAACTGTGTTTGTTTATAAAGTAAGAAAGGAAACATAAACATAATGATTTGTGGAAATCAAAAACAAGATATTTAATGAATACCTGGAATAACAAATGATAAAATACATATATTTTAAAGATTCAGCAAAGAAAACACTCAGCCATCACTGAAATAACATAGGAAATGAATACGGGTCTTTTTAGACCCATGTTGCGCATTAGAAGGGTTGTGATACAAAAACTATTTTTATTCAAAAAGTAAGAAAGTAAAAATAAAAATAAGGATTTGTGATGATCAAAAACAAGTTAATTGAGGAATACCTGGAATACTGAATGATGAAATTAATTTCTTGCAAAGATATAGAAAATTAAAACTCAGTCGGGTCTATTTAGACCCATGTTGTGCATCAAAGGGTTAAAGGACACCATACAAATAAGGAAAAACAAAACATCTGGAAGGACATTGTCACATTGCAAACTAACTGCAACCGTGTTCAAAGATCAGGGAAGGAGGTCCGCAAGAAATGCCCAATACATGGCTGGTTTTCGTGCACGTCAGCAAGTCATTGACAGATTTTTTGAATGCATCCCTATTTTGCCCAGTCTTTAAAGCATATTTCCCAGATTACTTATTTTATGATTTTTTGTTTTTTGTTCATTCGTTTAGATGTGTATTTCTATTTTTTCTTCCCTTTTTAATTATTTCATTTATTCATTTAAACAAAACACGAGTACAACAAAGTGTACAATAAAGTACAATCAAAACCTAGGCTATACTCACGTTGCAGTGTAATCTGTTGAATCTCGATAAAAGTGTAATCTGCCGGTTGTCCTGCAGGTGAGCTCATAACTATGTCCTCTTACGATGCACTTGGGGATTTACGATTACTCCAGAGCACTCGTAGTTCTAAGAAGATTTTCAAGTGCTACTTAAGTGACGATGCTTTTGGGAAACAGACCATAATATTAAGATCAGTCGTACGATCGTTTTTACGATCAATTTAGGCTTACGATGCTTTTGGGAAACGCAGCCCAGTCTGTTTTCTTTCGTTTTGAATTGTTCTGTTTAAAAGTAGACATTTCATACAATATAGATCAGGTGTGTGAAGCAAGTAGGCTACCTTATACGCTGTGTTTCGGTTCATTTATGACTCACAAGACGAGCTCCAGTTCACACGCCGACGAGCTCCAGTTCACACGCCGGCGCCCTCCGTGTCGTGATTATTGTCTGCTATATTTACTACTTATTTATTAAATATATTTGGTTGCAATTGGTTGATGAAACATTGATTAAAATTGAGATACAATTAATACAAAACGAAATTCACCTTAATGAAAGGCTTTGTGCTTTTGTTTGATGTCTCTGAAAGTTTTAAAGCAAGTCTTTCAGTGCCGCGGCGCTTCCAGAGCGGTCGCGTCCGTAACGAACTGTCACGTAACATTGTTTTTCCCTCATAAATGCGTACATGAAAAATAAGACAAATTGAATATTTTATGTTCTGTGGAGAGCCAAGCCTTCTTCATCCGGTGGGTAGTAGCCTATTACTTTTTGCACTTTTTTTGCCACCTAAAAGTAAAAGTTTTTTGTGTCACGTCCGTTATGGATGTGCATTTCCCTCATATTGAATATAAAACGCACGTGTAGACTGATATTTTTCTAATGTCTGGAAAAACATAACGCATTACCGGCATCACTGCTTGCAAGGGCCCCGTTCCTGTCCAGTGACGCAAGATCGGCTGCGTTTGAGGGCCCCCTAATTGGCACGGGGCCCTGGGGCGGCCGCACCCATGCACCCACGCTATCTCCGCTACAGGTACCATGATTATAATCAATTAATCAACGTTTATGATCACTCATGGAAATGCAATTTTGTTGTTTTTATTTCTCTCTCTCTTTCTCTCACACACACCTTTTGTATAACAAAGCAGAATGAAACAAAGAAAAAGAGAGGAGCACCAAGCAGGCAAATCAAAAATGATGCATTTAATTATGAAAAACATTTCCCATATAATAATAGGAAGTACTGTTTTATTAATTTATATTACTATGCAGAATAAAAAGCAGAGACATGGAAAAGGTGTATCTCGCGACGCGAATGGAAGTCAAAAGTGTGTCTGTTCCTAAACCTGTAACGCCGTTTTCACATGACATTAGTTTACAAGCCGACTAGAAAATCACAATGAATGGATATCACTGAGCGGAAAGCTGTTCTCAGTTGTGTGGCCATATTTTAACTGGGTTCTCACCTCGCCTATCTTGTTCTGTTACTTAGTTATCAATAGTTAGATATATCCATCACACACTCGCTTATTCTGCATCTGTTCCTCACTCTCACATTTCCTGACAGTTTCACCCTCGAAACTTCTTGAATGGCAATAGCCTAAACACACCCTCAGCCACACTTAAATCAACCAAATCAGCACTTCTAAAATAAACAAAGTCACAAATCTTACACACCTCTTTCTCTCTGCATCACTCACCCTGTTCACTTTAAATAAGGATTTTGGGTGATGCGGTTTACAAATGCGAAACAAGTAAGCTATACTCACTTTGGACAAGTAAATCGAATGACAGCAGAAATAACCAAGACAGAGTGTCCATTTTCATCTGATCGAGTATTAAATCCGTGTGCAGCTTTCCTTTCAGTGAACGCGACTGCTTGCCTGTCTGTGGCTCGGTGTCTCTGCTTGAGAAGAGGGAGAAAGGGGGAGGGGGAGTCTACATGCACGTCAGCATCCTGACACTATAGCACACTTTTACTGCTGCCTGCTGCCTGCTGGTGATGACTAAATGAGCCGGACATTCCATTCGCTTCTCAAAGAGTCAAAGGCTTATTTCATGCTTTTGTCTGCTGCAGTTTGTATTTTAGCAAATCCGTTGTTCTGTTTTTTTCATGAATGACTTTGCCAACACATTGCTTGTGTCATTCGTTGAACATTTCAGTAAGTTGTATGGCCCAGAATTTGTAGTGTACAATATACATGGATTGATTCACCTTAGTGGAGATGTCAGACTTCATGGTCATTTCTTTTAGACCTAATATCTGCATTTCCTTTTGAAAATTACTTGCAAAAAAAAAAAAAGATCAGAAAACCACACAGCAGTAATTCGAAGGGTGTCTGAAATGGATGCTATAGACTCAAAAAGCAGCAGTGAAGTATCCTACAACGATTGAAAACACAGACAAAATTCATGCACATGGGCCAGTACCACAGATGTTTGATGGAACTATTGGGCAGTTCAGAGAATTAAGTGGGGATTGTGTGCTCATTAAAATTTCAGAAGGTGATACCTGTATTGACATTAACAATGTTGTTCTGGTACAAAACATTATTTTGTTTAAAGGTAGCACATTTGTTGTTTTTAGGGAGTATTCAAAGAAAGAAAGCTTGTTTGACTAGCTACTAGATTCCTGTGAATAAGGAATTTTTGTTGTTTCAGATCTGTCATTGGAGCTGAAATGTTCTAGCTTAGGCAAAATAATGAAAATATACATACGTATGTGAGGTTGCCGCTTGAGCGACAGGGCAGTTTGCTGTTTTCCCCCTTCTACATTTCAGATGAAGTGTAAGTGTGTGTGTGTGTGTGTTCTTCTTCTTTTTCCCCAGAATTGTAATAAGAGATGTTGTGCTATGCTTGGACACAATCTAAGGAAGGTTTGACAGAGTCATAATTGACTTTCTGTATTTGCCTTTGTCTTTTTAAAATAACTTATCCATGTTTGTGTTTTGCTTGCAGAAATGATGTTTTATTAACAAAGTTCGGGAGGAGCACGTTCAGATAATTAAACCTAATTAAACACACGTGGAGCACATTCAGATAATCAAACCTAATTAGACACGAGTGGTGCTTAATCAACGAGTTAAGCGCTGTGTATATATACAGCAAACTTACCTCCGTTCATTGACAGTTTAACAGCATTTGGCCCCGCAGTACCTTCCTAACATGCCCGAATCGAGCGCTTCCCGTTTGATGAAGAATCTTTCGTCCTTCAGGATTAGGAATCTTTGCCACAATCCTCTGGTATTATCTCGTGGGCGTCAGGCCAAACAAATGGGTCCTCGCCACCGCGGGCGAAACATCAGCAATCTACTTCCGCGTATTTCTTTAAACTGTCCCATTCAATAATTCCTGCCATAGAGAAATGGTCATAAGGCAATGCCGCCCTCTTAATTCGAAGGAACGGGTCTTCCTCCAGCGTCAGGCCGCCCCAGCAGGCCCTAAGTAAGCCGCGCTGCAGATTCAGTCCCGGTCAGTCCACACTCAACATCTGCCGGGTCAACTCTGTGAGTGCTTGGCTCAAAACCTTTTCGCTTTCTGTCCCTAATTGAACTTCGTATCACTTCAGTTGTTGAATCACATTTTGATCGGGGGAACGCGCGTTTTAAATAGTTTCCGTACAAATGATTTGCCGTTCATTAACGCGATGCTTCTTTTTGGTAAACTCACACGTAAACAATAGGTCGCACATTACGTGCAGATTGCACACAGAATCATTAAGAACCTTTCGTTAACACTGTCCTGCAATTTATTTACAAAAATCGCTTAGAAACTTAAAGTTATAGCATAAATGCATTTTTATTTTTATTTTTATTTTTTTGAAGTAGGTAGGCTAGTTTAAAGCCACAGTTTCACTATTGGTTTTTCTGATTCAGAACGAACAAATCGGCAGGTAATATGACCCATAGAAATGATCAAAATAAACGAAATAAACGGAGAAAATAAGAACATTTTCGTACGTTTAATAATCGATCTCTCAGCCCCGCACAGTTTCTGCTGAGCTCGGGATTCCAATTGCACAGGTTAAAACCATGGGTTCAGCCTCGTCCATTTGAATTCTGGGCATTAACTTGGATACAGTTGTTTTCCAGGCCTCACTGCACAAGAAAAAATCGATAGGATATTTTGATCTCGCCCACCTTCCCACTGTTCTAAAACGCGAACTGCTATCTTTGCTCGGCCACTTAAACTTCAGATGCGCATAATCCTGCAAGGATTTAATCTCTCACCACCTCTTCGCGTTTTTGATTAACGCGCAAGAAGACGAGCATCGGCCCACCAGGCCCCAACCTACTCCTCCCTTTGCTCAGCCTCACACCAGAGGAACTCAATTTGTCCAGGTAAATTTCTCCACTGCCGCAGCAGTGATGTCTTCTCCGCTCCCGCAGGAGCTCATTTCTCCAGGTAAGTTTTCTGCTCCCGCAGGAGCTCTGTTTCTCTGGACACAAGTTTGACCCATGCTTTTTGCTTAAAGTTGAAGACCCAACTTTGTGTATGTTTTGTAAAATTCCCTTATCTGTCAAACATGTTTTATTAGATTGTTCTGCCCTTCATGCAAGCAGAATGCTCTTTTATGAAGTTTCTTCATTGAAGGACATATTTAATGAGATTATGCCTGAAAAGGTTTTAGATTTTTTATCATGTTAATTTAAATATATATATTATATAATATGACTTGTTGTTTATATTTGCTTTGTTTTTATTGTATTTATATGATATTTGTATTTTTGTGATTGAATTTTTGCCATGAAAATAGCTCTGGATGCCGACATGGCATTAAATAAAATAATCTGATCTGTTTCTCTGGCTATTTTCTCCACTGCCGCTGCAGTGATGTCTCCTCTGCTCCCGCAGGAGCTCTTTTTTTCTCCAGGTAAGTTTCTCCACTGCCACAGCAGTGATGTCTCCTCTGCTCCCGCAGGAGCTCTGTTTCCCTGGCTATTTTCTCCACTGCCGCAGCAGTGATGTCTCCTCTGCTCCCGCAGGAGTTCTGTTTCTCTGGCTATTTTCTCCACTGCCGCAGCAGTGATGTCTCCTCTGCTCCCGCAGGAGCTCTGTTTCCCTGGCTATTTTCTCCACTGCCACAGTAGTGACGTCTCCTCTGCTCCCGCAGGAGCTCTGTTTCCCTGGCTATTTTCTCCACTGCCGCAGCAGTGATGTCTCCTCTGCTCCCGCAGAAGCTATGTTTCCCTGGCTATTTTCTCCACTGCCGCAGCAGTGATGTCTCTGCTCCCGCAGGAGCTCTGTTTCCCTGGCTATTTTCTCCACTGCCACAGCAGTGATGTCTCTGCTCCCGCAGGAGCTCTGTTTCCCTGGCTATTTTCTCCACTGCCGCAGCAGTGATGTCTCCTCTGCTCCCGCAGGAGCTCTTTTTTTCTCCAGGTAAGTTTCTCCACTGCCACAGTAGTGACGTCTCCTCTGCTCCCGCAGGAGCTCTGTTTCTCTGGCTATTTTCTCCACTGCTGCAGCAGTGATGTCTCCTCTGCTCCCGCAGGAGCTCTGTTTCTCTGGCTATTTTTCCACTGCCGCAGCAGTGATGTCTCCTCTCCAGTACCTCACTATTCAGAATTAATATTCCTGTTAAAACCCCTACGTGATGCCTCTTTCTCTGTCCAGCGAGCATTGGTCTCCCAGCGGACGTTGCATGCATCTATGTTTCCTCTTTCTCTGTCCAGCGAGCATTGGTCTCCCAGCGGACGTTGCATGCATCTATGTTTCCTCTTTCTCTGTCCAGCGAGCATTGGTCTCCCAGCGGACGTTGCATGCATCTATGTTTCTCTTTCTCTGTCCAGCGAGCATTGGTCTCCCAGCGGACGTCGTATGCATCTATGTTTCCTCTTCCTCTGTCCAGCGAGCATTGGTCTCCCAGCGGACATTGCAAGCATCTATGTTTTCTCCTTTTTCTGTCCAGCGAGCATTGGTCTCCCAGCGGACATTGCAAGCATCTATGTTTCCTCTTTTCTGTCCAGCGAGCATTGGTCTCCCAGCGGACATTGCATAATTCTGTCCAGCGAGCATTGGTCTCCCAGCGGACATTGCATAATTCTGTCCAGCGAGCATTGGTCTCCCAGCGGACATTGCAAGCATCTATGTTTCCCCTTTTTTTCTGTCCAGCGAGCATTGGTCTCCCAGCGGACTTTGCATGCATCTGTTTTCTCTTTTTCTGTCCAGCGAGCATTGGTCTCCCAGCGGACTTTGCATGCATCTATGTTTTCTCTTTTTCTGTCCAGCGAGCATTGGTCTCCCAGCGGACTTTGCATGCATCTATGTTTTCTCTTTCCCATCCAACAGGTATCGATTTCCCAGCGGACAGCAAGAAATCTCCAGTCCGGGCTTCCAAAAAAACGCGCCACTCCACCGTCAGCCGGTAGGGCCCATCAGCCCGACGCTGTGAGCTGCTCCCGTCGGAAGCTACATGGGCCCTCCTGGTTGGGCATTCCCAAATCTTGTCAACCAGTAGCGCCCGTCCGCCCAGCGCAGTGAGCTGCTCCCGCCAGAGGCAACACGGGCCCTCCTGGTCAGGCGGCATAAATCACGCTGTTCATCGGCCGGTAGAGCTCGCCTGTCTGACGCTGTGAGCTGCTCCCGTCGAGAAACGGTGCGAGCCCTCCCAACTGTTGTTCCAAATTACGACTGCTCCCCGTTCGTGAGCCAGCAGGCCCTCCTGGTCAAGCAACCAGGCTTATTCTCAAAACGCCAGCCCGCCAAATTCTCTGCGTTTTGGGGGGTCTTTAGTCTGGCGGCTGTCCTTTGCTCTTTTTGCCTTTTGGGGGAGTACTCTGGGTTCGGGCAAAATTCCGAGCTCGGAGCCCTCCCCCCGGACAGCACGCCAAATACGCATAATCTTTACTCTGTTTAATTGATGTAAGTGTGAACTCGTGAAATGATGTTTTATTAACAAAGTTCGGGAGGAGCACGTTCAGATAATTAAACCTAATTAAACACACGTGGAGCACATTCAGATAATCAAACCTAATTAGACACGAGTGGTGCTTAATCAACGAGTTAAGCGCTGTGTATATATACAGCAAACTTACCTCCGTTCATTGACAGTTTAACAGCATCCCTCCACCACCCCATCTCCTCACTTATAGTCCTAATACTCTTACAACAACGGGGGGAGTACTCTGGGTTCGGGCAAAATTCCGAGCTCGGAGCCCTCCCCCCGGACAGCACGCCAAATACGCATAATCTTTACTCTGTTTAATTGATGTAAGTGTGAACTCGTGAAATCATGTATATAGGCCTACTGAGGAAGTGGAGGTTGTGGCAAACATGGGTGAAAAATGTTGTGTGTGTGTGTGGGAGGCTCCTTACAAGGGTAAAGGAATTCAAAGGGCAAACAAGTGTTAGGAGCAACCCCATGAGTCTTTGTCTTTATATTAAGTTAAAATTCTGTATACTGCAAGTATGTATAAATCCTTTTTCAATACAATACATTCAGTTAAAAAGTTTAAATAGTAAACAACTTTTTGTTTAGATGTTTGAATTCTGTTTTTCATGGAAAATTATAGTTAAGCACGTCGGAAGCTGCCTCTTGCTGAACAACAGACCCATGGGCGTAGGTTTGGTCTCAGCTTTGGTGGGGACATCCCCCCCCCCCCCACCTTTTTTTTTTTTTTTTTTTTTTTTTTTTCTGTCTTTCCTGCATACAAAATGGTTAATTAATTTTGTAGTCTATCCTATGGCTAGCAAGTTTAACCCTCCTACCAGATATTGTTATTTGGATATTATCAACCAAATAATGATTCATTATATTTGAATAACCAACAGTGTTAACTTGCCTTTTTAACATTGCCAACATGTTTTTCCAGCACATGCGTCTAGCAAGTAGGCTACACTCACAAATACATTACATAAACAGAATGTAGAAACGAAAAATGTCTCAGATGATCCACTGTTTATGTTGACTGCAAGATTCTAAGTTAAGGTAGGCTAATTAACATTCAGTGACTTGCTAACGTAGCATTCTATCATGATAGCGCGACTTCTATGAGTCTATCTGTGCTGCACACCCCTAATTAATGCTCCTAACCTTGAAAGATTGCAGAAGCTAGGTTTAACTGTAATAATATCCTGGGTAACCAGGATCACCAGTTAATACTATTTTCCACAGTAGAATCTGCATTTGAAAGCCTGGTCAGTCACTACTACTGCTAGTTATTTGTGTGGCTAGTTATTTTTCCTAGCGCTACTTACACTCTGCTTTATGAAAAAGCTTCGTATGTCCCCTTTCTTCTTCTTGGGTGACATAGCTGATCTACAAAGTACAAAAAGGCGAAAAAAAAACGGAATATTAAAATGTTTTACTCTGGCCTTTGTATATGGCAGGCAGAGAGACAGCCCTGGTAACTTACCGTCGGCGTCGTCACGCACACACGCACACACCACCCGCTCGGGCGCTCGCTGCCAGTGAGTGCAAGCACAAAAAGTAGTCCCGGCCCGCGCGTGTAGCCTGTCAGATACCCCGCCGCCAATCAAATTACGGCGTATCTTGTACTGTCGTCGTCCTGGCCGTTGGAATCGATCCAAATAGCAGCGCAAATATCCAAATGCAGCGCAAATATCAAAATAGTAGTTCAAAGGAGCTTGCTAAATATTGGTGGGGACAAATTTGTCATCTCAAAATATTGATTGGGACTAGTACCTAGCGTCCCCCCCCTAAACCTACGCCCAGACCGATCTCCAGTCAGAGGCTGAGCCTGACTCCCTGAGGTCACCAAAACGGAAGATAAAGTAAGATTGCGTATATTTTGTAATTCATTAACATAGACCTAACGAGTCCTTATATTTTTGTGCAGTGTAAAAAATGAACATGCACATTTCTTTTTGAACTGCAAAAATGAAATTTGTCACTTAATAGTGTCTTTACATGAGCATACCACCCTTTCTTAATCAAATTTAGTGATCCTTAAAAAAAGTCCCCTTTCCTAAAGACGAAACATGCGCCTAATGGATGAATATGACACTGATGAGGAGGCTACACCCATAACAACAATGTGCCACAAGGCCCTAAAATACATCCACTATCCAACAGGATTTGTTCAGCTTCTTATGAGCTACAACCAAGTCCTCAACGACAAAGACAAAACCAGCTCTGTATGGCACCTAAAGTCTCCAGATGTAACACAGATCAAGGAAACTTCAAGACCATCCTTGTTGGATATCAGTCCTGCCTCTGAAATGCATGAAATAACTCTTGGGCCAGCATTACGTCAAGCAATTGACTTGCCTGACTTGCAAGAAATAAAGTTTTTGTCATGATCCTGTTTCTTTCTCACACTCACACTTTTCCGTTATTTTCTCATTTTCGCGCACACACCTCCTCGTTATCCTTGTTCCCCCTCAGCTGTCTCTCGTTTAAAGTGTAAATTGCAGGTAAAGATTTTCACGAAGATAATGCAATGTGCTTACTAAACATAAAGATAAGAACCGCCCACCATTGTTTTTTATACCAAAATGCTGAATATAATATGAAAAGTTGGTACGTTTTACAGTGGTTTTAAGCACGCCCCCTCCCTTCCACTAGGCTGGGCGTGACGTCATAACAGGGACTCCAAGCTTTTACTGTCTATGCTCCAAGCCTAAGCTTACGTTATATTGGAGACCTAGCTAGAAAAAATAGTTAACTATTGTGTTTGTGCGGGATGTACGAATACATCAAAAATGGGGGAGAGGCTCCACAAGTTCTCCAAGGACAAACGGCTGATTCGTGCCTGTAAGTGTTAGCATAACTTACCCAAGGTAGAGCTTAGATCGGGCCCAAAAAAATCAAGCAAGACCCTACCCGAGCCTCCTGTGTGTCCGAGCCCGGTCCGGCCCTGCCCGACACATTGCATTTTAAGACATACATTTTTTAATATATACATATTGAGCACTCTAATTTACACATTAATCGGTTGTGGTGGTTAATGGCTCTCTCCCCTTTTCACCTGAACCCTCTCTTCCTCTGATTAGCGTTCCTATTTATTTTCCCCTCTCTCCACCTTTGCCTGAGTATTGCATTCTCTCATGTGTACAAAGTGCCTACTAATCCTTGTGTCTCTGTTATGTCTTAGTCCTGTCGTGTCGGGAGCTGTTTTTGATAAGAGATCTAAACTGTGCCGGAGAACCACCGCTTGCCTCTACTCTCCTTCAGGAAACGCAAGCCTGCTCCACTTCCCTGTTATACGGAGCTTTAATCTGAGCATATTACATCTCTGAGCATATCACCACCCCTTCTCCACACTCCAAGTTCTAAAAAATCACTTATGGGGGTGGGGGGGTACTCTGGGTTCCGGCCGAATTCTGAGCTCGGAGCCCTCCCTCTGGACAGCACGCCAAATATGCATTAAATCTTACTCCCTCAAAATTATAAGTGTGAACTCGTGAAATTCTTATGGAGCAGCAGAGGAACATTATAAGGATGGTACAAGATCTCAAAGCAAACAATGTTTCGGGAGATCACAAAGACACAGAACCAAAGTCCAGAACTGTTTCCAATGGAAAGTCTTATGGGTTTGGAATGACAAGGGTGAGTAATTGATAACAGAATTTTCATTTCCGGGTGAAATAACCCTTTAAACTGGTCTATGCATGTAGATATCACACCTGAATGTCCCTCAATAAGGCCTTGGTTCAGTTTTAGCAGAACTGTCTTTTAAAGGCACCATTCAGCACTTTGCACTTCCCAAATTGTGTTTCTCTAAGTAAACAATATTGAGGCCCATAGTATTTATTCCAAATAATAATAATAAAAATCATAGTTTTTCCTATCCTCTACTCACCACCTCACCCTTTATCTACCTCCTCCCTCCATTACTTGTCCTTTCTTCCTCTTTTCTATGTTTCTTCTACTAACTAGAACCTGAACTGTCATTTTAAATAGCTCTGGGTGATTCTTAAAAGTAGTATAAAATACTAATGTGCCTAAGACAGTGTGTGGACATTGGACTATTTTTTGTCCTGCACCTGTGCCTAATTTGGGTTGAGGATGTGCTGTACACTTTTTGTAATTGTCATACCGGGTTGGATGTGGTGTTCTTCATCCATTGCTTGCCTAAAACTGTCATCAGTTCTGTGCCTTGCATTTACATCAGGAAATGTCATTCTGTTCGATTTGTTTGTTTGTTTGTTTGATGGCACTTGTCACATCCATGCAGTGTGTGTCTTCACACCTCTGATAAACGCTCGGGCTGGAGTATCACACACAACAGAAACAACATTCATAAAGAAACTTTTCTGCTTGAACAGAAACCCAAAATTTTCAGCTCTTCAACCAGATTATGAAGATACTCAGCCGATGAATTTGGCTTATAACTCAGAAGTACCACAAAACAGTCCAATCAACACTGGTTTCTTAGTGTATCCTTGCAACAAACCAAGAATTGGCCAAAACTGTGTACTAGTACTTTTGAAGAGGGGTAGTCCATCAAAATTCAACAATTGTTTAAAGGCATGTCTGTCTGGCACAGTAGATCACTTTATCTAACAGCGTCATCTTGTGGCAGAAAGTTATAGCAGTCATAAACTCGAGTGAGCATCTCCTGTTTTATCCATTGAGTTGAGTACAAATAAAACCTGACAACGCTAAATGTGTTCCATTTACTCTTAATATAATTCACATATTATAGTGTGTCAAACAAGACAACAAATTTGCAGAACTTGTAGCATGATCGCATAAAAACAGCTGGGAGCTGTTTGTGCAAAAAAAGCTTATTTGTTTATTTTTTGGTATGTACTGCCACCTAGCTGTGAAGATTAGTAATATCTTACCCACAATTTAACATTTATTCTGCTTTTTCACAAATTAAAACACCCATATACATACAATATCACTGTGTAAAAAAAAAAAAAAAACTTTCCTCTCTTCACCAAAACAATACACAAGATACCAGCACTTGTTCTACAAAAAAGTAGCACATCTGTTTATAATGTAGGCTACTTCCTACACATAAAAAAAAAGAAAAGAAAAGAAATACATAGCTAAAATGAAGTAATAAGGTATTAATGAGCATATATTTTTTACTCAAATATAATACACTGGTATATGTTTCGAAGACACTTTTTTTTGTATTTGTAATGTAGGTTACTTGTAACACAAATAAAGTGCACTTTAATATCACTAATCAAGCATGTAAATAGTTCCTACACAGGCATACTTAAAGTATACTAAGTATACTTGAAGTTGTACATAAAAGTATTACACTAAATAGGGGAGAGCGGGGCACAATGTAACGCTTTTTGACTTTCTCAGTTTGTGTAAATCTACTGAGGTATTAGAGTATTTATTTTTATCCCACATCAATTTCACACGTCTAGTACTATTATGTGGTTTTGTTTTATTTATACAGTGTAGGCTATACTTGTTTCTTGATTTACCCTGAAAGAATGGAAGTGAATTGTGACAACATATTATGTTCTTCTGTGGTTGTGTTTATTGTTGTTGTTTGATTAATATATTTGTTACTGCTGGCTGTAATCTAAATGGCCCCTCGGGGATAATAAAGTTACCTTGAACCTTGAACCATAGGTGGGATACATTGTTACATGGCCATATGACAGCTTAAAATGCTATCTGATCTAATTAAAAAAACTAAAGACAAACTAAAATATTTATCTAAAATACCATTATAAACTTTTTTCATATGATGGCATTTTTTTATAATTAAAACTCATTTTTGAGTTTGACAGTGAACACACTTCAAAACATAATAATAATTAATAACTTCTGAACATTGACTCTCAGTCTTTAATCACCATTTTCTCATGTTTTCTCAGTAGAATTCATAAAAGTATAGAATATAATAGCATAGTTATGGGCTCATTGCAACTCAGTGTGACAACATGCCAAAACCTGCGCAACTGCTTAAACCCGGCTAGCATTAAAGAACCATATCAACTGTTAAATAACATATTGGAGATTAAAATAATATCAGATTTGTATAATTCAAAATAAACACCAAAAATAGAGATGAAACATTAACATAAGTAAGAAATTTACTTTTGCTATGGTTAAATAAATGTTCAGCAATATCTTCCAATTATTTCTGAAATTTGGCATAAGTTTTTTTCTCTGGCAACTAGTAAATACACTAAGTTTCGTCATGCTAGCATGTGTGGAAGTGTTCAAAACAGGGTGTTACAACTAAACCCATGTTAGGTTGTGCCCCGCTCTCCCCTACACTTAAAGTTATGCTTTACTACATGCTTAACTAATCATTTATATACTTGTATTAAAGTACTAAATTAGTCTGGCTTTTCTCTTCCACCAGGGGACCCCCTAAGAAAACAGTATTAAACATCATTAAACCCTCATTCAATTGAACTTCTGGGCAGCAGGACAGGTACAGCTGTAGAAAGAAAGAGACATTCCTTCACCATACCTAGTTTGTTGAATTCTTGTTCTGGTTCTGCTCACATCAAGAGGTGAAGATAACAGATGCATAATCCTCTTTTGAGCTGCAGTTTATTTCCTTACAAAACTCGAACTGCCACAACTATAATGATATGATCTACAGAGGAAGCAGGAGTTTGCAGGAAGTAGGAGCAGGATGTTCATGTTACTGGAATGTTTGTGAACGCCCAACCCCGGTTAAGCATTCAATGCGGTTAATTTGTTTACTGGAGTTTTTGTGACTGGCCAAACACATTGAAGCATTCAAACTCGGGACATCTTGTGTTATCAAAAAGTTTTTTTTGTTGATGTCAGAACATGAGGTTTATAATAATTACAGCAGCACATACACACACAACTCTAAAGTCAGATTCAAAATATTCAACAATTTCATGCCAGTTCGTAACTAGTTTATATTTTATTTTAGCAAATTGTTCCCTAAATGAATATGTACAATCAATGAGCCAGTGATATTTAGGGGTGGGGTTAGGTTTGAACAAGGACCTTCATGTTTCCTTTTTTTCCCCCTAACATATCGTACGAATCCATACAAAATCACCCCTCTGTTAACAAGTCTGAGCGCAAGACCATGTTTTAAACAAACAAATATAAGTTTCAATTAGTTTTTTTTTTTTAATGAGTTTCTTTCATGATTGGAACACAACACAATATATTTTGAAGAATGTTGGTAACCAAACAGTTTTGGGTCCCCATTGACCTCCATATGTTTTTTAATGTCAATGGGGACCAGCAAATTTGGTTACCCACATTACTCAAAATATCTTCTTTTGGGTTCAACACACGAAAAAAAATCATACAATGAGTATCGTTTTTAGTCGACCAATATATTGTTTTTAGTCGAATTAACCCTCAAACCGTATTCACATTACAGCCCTTAATCCCGTGTTTGTGGACAAATGTGGGCACAGAGCTCTCAGGTGTGATCCAATTTTTTTTTAAATAAACGTTATATCAATCTCTTCGATAAAATAAAATCTATCAATTTATGGATTTTTTTTTAATTTTGGGGGTATTTTTGAATTTATTTACTCTAAAAGTACCATATTTTCTATGTAATTTATGCTTATTTTTATGTTATATTTAATATTTTTTTAACTTCAGTAAAACAAATCATTCCAGTATGTTCAGATAGCCAAAACCTAAAAATGTGGTGACTTTGGTGTCACCTGGTGTCTTATGTTGGTATAAAATTGAAAGAAAAGCAATAATATCAATAGCCACTATGGCTATACTAAATGGCTGCATAGAGGTTGAACTCTATAAACCACTGTTGCCTATAACGAATTTAACCTCTTTAAGTTTTTGACTTTATCACAAGTTAAAATTGTAATTAAAAAAATATATATCTCTGTGTTAGGTGAGACTATAAAAAAATGCCAAAATATGCTTAGACAAATATGAACATGCTGTAAGGAAAAGACAAAGTAGTAGATCATTTATCATTTATTTCAAACAAAAAACATCATATTTCAATAACTAAAAAAACTAATAGTTACCAACAGGTAAGAATAAACATAATAATAACTCAAAAAAGTAAGTGTTGGGTCAAAATAAACAGGTAAGAACAAACAATAATCATAATTTTACATGCACTTGTGCACATGTGTGTGTGTTTGTGTGTGCGTGCACAGGTGCTTGATTGAAACATAAACATTTAAAAAAGAGGTCAGCCATTGGCTCATTCAATTCTTTGTTTTTGTATGTGTGAGTGACTTTTTATAAAAAATAAAATAAAAATAAAAAGCTTTTATAGGCTAATTGAATGCTTTGTTTGTGTGTGTGTGTATGTGTGTGTGTGTGTGTGTGTGACTGTGAGTGTGAGTGTTTGCAAAATTTAGAGTGTTGTACAGGCTCACCCCTTCATTTGTGTGTATGTATGATATGCATTGTGTTGGATCTATTCATTTTTATTAGACAAAAACAAAACAAAACTGTATTACAGTTTTTCCCATTCATTCCAATGGGTGCCCATTTTTGTCCACAAATACAAGATTAAGGAGTTTTTTTTTTCACACACTTAACATTGTATAGAATCAAGTCAAATAAATGTGTGTGTGTTCAGGTGGATAATTTAGGAAAAGTAGCCAAGTCTTGTACCGCTCAGATTAAGGAAAGTAGGCCTATTTTAAAAAAATATATAAAAATTATTTTGCCCACATTTGTCCACAATACGGTTTTACAGAGAATATAAACTGAATGCAAAAGAGTCACAGCATTTGATTCTATATTAGGATATTAGTAACAGAAATGCAAAATACTTCCTCATTTACCGTCAGCAAATACTGCATTTATATCAAAACAAATCTTTAAATATCTAATAAACATGTCATTTTACAAACATTGCAGACTTGTTCAAATCCAACTGTCAGATTTTCTGAAGAGCGCATTTAACCTGCATGAAAGGCCTATGTGTTCTCTGAGTGTGACGGTCAGTTCAGCTTCACTGGAAACATGATATAAACCCTTAATGTCAAACTATGCTGCGCTATATTCAGTGTTGGGGAAAGTTCATTTTAAAAGTAATGCATTAGGGGAGAGTGCATGGGCACAACGTAACACAGAGCTAAACATTTGTAGCATTTGGACCAATCAGACACTTTTATATTTAATGATTAATCCAGCAAACTCACTCTCCCAATAAAGGTCTATGAAACTTCTCCCAAAACTAACATCCCAAATGAAGCGAACACACTGGCAGAACCCGGAGTCCTGTTACAGGACACATTAAGACTGACAGGAACTTGCAAACTTTGCAAAGAGTTGTGACTCTCACTTAATTATTTCTAAAAAGGAGAAATAAACCATTTTAATCCTATAAATTCTATATAAAATGTATAAACATGTATCTAATTTTCCCATCTCATGATTTTCCTTTTATGTTTGGCGTATGTATTCATTCTCTCATTTAAACTCTTTTGGGTTAATGTTTCAGACTTGCATACTATGGTTAACCAAAATCATATGTGTGGCATAAGTCTCTATAAACTCCAATCTCCGTCCCCCATTTGTTAATTTACATTACATTTAGCTAACTTTGTGACACATTAGTATTATAAGAATCTTGAAGATTATTTTGTTATACACCCAATCAAATTACATATTCAAATGCCCAGCTAGAACACAATGGGTTATAAAAACTTTTGATTGGTTTCACACTTTAAAAATCACTGATCATAAGATCACGTCTCTTAGTCCCTTCCTGAGAAGTCCTAATGTGAAGATGATGCTGAACTAGAAGTCCCCCAAGGACCCCCAAGCTTGTGCCAGGCTGCGGCCTTGTCTTTATATTCACCAAAGATCCTCTGACTCACACTGGCTCTCTCTCATCAAGACTACATTATAAAAGATCGACTGGAGCCTCAACAAATTGCATCAGGACAGTTTAATTCAAATGGGTGAGAAATGCAAGTATCAAACTTAGTCTCATTATTTGATACATTAATATTACCCCTTAGAAGGGTGTGTTAGAACTAAACTGATGGTTTGCTCAAGGCTGTTGAACTGCTTTAAATACTTCCACGCATGCTAGCATGACAAAACTTTGTGTATTTACTAGTTGCCATATCAACGATATAGAGAAAAAATTGTGCCAAAATGCAGAAATCTTTGGAAGATATCACTGAACATTTATTTAACCATAGCAAAAGTCAACACTGTGTTACAATGAGCCCCTATTATAACTGTGCTATTCTATTCTATGAATTCTATTGAGAAAACATGAGAAAAAGGTGAATACAGACTGAGAGTCAATGTTCAGAAGTGATTAAGTATTATTATGTTTTGAAGTATGTGTGTTCATTGTCAAACTCAAAAATTAGTTTTAATTATAAAAAAATGCCATTATATGAAAAAAGTTAATAATGGTATTATATTGAGAAAATAAAATATATATATTTTTAATTAGATCAGATAGCATTTTAAGCTGTCATATGGCCATGTAACAATGTATCCCACCTATGGGGCATGTTGTCACATTTCACTTCTATTCTTTCAGGCTATATCAAGAAACACGTATACACTGTGTTAATAAAACAAAAGCACATAATAGTAGACGTGTGTGAAATTAATGTGGGATCAAATAAATACTCTGAACCCTCAGTAGATTTACACAAACTTATATGTACACCTATGGTAGCAATACCTTTGAGGTACTAGTAGGCTATTAACTCTTTAGGTACAAATGTGTGCCTTTTGAAAGGGTACCGCCCAGTGACAGCTTTGTAAAAAAAAAAGGTTCTGAAAGTGAGCTCAAAACAGTAGAAGTCAAAAACGGACTCAAATTGCTTTCTTAAAGCCGCGACAATAGTGAATCCGAGAAATTCACCATTCAGTTATAATAAAAACTAGTGGTCGGCCGATACTGTTTTCCGATGCTGATATCTTAGAGATTAGAAATAAATAATTAATCAATAAATTAATAAAAAATACTCTCTTTTTGAACTTTTTGATTCTGTACTCATATTCTAGTATTTTTCACAAATAAAGAAAGTGTTTGAAAACAATATGGAAGTAAGGAAGTAAACACTAACCAACATGGCACTCAGTAGCCTAATCTGGTAAGTTTGTGCGCACTGGCAATCATATATTTCAAATAAAGACAAGGTAACACTAATTTTAAAGCGCAAACTCGCAAAGTAAAAATGACATGAATATGACAGTGGGCAACTGAATATAGAAACTAGCCTAACTTGAGTTATGTAATCAGATTACTTTTTCAAGTAACTCAAGAAACAAATTACTTTTAAATTTACAACAAAATATCAGTTACTTTTTCAAATAAGTAACGCAAGTTACTTTGATTTTCCATTTATTGACTGGAAGCTCTCCTGTCTCCATGTTGAGAGAAAACGTAAGTTCACAGTTATTGTGTTCGCTCTGTAAACATTATGGTTATTGTAGTTTTGAATAAATGTGAGCAGCCATTTAATCATCTCAATTGCAAAAAACTAACAAAAACAGATTTAGTATAACTCAAAATTAATAAAAACAGTGAAATGCAATCTCAGAATATTACACAAACCTGCAATAGTTAAATATAATAAATTACACAAATAAACTTTATGTATTTAATTTCACTTTATTAACCAATGCCTTTGCTGCGGACCTTCAGTGATCCACTTCAACCATAACAATAAACAAAAATGATTTTAGATAGGCCTAAACATCACATTTCTGTTTCATTAAAAAAAAAAAAAAAAATTCTTAAGTTGAACTTTCTTCTCTTGCATCCTATTCTTCTTCAATCCAGGCTAAACAGCTGAAGGTTTTTTTAAATTGCGTCCCATCGGGAATTTGCATTTCTTTCAGCCTGAGGCTTATTCATTTCACTTTTGGAGTGAAAGAGACTTTACATTTGCCAAAAATAGAACTTTTTTTGTTGTTAATAAAAAACAAACAAGTTAGCCCAGCCGAGGCGAGAAAAAGTAACACAAAAGTAATGCAACACATTATTTTCCATAAAAAGTAACACAGTTAGTTACTTTTTAAAGAAGTAAGCAATATTGTAGGGGAGAGTGAAGCACAACTTAACGCTTCTTGATTTTCTCCGTTTGTGTAAATCTGTGAACATATTAGTTTTTCTGTATTTTTTATTAATGAGAGTGCAGTAGCCTATTGAGCTACAACTTGGATCAAGACTCAGAGGCAAGCAGAAAGCAGCAACAAACGCATGACATATTCATACCTGTCAAGTTTTGGATTTGAAAATAAGGGAAATTTTCCAGCGCCCACCGCGAGCAGTCCCACCACACCATATATATATATATATATATGTATATATATGTATGGTATATATAGGGTATATATTAAGAGCATTTATTTAAAGGCTTATTTGCCTATTTTCTGTTCATTTAACATTGATGGTTTACATTTACATTTTATTTTCATTCCACACATTATTTTCATTTCATATAGCTTTTCTTTTACAGTTTTTCTTTTCATTTGCAGTTTTTCTTTTCTTTACTCTTTTAGTGAGTTATTGAACAAATTTGTTGCAGACTTTGTATTAACTGTTTTGGAAGGAGTGTATTGTGGACTGGGCCAGAGTGGTTAATTTTACATGAGAGTAGAGCAAACAGTTCTGTTGTCTAACGTCATCCTATTCTCTGTAACAATATTTCGTACCATGCTAAACACCCTTTCTCGTGCTGACATACATCATTCCTTCCCCGTGTGAGATGCTAAAGTAGCAGTTACAAAACTTACAAAACGCGTGACTGTCCCCCACCCTGCTCCTCTTCAGAAAAGTAAATTCGCTATCCCATTGATCGATCGCGGTATTTACTAGTACATGAGGGTTTTGGTTTTGTTTTTTTGACAGGAGTGCCTTGCTCTGTCATAGCGTCCATCATCCGTCCCTGTTTTCCCCGCGTTGTCACTCATGATCTGACCTCACACACTAACCTCGCGACAACTGCCACCTACAGTAACGTTACCTGTAGTTATCGCGAGGCTAGTGACAGAGCTCAGATTGGGAATGTTTTTTTTTTTTTTTACTCCGCCCGGGGTATTATTATTTTTTAATAACGCAGGTTAAAATACGGGAGATTTACGGGAAAATCCTAATACGGGAGGACGGCGGGAAAGAAGGGTAAAATACGGGACTTTCCCGGCCAAAACGGGATACTTGACAGGTATGCATATTTCCACACCAGTCTACTCTTAAAGAAATTATGAAAAAGTGACTTACCTGATATCCAGAGCGCTGTTGCAGTTTACGTGATCCCATTCTCTCTTGTGTTGCTATACTGGTTCCTGCTTCACCTGTGTGACGAATGACAGTTGAGTTGTGTGTTTAAAGGAATGTTGCCTATAGCTGCCGTATAGTGAAAGCGTTTATAACGTCCTTAAACGATAGAGTTGCTATGGGCAAGGGCGTAGGTTTAGGGGGGGACGCTAGGTACTAGTCCCAATCAATATTTTGAGATGACAAATTTGTCCCCACCAATATTTAGCAAGCTCCTTTGAACTGCTATTTTGATATTTGCGCTGCTATTTGGATCGATTCCAACGGCCAGGACGACGACAGTACAAGATACGCCGTAATTTGATTGGCGGCGGGGTATCTGACAGGCAGGCTACACGCGCGGGCCGGGACTACTTTTTGTGCTTGCACTCACTGGCAGCGAGCGGGTGTGTGTGTGTGTGTGTGTGTGTGTGTGTGTGTGTGTGTGTGTGTGTGTGTGTGTGCGCGCGCGCGCGCGTGACGACGCCGACGGTAAGTTCCCAGGGCTGTCTCTCTGCATGCACATATCCATGCACATACAAAGGCCAGGGTAAAACATTTTAATATTCCGTTTTTTGCCCCTTTTTGTACTTTGTAGTAGATCAGCTATGTCACCCAAGAAGTAGAAAGGGGACATACGAAGCTTTTTCATAAAGCAGAGTGTAAGTAGGCAAAAATAACTAGCCACACAAATAACTACCCAGCTAACATGAGTCCAGCGGTCCAGTGGTGGACCACCGGTGGCAAAGTCGGCGGCCCACTGGCGGACGCCGCCGGCGGATCACTGGCGTTTTGCTCATCGTTATTCTAGCGGACCTCCAGCGGCAGACGCCGCTTTCCCGACGGTGGTCCGCTATCGTGCCGCTGGTTTATAATAAGTGTTTTCTGGCGGACCACGGTCGGTCCACGGTTTATAATCAGTTACTCATGCTAACCAAAATGCCCTTACACTATAATGGATAAAAAAATAAGCAATGTACACCAGTCTCAATAGCAGTTGCAAATATATTTTTATTAGATTAATTTTCAGTGAACAGATTAAATTAATACATTTATATTTATCAGATTATTTTACTCAATGTGACTATTAGTAAAGTACATTATAGGATAATTTAAGTATATTTGTAGTACCCTTATGAAAATTAATAGTTTTACCACAGCATTTGCAGTAAAATCATAGTAGCTAACAAAATGAACCATGGTTTCACAACAACCAAGGTTTAAAAACCTATGGTTATAGTGATTGATTACCATAATTTTACAGCAATTATTACAGCAATATTACTAGTTGAACCATGGTTTTGAAAAAAAAACAAAAAAACATGGTTGGTAGTTTTGCCATAGTAAAACCATATAGTGCTTTTCACAACACAAATCGTTTCAAAGAAGCTTTACAGAAAATGCATGTTCATGGTTACAATCGCAAAATATCCTTTAATCAGCCAGAGGCGACTGCTACTCACTGAAGAGCATCTTCTGGCAACAAAGTAATGTCCATAAGATAATACAAGTCATGAGTTTAAAGTCATGTTCAGTTAAACAGACAAATTTTTGCTATCCTTCAACATTTCAAAAGGGCAAGTTTGCAGATTTTCAACCCGCTATTGTTACAATGTTGGTAATATGTAAATGAACAATGTTTACTCTTTCTCCGAGTTACGTGTACTGCAATATTCCTGTTTATGTCATGCAAACCTTCCCTTACCTTTCCCGGTTTCACAGAAAAGGCTTAAGTCCCAGACTAAAATGCATGTTAAAAGTCTTAACTGGAAGCAACTTGCACTGACTAATTTAACTAAGGCCTAATCCTGGCTTAATCTAAGCCCTGCCTTTGAAACCAATAACATGGTTTCAATATAATTGCCAATGCAATATAAGGTTAATATCTGGCAGTTTTGTATGCCATCTGTATATTCCATCTATAGTTGTCATCATCTGAGGTCTTCAAGAGTGTTGGTGTCATCACAAGTGAGGTTGGATCCAAACGGGAGCTGTTGTAATCTCTAGTAAACTTGCTGAGCATCCTGAGATAGAAACAGGGAAACAACAGGAGAAAGATTAGCATCTGCTGTCATATTATTTCAGGCAAAAGATGATCATGTGCAGTTTTTACTATTTCATCACATATAACTGTAGTGCAAGATTATGAGATGTGTTAATTGAATGCTTGGAGAAAGAGATGTGTCTTTAATCTAGATTTAAATTAGGATTGTGTTAAATAGACCCAACATATGTAAATGGTAGTTTACACTACTGTTCAAAAGTTTGGGTTCAATAGAATAATAAATAAAAAAATAATAATATTTTTATTCAGCAAGGATGCATTAAATTGACCAGAAGAGAGAGTAAAGATTTCTGTTTCAAATAAATGCTGCTTTTTTCTTTCTATTCATCAAATAATCCTGAAAAACACAAAAAATTAAGCAGCACAACTGATTTCAACAATTATTTAAATGTTTTAATATTATTTCACAATATTATTGTTTTTACTGTATTTTTAATTAAATAAATGCAGTCTTGGTGAGCACAAGAGACTTCTTTCAACACATAAAAAAATTGTACCAACAACATTAGTGTGTTTAACATTAGTGTATATTTGAAGTTTTAGTTTAGTTCCTTAACTGTCCACAAGTGGAAATTTGTCTTTGGCTTGGTTTTACTTACTAGTCATATGGTTGATGGTGCCTTAGAGATGATGATCAGCTCAACTCTGCTACAGAGGGCATCCGCATTGAAGATCTAGGAACACAACAAACCATTTGTCACAGAGCCAACAATATTATTATACAATAACAGGTTTATTAAAAGGAAAGAAGCTACAGCAGAAGTGAATTGCAGAAAAGAGAAAGAATGTACAGAAAATTATTTCTTAATTAGGATAACAAAATTTATGTTTTTAGGTTTACTTATTCATTGTGTTGTGTTCAAAACCCTATAACACTTGTGGTGTTCCTGGTAAAAAATGACCGGCCTTTAAAGAAATAGCTTATAAATCCCTTGTTATGCTATATTATCACCCAATATTGGATCAAATATTTTTGTCAACTTGTTCTCTTTTAATTAGTACTGGTTTTATATTTCTATTTGCATCTGATTAATCGTAGGTCTCATTTATCTGAGAGTAGGCATCTCATTTTCTTTTGTAAAAAAAGCCTTATTTATAAATAATTTTGAAAATATTAAATAAAATATGAACATCTTCATGTACACATATGTACATGTGTGCTTGCAAACATTGAGCCCTTGGATCTGTGCATGTGTCGATACATGCATACACGCGCTACCCAAACAAACACACACATTAAAACACACAAACTATTTTGAGTATTACACATTCTTTTCCACAGAAAGAAACTTGATCCTACCCTGAACTGCATCTAATATCCATTCATCCATCTGACATTCACTCTCACACTCACACACACACACACGCGCGCGCGCAAACTGGCTTTAGTCTGCAGTGACCCTGTTTCAAAAGAATCTTTCATGTTCTTTGTTTCATCACAGTTTTCAGACAAAATATTATGACATTGTGTTTTGGGACTAGATGTTCTCACACAGAAAAAGATGAAAATGTACAGATATAGATGTTATAGCACAGACACATATAAATGATTCAATGTGTCTTGCTTGTCATTTATTTTGTAGCAGCACAATGGCGAAGAAGCTCTCTGTGCATGATGTTCTTCATCAGATCGTTGATCGAGATTCTAGTGAGGATGAATCTCAGAAGAAAAACTACCTTGCCTCGTGGGGATGAAGACCAGGACAAACTTACATCTTTCGACCAGAATGTAACCGTAGCATCAGCTGGCCCTCATCATCAGAAGATGCTGCTCATCAGTGGTTTCAAGGTCTGTAGCTCAATGGTGGCTTCTTCTTCTGATACATCTTCTAATGCTCCTTCACTGCAAGATTCATCCTGCATTGCCTCCTCCTCACTGGTGTCTCGATCAACGATCTGATGAAGAACATCATGCACAGAGAGCTTATTCGCCATTGTGCTGCTACAAAATGATTGCCAAGCAAGACACTGTGAAGCATTTATATGTGTCTGTGCTATAACATCTATATTTTTACATTTTAGTCCCAAAACACAATGTCATAATATTTTGTCTGAAAACTGTGATGAAACTAAGAACATGAAAGAAAGATTCTTTTGAAACAGGGTCACTGCGCACAAACTGACTAAAACCAGTTTGTGCATAGATATATAACTTAATTATACCCTTTGTGAACAAAGTCACCAAGTTTCAGTCCAATGCGATGACATTAACTAGTATTTTAGGGAAAAATAAAATCTTCTCTGGGTCAAAATGACCCAAACACAAAATGAGGGTTAATATTGCTCATACAGTGTCACTTACGTTTGGATGTCAAAACCTTAAAATAAATTAAACAAATAAAAAATGTAAATATGAGAAATTTAAAAAATGAGAACAGATGCATGGTGTTATAGGTGAAAAATATAGTGAAAAAATGGATATGAGGTTATTTAATGAGCTTCCTCACTTCACCTGTGTTTCCCACTTCTCCAGCAGCAGCTTTCTTCAGAAATGTTGAAGTCGTGGAACTTTCCCTCTGTTGTAGAGGGATTATTTTGTTGCTGCTGAAATCACAGAACAATTTTTATCAATATATATTAACCATTGAACTAGTTTCAGCCGTGTAAGCGACGTCATCGATTAACAGTACTTTTATGTTAAATACATACGTTTATGTTAAATAAATTAGCTCACTTCCAAGCAAAATCTTTACAAAACTATCAAAACTTCTCATCTACACATAAGATGCGATTAAAAGCCAAAACCTTCATAAACAAAAGCTCAAGCTATAAAGTTAGCCTACCTCTTCTGAAAACGGTTGAGATGCTAACGGACTTTCTCGAAGACACTAAACCATTTCTATAAAGTAAATATTCAACAGAAGCGTGTCAATTACAAGTAAGAGCAGTGTCAAGAACAGTTGTGTGTATTATTTGTGTGATTTTAGAGACTAAACTCACCTGAAAGAAGTGAAATCAACAGCGAGAGTCGGAGTTTTGCTGCTTGTCTGTTGCACTGGTGACGCGTCCTGCGCCGTTTCCATGGTAACTAATCTCTGCTCCAGTGTTTGAAGGCGACTCGAATATTCACGCGCACGTCCATTAAAACGCGTCAAGTCACGCAGCATTTACAAACATAAACATCTAGAATTAGAACCTTACTTGAATAAAAATCTCATTATTAAATCATGAATTTAAAACTTATTTTGAAGTTATATGACCCGTTCATAGGTGCAAATTACCACTTTAGCACGTGATAGTGGCCGTGGGACAATTGTGGCACTTTTATAATTTCAGATTTTTTTATTATTGTTTTTACGAACACTCAAGCCCCATATTTCATTTGAAAGCGTGCTAAAAGTGCTTATAGGCAGTATTTTTTATACCACCTACACTTTGCTTTTGATATAGCTACTGCAGCTATGTCAGTTTCACAATTCTTTTATTCAGTGCTTTCAGATTCTTTTTAACTGTAAAAAATAAATTAAAATAAATATACATTTATAAATTAAAGATGTCCTGTAAGTGCTCAGCAACACTGGACCGACTATCGGCTTGCCACTGGTGTGCCGACGGTGGCCCAGCCGCGGAAAACCGCTGGTGGCGTGCCATCCAAAAAACGCTGGCGGACCGACCGCATTTTCAGATTGGTCGTTTTGCCAATGGCGTGCCGCCGGAGGTCCGACCGTGTCAAGCCGCTGACTTTGTGCCGCCCAAAAAACGCTGGTGGACCGCCAGGTCATTGTTAGCTGGGTAGCAGTAGTAGTGACTGACCATGCTTTCAAATGCAGATTCTACTGTGGAAAATAGTATTAACTGGTGATCCTGGTTACCCAGGCCAGGATATTGTTACAGTTAAACCTAGCTTCTGCAATCTTTCAAGGTTAGGAGCATTAATTAGGGGTGTGCAGCACGGACAGACTCATAGAAGTCGCGCTATCATGATAGACGTTAGCAAGTCACTGAATGTTAATTCATACCTGTCAAGTATCCCGTTTTGGCCGGGAAAGTCCCGTATTTTACCCTTCTTTCCCGCCGTCCTCCCGTATTAGGATTTTCCCGTAAATCTCCCGTATTTTAACCTGCGTTATTAAAAAATAATAATACCCCGGGCGGAGTAAAAAAAAAAAAAAACATTCCCAATCTGAGCTCTGTCACTAGCCTCGCGATAACTACAGGTAACGTTACTGTAGGTGGCAGTTGTCGCGAGGTTAGTGTGTGAGGTCAGATCATGAGTGACAACGCGGGGAAAACAGGGACGGATGATGGACGCTATGACAGAGCAAGGCACTCCTGTCAAAAAAACAAAACCAAAACCCTCATGTACTAGTAAATACCGCGATCGATCAATGGGATAGCGAATTTACTTTTCTGAAGAGGAGCAGGGTGGGGGACAGTCACGCGTTTTGTAAGTTTTGTAACTGCTACTTTAGCATCTCACACGGGGAAGGAATGATGTATGTCAGCACGAGAAAGGGTGTTTAGCATGGTACGAAATATTGTTACAGAGAATAGGATGACGTTAGACAACAGAACTGTTTGCTCTACTCTCATGTAAAATTAACCACTCTGGCCCAGTCCACAATACACTCCTTCCAAAACAGTTAATACAAAGTCTGCAACAAATTTGTTCAATAACTCACTAAAAGAGTAAAGAAAAGAAAAACTGCAAATGAAAAGAAAAACTGTAAAAGAAAAGCTATATGAAATGAAAATAATGTGTGGAATGAAAATAAAATGTAAATGTAAACCATCAATGTTAAATGAACAGAAAATAGGCAAATAAGCCTTTAAATAAATGCTCTTAATATATACCCTATATATACCATACATATATATACATATATATATATATATATATGGTGTGGTGGGACTGCTCGCGGTGGGCGCTGGAAAATTTCCCTTATTTTCAAATCCAAAACTTGACAGGTATGTGTTAATTAGCCTACCTTAACTTAGAATCTTGCAGTCATAAACAGTGGATCATCTCAGACATTTTTCGTTTCTACATTCTGTTTATGTATTGTATTTGTTAGTGTAGCCTATACTTGCTAGACACATGTCTGGAAAAACATATTGGCAATGTTAAAAAGGCAAAAGTAAACACTGTTGGTTATTCAAATATAATGAATCATTATTTGTTTGATAATATCCAAATAACAATATCTGGTAGGAGGGTTAAACTTCCTTTTTTTTAAGGATAGAATATATCAATATAATTTGATATAGAATAGAAGATAGATACATAATAATTTATGTTAAATAAAATGTTTGGTTGTTCAGCATTACAGTCTCAGTTTTAATTTTTTGAGAGTGCATTTTTGAGATTATACAGTTATACTAGCTCTTTATTGACAGTATACAGGATGGTGTATCGGGGTCAGGATACAATATAATGAGATGGGGGGAGGTCAGATGGGATGTCAGATGGGATGTCCCCACCAAAGCTGAGACCAAACCTACGCCCATGGCTATGGGGATTTGGTCATTGATGATTTACATAAGAAGGAGGATCATATTTGCATGTCGACGTCAGAGTGTAAAAATAAAACACTTGAACAATCTCTCATTGTGTTTTTGAAAGCTGCTCAAAAACAAAATGGGTGAAGTGTGTCGATCATTTGGGACGGGTGTCTTAGCTAACACCAACTTTTCTGAGTCGTTTATGAGTTTGTTTTGGTTTTGTCTTGTGACCTGTTTGAGCGAAGGTGTGCCGTTCTCTATTGCTAATATTTTAAAGATGCAGAATTCATTATTAAGTGGAAAAATGTCCAAGTGGCAAAAAACCTTTGAGACAGATTTACATATTTAAACAGCTGCTTATCTAACCTCTACCTTTGTGTCCATTTTATTACTAATTCATGATTTGAATGATGTAAATAAAGCTGTTCTGTCCCCCTTGTGGTCCATAAGCAATAACAAAGTTTCACAGACAGGGCTTAGATTAAGACACGCTTAGGCCTTAGTTCAATTAGGGGATTTAAGTAGCTTTTTTAAAAGTGCATTGAAAATGTTTTGCATCTTGAGACCAAACAATGACACTGACTTATTTTAATCAGTGCAAGTTGCTTTCAGTTAAAACATGTCAAACATAAATTTTAGTCTGATACTAGACTCAAGCCTAGTGTGTGAAACCGGGGGCTAGTGTTTTCTTTATGACAATAGTTTTACCTGTCCTGTAACTGTCTATATATGGTGCCTTGAATGCTGTGGAAACGCCTGAGCCGTAAAGGAAACAGTTGTGCAATATTCCATACAAAGAAAGAAATACTAATAATACAAATACAAATATTGTGACAGATACACAGTGAGAGATTCTGAATTAAGACGATGATGAAGAATATTGAACTTTGAATATTGACGATGATGAAGAATATTGTCTGGAGAGCGAGACCAGTTGGCTTTTGATTTAGTAATCTATAATTCTGAAATAACTGCACACTTTAATCATAAGTTGCTCTTCTGTGTGTGAAGTGTCTCTCGGCTGGACGTTTGTGTCTGTCACGATGTCTTCTCATCTGTGTGTTCTGACCCTGTTTGTTCTGAGCGGTGAGAAACACTTAACACTTTTAATCAGCAAATGTGGAGCATTTATTTAAATACAAATGCAATAACATGCATGTTTTACCTTTTAGAAGTGCAGGACTAAACTACAGGAAATTAGATTATATTATGTCTCTGTCTAATAATAATGTATTTGTATGTGTTCTTCAGGTGTGTGTGCTTGACACTGATACGGATGAAATGAAGTCAGTGACTGAGGGAGATTATGTTACACACTGATTTTACTGAAGTATTGAAAGATGATCAGATACTGTGGACGTTTGGACCTCGTGAGACTCGCAGCTGAAATATACAATCAGAACATCAATATGTTTAAGAGTAATGAGACATTTGGAGACAGACTCCAGATGAACAGTCAAACTGGATCTCTGACCATCAGAAACATCAGATCTGAACACACTGGACTTTATGAAGTACAGATTCAGAGGGATCTTCCTCAAGAGATTCAACGTTACTCTCTATAGTAAGTAAATCTATAGGTAGAACCATTAATTTTCCAATTAATTTAAACACACAGTGTCTTAATATCTTGTAACAATTATTCTGGAAAATCTTGATGTTTAAAATTATGAACAATCTTTAGAAATGTATTTTATTAGTAATTGGTAGTCCTAAAATAATATATTTGTTCTTGTGTTTCCTGCTCCTCTTCCCATTCCCGTCATCACCGGTAACTCTTCAAACTGTTCATCATCATCATCATCATCATCATCATCATCATCATCATCATCAGCATCATCATCATCATCATCATCATCATCATCTGGATCATCAAAGTTCAGATGTTCATTGCTGTGTTCAGTGTTGAATGTGAGTCATGTGACTCTCTCCTGGTACGCAGGAATCAGTGTATTGTCCAGCATCAGTGTGTGTGATCTCAGCATCAGTCTCTCTCTACCTCTGGACGTGGAATATCAGGATAACAACACATACAGCTGTGTGATCAACAATACCATCAGAAACCAGACCACACATCTGGACATCACGCAACTCTGTCACTCACACATGTGAAGGTACTTCAATATATGTACCAGGGTAATTTACAGGCAATGGTGCGTGATATAGGAAAATCACATATATATATATTTTTTTATTAATTTATATTTATATAATATATTTTACTTCCTTTTTGCTTTTGGTGAGATCATGAGCTTTTATGAGGTATTAAGCGCACTAATGGTTGAGTGTTTTTATTTTTCTTCTCTCAGACTCTGTCCAGTGTTGTAGTTTTACTGAAGCTGTGATCCGATTGGTCCTCTCTGTTCTGGTGGGCGTGGCTGCTGTTGCTGTATTGGTTGATCATTTCAGATCCATGAAAGTGGAACAGAAAATGAGTAAAAACAGTCTCAGACAGGAGACAGTCAATCACCATCAGTTCCTCAAATGAGTAATCCTATATTCTCCCACTGTAAAAAAATATTTTCATGATTTGTTATCACAACTTTTTATATTCTGTCAAATCAACTTAGATAATTAATGTAGTTACGATAACATAATATTTTGAGTTTCTATTTATTAAACCAATCTCCTTTGTTGTATTAACTCAAAGTTTTAATTTCAATTAACTCAAAATTTTAAGGCAACCAGGTAACTTACTTTAAGTTAATCCAAATTTTTTTTTTTTACAGCATGTGGTCACTAAATGGCGAGGTTAAACAACCCTTACCAATGATACACTGTGAGTAGGTGTTTTTCTCCATGCTTTGCATTTCAGTGTCAATTTGCATATCATATCAATTAAATTTAAAATACTTCTGTACATTAAAGCATTGGTTTGATTTTTTGTGCTGTATTGAGAATTGTATATTGTAGTAGTCTAAGCCTTGTGTTGCAAATATCTTATTCTCTATTAAAGCATATTTTCCTCATTGTGGTTTTCATAAATTTTTTTTTAGATAATGCAAAATACAGAAAACAGAATATTTTAGTATTCTGTTTCCAAAATGTTGTAAATCATTTCATATAATGTTTTTAACTTTTTTTATTTGTGTTTAAAAATAGCCAGTTTACATTAGCCTACAAAACGTAACATTCCAAATAAAAAACGTTCCAAGACACCTTGGTCCAGAATCCCCAGAATCATCAGACTCACCCTGTTTCTGGGACTATAGTATGTATGTCACAAACGCAGATGCAATGTGAAGTTCAACTATCACTGCAACTAGCATTAGAACATTTGAAAATACAGATTCAAATGCAGCTATAATAACCTACTTGAAACCATAAAGTAAATCTCTAGCAGATACTAAGACTCATTTACTAATACTAATATGCAGTTTTTCAACTTGTATGTATTTATTACAATTTATATATTTATTCACTTATGATTATAATGAAATTTAAATTTCATTATAATTATAATACAATTATAGTGATAATTTATTTGAAAATGTATAAATGTATAAAATTAATATGCATTTTTAACCTGCATAATATGTATTGTGTGTGTATATATCGTATTGCTTATTGTTGCTTAAGAACCAAAGAATGAGAAGAAACTGGTCCTGATAAAACACGTCCTCATGTCCCAGACAGCTGCTGTGACGTACGTGGGGCATTGGTGCGGACGTAGATGATCTCGCTCTTGGCCCCGCGGACCTGGTGGTCGTCAGAGGCGGCGAGTTGGGTTTTGACCATGATGGCGTACTGGGTCCAGGGCTTCAGAGGCATGATGAGGTGACCCGGCTCCACCTGGTTGCCCTCGGTGTCGCGTAGTGGAGGCTCCACGTCAGCTATCGCCCAACTGTTGGGGCCACAGGCGTCCTGTCCGTCATATTCAGTCACGTTCCTATAAGGACTGAATGGGACAAGAAACCATATATTTTGATGCTTTCATAGATGATGTAATTTAGGCTATACATACAGCACTTGGAGCTTTTTTAATGAACTAATTACTGTTAAATATAATAATATACAATTATTTTAACATTTTTATTAACTAATTATAATGAAAAATACAAAAATGTTATTAATTGAAGTAATTACATTTTAAGTTTATTAATTGATTATGTAAGGGTTAATGCCCGACGAGGTGTCCATTGTCAGGTTTTAATGGACGACGGCGAGGTGTGAACCGGCCGACGCGCAGCGGATTAACCCGCTTATACCATGGTCACTTTCCAAATAAAACATTTTTAAAACATTAGTTTATATTTTAATTAGGCTAAATCTAGTTTTTACAAATAATAACTTGCCTGACGGTTTATTTAGCAACCGGAGATATTTATAGTCCGCTCAGCTTGTAGAACCCTTCAGGTTCAAAAATGATTTTTTTTTTTCATGAAACACCAAAGGTAGGCATAGTTATTTTTTTATTACACAAAAAACAATTAATCAAACAACAATCAAACAAAAAAAAACAATTAGTTCTGCGCTCCAGCGATTTGCGCTTTTAGAGGGCAATAAATTAATCAGATCAAAGAGAGGGTCATTTGCCTACATGCTAGCTTTTTTATTTACAATTAATTTCAACGTTTCCATTTATAGTGCAATTTGAAAAAGTCGGCCAGTCAGACATAGGGGCCTTTGAAGGAGGATCCACAAAAGCTGGGTACCGCCCATGATGGGCACTTGATGCAGACAGTACGTTGCTCCAGCTTCGTCTCTCACGGACTGACGGAGCCCAGTAAGCCCGCAGACTGCTCTCGCATCGATGTTATCTCCGTGTCGTTTCTCCGTTTTATTTACATTTTTTCTTTCTTCAGCAGCATCCCAGTCGTCAAAGTTGTCATATTCTCCATAAATGTTAAAAGAAATAACGAAGTTGCTCATTGTTGTATTAGTAGGCTATGTAATATCTAACTAACGTTAGATGTTTGTTTTGATAGAGCAAATTGTTAACGGATACTTTGACTGCCTGTTGCTATGGTTACTCACAGCTGTTGTAGGCAGCGCATTTATTTATTCATTTCGAATGGCAAACAGGCAGTTTCACCAGAACTACTTTACTAGGTGTCCTCTATCACTTTTTAACGGACACCCTGCAGCCGATCAGAATCGAGTATTCACCCAGACCATGGTATAATATTAAATGATTACTTTTATTAAGTATTAAAATAGTTAGGTTTTACAGTCTTTCAATGGTTAAAACAATTTACTCAAGATTAAATATTAAATAATTGTACATCTTATATTATATATATATATATATATATATATATATATATATATATTGTATAATATATAATTATATATTTTACTAAGTAATTATAATTAAAATGTGCTTTAATGCTTAATGTAAAAAAAAAAATATGAATCACAATTAAATATATAATAATGAATTTTATTAGCCAATTCTAAAACATTTATTAAAAATAGCAATCTCAATGTTTAAAGCAGTTTACAAAAGGGGGACATGGTAGGCCACAACACTTTTATTAGCGAATTCAAATCTAATATATTAATATATACTTTTACTATTAACTAATAATAATGAATATTTTAATAAATAAAATAATATAATTTTAATAATTTCAATTTCAAAGCAATTCATTTTATTTAAACAAGTATGGCATAAAGTAACATTTTTATTATTTAATAATAGTTAAATAAATAATATATAAATAGTATTTTAATAATACTTTTGAAAACATAAGTAAATTCAACCAAAACTATAACTAGTCATATTCCAAACATACACGTAAATTAATTATATGTATAAATAAAAGTGACAATTCCAACCAAACTGAAAATCAAAATACAACCTCAATTAAAAATGAAAATGTGTGACAATTTCAAAACTATAATAACATTAGCCGCGTTTCCACCGCAGGAACTTTACCCAGGAACTAGGAACTTTGGGCTGGTACTCGGTGTGTTTACACCGCAGGAACCAGGGTCTAAATGAAGTTCCGGGTAGATATTTCCCCCTCCGAAAGTCCCTGCTCGCGAGGTAGTACTTTTTCAAAGTTCAGGAACTTTCGCGGGTGGGGCTTGTGCGCTGAACATGCTGATTGGTTGTGTTCTCGCCGCATTATGATTGGATTTCGCGCAGAATATTATTTTAACCGGTTGTCTGTCTGCAAATAGGGAATTTAATAAAAATAAAAAAAGGCCGCTGGACCGACGACGAGATTCAGGCTTTATTAAGCGTATTTGCTTGCGGAAGAGACACATTTTCTGCGCGTTCGTCCCAGCCTTCTCACGGTCAATGTCCGCAATAGCTGATAACATACGCTGTCTAATTTTAGATCTAACATTAGCATTACGAGCTTTCTGAACACGCTTTAGGATCAGTGCTCGTCTCTTTTCTGCCGTTTTGTTAATTACCTCGTTAGTAAACCAATACATCTCAAACAACTGCAGCACAGTGTGAATCTCTTCCATATTTATTATAAATGTGGAGCTCAAAACTGATTACTGTCTTTTACAGTCTACTGTACGTCACAGGCAAGCAATGAGCAGTCGCGCGCAGTTTACCCGGTTCTTTAGACCGCGCTGTAAACGCAGAAAGCTACCGGTCTGGGGCAAAAAAAGTTCCTCTGAAAAAAGTTCCTGGGACAAATTGTTCCGGGCACTTGCGGTGGAAACGCGGCTATTGTTTCTAATATAGGGTCAGTTTATGGTTAAGTTAACAGTCCAGGAACAACATAGGATGGCTTCAGGTGGTTCAGATGTGACACCTTTTAAATTTCAGGCTTCAGTTGGATCAGATCAATATATAAGAGTATAAAAGAGAAGGAAAAAACTCACGCTTCCTTATAGAAGACCATGAATCCCAGCAGGTCTCTGAAATCTGAGGGCCAGAACGGCTCCCACCTGATGAGGATCTTGTCATGGGATGTGCGGATGTGTGTAAATTTCAGAACTTGGTTTTCATCTGTAAGAAAGGTTCGATATGAGGTCTGGTTTGACATAAAGCTCAAGCTCCAGTGAAACCAAAAGCACTGTGGGTCTTACAGAAGGCTTGGTCTCCATAAGCTGGGATGCTGATGTCGTTTTTAGGGATCCTGTCCTTGGTCCCGGTCACCTCTTCCATCCGGAAGATCTCAGACTTGCAGAGTTTGGAGTTTTGGAGGAAGAACATCCTGCCGTTGAGGATGGTGAGGTTGTGTTTAGACCAGTCCCACAGTTGATGCAAGTTCTGGTTGTCCACGGCGACGAATGAAAAGTTCCTAGAAAGAATGATAGTACACAATGCAAATTACTAGTAGTCGACCAATATACATAGCATTTTTTTAAACCATCGGTATTGGTCGGTATAATTTTTTGTTTGGCCGATGTTCATTTTGACAACGTGCAGGACTTTTATTTTGACAGCGCTGAGAATGCGACATTGACAATTTAAAAAATCGATCACTACAAATGACAAAGTCACTTGTAACTCCAACAACACAGCTCAGCAGTGGCGTCTTACATACCCGGCTTCCAGCGCTTCCCCGCGAATAACACGCAGCTTGCGGAAGAAGGAGAGGGAGACGAGAGCGTAGGCTCTGCGGATGCTCAGGTAACCCGTGATCTCCTCCAGCTGACCCAGACTGGACTCCAGCTCCGCCGCGATATCGTCTGAGGAACAGAACGTGTTTTTATGCGCATGAGACTTCACACTATTTAATTTCACACATACTGCTATTTAGATACATATTACTATGCAAAAACAAACTACTTGTACGGCTATCTGAAATACTTGACTCTAATTGGTCAATTATTTATTACTCTAAACAGACATTTATATAACAGTGAAATAAGAAGAGGTATTTCTCCTGAAGGCAATGACATTGTTAAAGTTTTTAGTAATGCTTGAAGCTCCTGCCAAGTAAACCTGTCTCTAAATTGTCAAAGCACTGCAGAAACAAAATGGAAATAATACCTTGTATATTAGTCAAAATGGAAAAGGAGCTGTGTATGGAAGTGTCAGAGGGTGATTGGCTTTCAATATGTGTGACACAACAGACGTCTAGTTCTAAAAGATGGAGGGAATTTGGGTGGTCAATCTGGTCAGATTTTTCATTACACCTCATATTATTAATAACCAAAGGGGTGAACAACAGCAATGCTGGCGACAGTGTGGACATCGGAACGCCAATCACTCCCATATATTTTGGACATGTTCAAAGTTAGAACAATTCTGGGACAGTATCGTTTTAATTACTGGGAGGATAATGGGTTATGTCATCCCTAAAGACCCTAAGATTTTCTTGTTAGGTCTACTACCTGGTGAGGTGGTCCAAAAAGACGACATTTATCTTTTAAAAATTCTAATGATTGCATGTAAAAAGGCTATCACTCGGTCTTGGTTAAAGATTGACCCTCCTCGGACTGAACAATGGAAAGAAATAGTGGAGGAGATACACTCAATGGAGAAGATGAAATACTTTCTACGTATCAAAGGACAGATATATAATAAGCGCTGGACAAAATGGTTTGCATATAAAGAAGCAGAACAATTTTAATACTTTATTTTGTTATTATACAAAATAAAGTATTTATTGTTCTTTGTATGTTGTGTTGTAAATAAAATAAAAATTAAAAAAATTCTTAGTATTCTGAAAACTGTCAGAAATTTGGCTGAAGGATAAAACAGGCTAAAATAAACCCAGTACAAAGATTTATTTTAAACATTACAAAATATGTAATAATAAAAAAAAAAAACTGACAAATAAAATCTTGTTTTTATCTATAAAAATCATTTTTATATATGTATAAATACATAATATTATAAATAACTTTATTATATAAATATTTTACGTATTTGGATTTAATTTTTACATCCATTTAATTTTATTTTCAGCTATCTAGTTATTAAGGATACATTTTTTATGTTTTTATAATTAATGTGTTTAAAATGTTATGTTACATTATATTATATCATTATAAATATATACAATTATAAATAAACTGTATATTTTAAATTGCATTTTTATTTACAAATATTTTTGTATTTGGATTTATTATTATTCGTAATACAAATTATTATACAAAAAAATAATTATTATTATTAGCCATTTATTTTTATATTCTGTTATCTGAATTATATTTTTTATTCATTATTAATTGCTATTTTCTGTTATTTTTTAACTTAATGAATAATAAATTAAAACTAACAGACAAAAAGTGCAAAGGATTTTGAAGAAACAGACAAAATTCATGTACGTAAATGCAATGAATATGCTTACAAAGACATTTCAAAGTGTCCAGTACTCACTTCCTCCGTTGATCTTGATGATCAGACTGCCGTTGAGGACCGTACAGCCCCGCAGAGCCTGAGCGGCGGTGACCGAGTCCACCGTCTTCACCCCCAGTTGCAGTTCAACCTGAAAGCATGACAGCCGTGTTTTTTATTAAGAGCAAAGACACGTCCTGACTGTTGCTTTAAAAATGCATTCGCGATGATGTCACCAGCTGGCACGACTTTTCACGATTGCGATTGTCTCAGACCCAAACATATTGTTCCCTCATGTCACCTGCGCTGTTGTTGTGTTAGGAATGATCCTAAATACGGTGTAACTGTATCGTGTGCTCCATTCATGCTGCAATGCATCTGAATTGAAAGGGTCACTGAGGGCAAACGTGAAAACACAATCCCACTGAGACAAAACAAAATACCACAGATAGTTGTGTTGGCCTTGAAGTATGCAGGCTCCGCATCCCGGCAAACACCCGCTTTGTCTGTCCCATATAAAGAGACTATGAAGACGAGGCCTTTTGACGCAAGAATCGGCAATTGCACTGAAAGATACAGTGGAGAGAAAAGTTATTAAAGACATCGTTAAAATAGTCCAAGTGACTACAGTGGCTCAATCTTAAGTTTATCAAGCGACGAGAACACTTTTTGTGCGCAAAAACAAACAAAAATAACTACTTTATTTCAACTATTCATTCCCTTCTCTGTGAGCCGCTAGTCAGTTAACGTAGTGTGATCGCGTAGTGCTACGTCACACGTAGGCTCACTATTGGCCGACGCTGGTCATGTGTGTGATGCGTGTGACGTACAAAAACAGAAGCTTACGCTATTACACTAATGAACTGACTAGAGGCCCACCGAGACGGAAATGAATAGTTGAAATAAAGTCGTTATTTTAGGGGTTTTTTGCGCACAAAAAGTATTCTCATCGCTTGATAAACTTAAGATTGAGCCACTGTAGTCACTTGGACTATTTTAATGATGTCTTTAATAACTTTTCGCGGCTGGCAAGTTTCAATCCCTTAAGAAGCCTATGGAGGAGAGATCCAGCTCTCAGATTTAATCAAAATATCTTAATTTGTGTTCCGAAGATGAACGAAGGTCTTACGGGGTTGGAACAACATGAGGGTGAGTAATTAATGACAGAATTTTCATTTTTGGGTGAACTATCCCTTTAACGTGGTAGCAGAAAGGTACCGGTTCAGACAACGAGCTCAACATGTGAGTGAGTCAACGGATCATTACGTAGCTGCTCTTCGCGAGCTAGTTGCTACTTGTGTATTCGGTACATTCGAAAATGAAATGTTTCGTGATCAACTGATTGAGAAGACATCTGTACCGCTTATTCGGGAGAGACTACTGCTTGAATCCGATTTGACTTTTGATAAAGCCCTGGACATTGCCAGGCAAATTGAAACTGCCAGCGCTGAGGCAAAGACGATGTTGGAAGGAGAACACAAACCCGTGAGTGCAGTACAATTCAAAACTACTCAAAAACGAGCGGGACAACGAAAGAAATGTTTCACCACCAGTGAAAACAGATCAACTCATACTTACTGCTATCGTTGTGGCTCTGCCAGTCACATGGGAAATAATGCATCTTGTCCTGCCAAAAATGCTAAATGTAAATCCTGAGCAAAAACTGGCCATTTTGCTAAAGTATGCAAATCCAAAGAAAAAACAGTTAACGAACTTGCGGTGCCAGAAGTAACTATGCTTAGTGTGCAACATAATTCAGGAAAACAGGCAAAGCTAATATGCACTGTTAAAATAACGGCACAACATAATCAGAGCTGTGTTATTGACCTACTTATTGACACAGGCTCAGCAGTGTCCATCCTTCCTGAATGTGTTTACAAGACAACGTTCTTTAAATGTCCTCTCACTAAACCAAGACTGCAGTTAGTAACATATTCGAAAGAACAACTGCCAGTCATTGGATGTCTGAAGGTGGATGTTTCTCATCAGAGTGTGACTGCATCATCAGAGATTTACATTGTTGAAACAGGAACACCCATTCTAGGAATGGACCTGGTGACAACACTGAATCTGCAGATATCTGGTGGTCAACTCTTGCCAGGAAATCAGCCTATCTGTGCGATGCTTCAGTCTGCTGTGGAGCCAGTCGTTGAACCCTCTACTGATTTTGGTTGTGCAAAAGGCTTCATCCATAAAGTGAAGACCCGGCCAGAGGTAAGACCAGTCCAACAAAAACTCAGACCATTACCGCTGTCTGTCCGTGATGCAGTGTCCGCAGAGCTCCGCTACCTAGAACAACATGGAATTATTGAGAAAATTGACTCCTCTGAATGGGTATCACCTATAGTAGTCACCCAAAAGAAAACAGGAGGTATACGCATGTGTGTAGATCTGCGGGAGCCTAATAAAGCGGTAGTGGTAGACAGTTACCCACTTTCTCTGATTGAAGATATTCTATCTGAACTGAGAGGTGCAGTGATGTTCTCCACCTTAGATCTGAAACATGCATATCATCAAGTTGAACTGCACACAAATAGTCGAGATCTGACTGCTTTTGTTACACATGATGGGCTGTACAGATACAAAAGGGTACCATATGGCTTGAGTTCGGCACCAGCAGCTTTCCAGAAAATGATGTGCACTATCCTACAAGGCTTAAAATGCGTACAGTGCTACCTTGATGATGTAATCATTTTTGGCTCCACACAACAGGAGCATGATGAAAACCTGAAAGCTGTCTTGCAGAAAATACACCAATCTGGACTGAAACTGAATGCAGAAAAATGTTGTTTTCAGCAGACTAAACTGCAGTTTTTAGGGCACACTCTATCCCCAGAAGGTCTTCTTCCTGACGATACTCACATCACAGCAATTCTGAAGGCGCCACCACCAAATGATGCACCTAGTCTGCGTTCTTTCCTAGGCCTCACTGCATTATACAGTAAATTTGTGCCAAACTATGCAACAGTGGTTGAGCAACTCCGAGCACTTTTGCGGAAAGACAATGCTTTCTCGTGGCCCACCAATGCTCAAGCTAGTTTTGATAAAGTGAAGCACATGATTGTAAACAGTTCTGCTTTAGCTCTGTTTGACCCCAGACTGCAGACTATTCTTTCCACAGATGCCTCACACTATGGCTTGGGAGCGGTCCTCACACAAGTCACAGAGCAGGGGACAGAACAGACTGTTGCATTCACATCGCGAAGCCTGTCAGAAGCTGAGAGGAAATACTCCATTGTAGAAAAGGAGGCCTTAGCCTGCGTCTGGGCTGCAGAGAAGTGGAGAACCTGGCTGTGAGGAAGAAAGTTCATACTCCGAACAGACCATCAAGCTCTCACAACTCTCCTGACCACAAAAGGTAACAACAGAGCTGGCCTACGGGTGGCGAGATGGTCTGCCCGTTTGCTTGAATTTGATTATGATATTCAGTACAGAAAAGGAACTCTGAACCAGGTCGCTGATTGTCTCTCAAGACTACCGCTCTCTGATGCAGCTGAGAACACTGACAGTACAGTGGAGTCTGTGGCAGCAATATTGACTGAACTCAGTACAGTTTCAAAGGATGATTTCAAAGCTGCATGTCGATCCTGCCCAGAGCTCACAGAACTTCGTACCCAACTGCAGACACAACGGACATCATGGAAGTCAGGTAACCAGAATGTCAGAGCATATTACCTGATCCGAGATGAACTTACTGTGGTGGATGACTTTGTTGTCAGAGGTACTCACCGCCTGATGTGTACTATCCTTGCTCTAATGGTGAAGTGGAAAGATTCAACAGAGTGTTAAAAGATTGCTTACAAACGGCTACTCTTCAGCCATGGAAGCCCTTTACTCATCAGTTCCTCACAGATTACAGGTCCACTCCACATGCCACCACTGGGATTCCTCCATCTAAACTACCTCATGGGAGACAAATGAGAACAAAGCTTCACATAATAAACCTTCCTAAGTCTGATGAGGATGAAAATGACCTGCATGAAAAAGTGAAAATGAAACAAACCAAGGTGAAGGAGTATACAGATAGACACAGGAGTGCTTTGCAGTCTAACTTTCAACCAGGTGATGAAGTGAAAGTGAAAAAACCCTGGATGATCAAGAAAGGTGAGCAGAGATACACCAAACCACAGAAAGTGATGGAAAGGACGGGGCCAAATACTTACCTCCTGGAGGACGGCAGAAACTGGAATGCCTCACGCCTTTCAGCAGTTCCAAACTCTGTTCCTGTGGAAAAATCAGATGAGGCACAGAGAGACCCCCCTTTATCCTCTGAGCATGTGATTGCTGACAATACGGACAGAAGAACCATTAGACAAAGGAACCCTCCTTTATGGATGAAAGACTTTGTGACTTAAAGTTATGAGTACAAAAGAGAAATGTATTATTAGTGAATGTAAAGTGATTTATCCAGTTATTGATAGAGGTAGAGTAACAGCTAATATTAAATGTTCTTCTTTAAGGGTGGTTTTGATGTGGTTAACGCTACAATGTTCACAAGACATGGTAAAAAAAAAAAAAAAAAAAAAGAGGGAAAATGTTATGTTCTGTTTATTGTACTAGCCCTTTAAGAAATGGTACAAGTGCGCGGGTAAAAGAGAGCGTGGTGTACAAGTTACTGGCATGCGCAGAACAGTTCAGTAAAGTGGATTCTGATTCTGGGGGCACAAAATCTGTCAAAAACATCAAATTTAAGAAAATAATAATAAAAAAAAAACCCAAATCATTTTCCTCATTGTCATTCATTTAAAATTTAAATATTATTTTAAATAATTTACTATTTTAATAATTCAATAATTCAATTTTTCATTGAATTGATTTTAATAAATAAATGATACAGTATCACCATTAATAATAACAATTAAAAAAGTGCATTAATATAGAATATAGAGTAAAAATGTGCTTAATTGTCATGAAAATAATGTAAATGCAAAAAAATACTTAAATCATTTTCTTTAATATTATTTTATATTGTGAAATTTTTTCACAATTAAAATATTTTAAATAAATGAATCATTTAATTCAATTTGATTAATAATGATATAACATTATAATTAAATCATATTTGATATATATATATATATACACACACACTCCGTATAACAACTGAGGCAATAAAATTTAGATTTATTTTACATAATTATAAATTTGAAAGAAAATAAAGACTTACATATTCCTTAAAAAGTCTTTATTTTCTTTAAAATTCAGAACAATACTTCTGACTTTTCCTTGTGATTCCACGGTGAAATGTGACCTGTGAACTTCTGAGACTCATTTCTGAATGCTAGACTGATTCTTGCTGTTAACATTCCCTGATATATTCCCTGCCGTGGACAAAAGCGTCTCCTCGAGACCGTCTCGGCCTTTTAATTCAACTCTGTCTTCTCTTGTGTTTTATTTATCTACCTCGGAGTTCCTAAATCTCATTCTGTGCTACTGAAAAGTCTCTGTTCCTCGTCAACATGCGTCGAACGCTGTTTAACGGTTGTCAGTCTTGCTCCTGTAGTTAAAAACAAAAAGCCGGTACGTACGTGGTGGAATTCATTGTGGTGTATCCAGACGGGCATTCTGGGATACAGGCACCGTTGTGGATGACGTACTCGTGGCAGTCGCCGCTCTTGCCTTTGCACTGGTTGTGGAGGTCCTGGCAGAATTTTAAGGACACGCAGCGCCATCCCTTGAAGGTGTAGTATCCCAGCGGGCAACGCTCCACGCACGCCTCGCCGAACAGGAAGTTGCGACAAGCTACGCATTTGGTAGCGTTCCCTGGCAAAGAGCAGCCGCCCAGACACTGATCGTGACAGCACTCCTTATGGGGGGTACAGGCACCGTGAGCACATTCGGAAGGACAAACTGTGATGGGAAAAAGGGAGAAAAGAACAAAGATAACTTATTAGATTAATTTTACTACAGGCAAATACATTGCTTTCCATGCACTGGTCAGAGATATTGGGCTTTCCATAACATGTTTAAAACTAGTGGAAAGAAAACATCCAAAATACACTATTATTGTTTATTTTATTGCACTTTATCTTTTTGCATCAGTAGATTTTAGCTACAATACATTAGTTTAATGTTGCCTATGCTTATGTTTTAATATGCCAATAAAAATACTGCCACTTTCTTCAGGTCTTTATCGCTTTATTAAAATGAACGGACAAAACTAGCCTGGGAAAACCCAGACAACTTCCGGCAAATTTAGATTTGCTCTGCAAGTGGGTCTGGCAAAGAGCTCATTCAAGCCTATTTCCAATCCGTCGATATCGAGGCACCAATCTGAAACGTTGGGGCGGGCTTTACACGATGACGACAGCGCAGCAACACTGAAGCAGATTTTGTACATTACAAAGATGGATGCCGCCGTGGAACATCACTCGTTCGAATCAGCTATCGCGTCTGTTTTAAGCGATTTAAAATGTTCCTTTTCGTTAAAACCCGAGCAAAGTACAACACTCGAATCCTTCATGTCTAAAAAAGATGTTATCGCTGTCTTAACGACTGGATCCGGCAAAAGTCTGATATACCAGTGTGGCGAGCAGGACGAGGCCGAGGGACGTGAGAGAATGGCGCGAGTGATAATGAATGACACCTGTGAGACGCACCGGTCTCGCATCTCTCACGGAGGAGCGGAAGCATAAAAGGAGGAGCGACAACGGTGAAGATCGAGAGAGGACAGGCCTGGATTTTATTTGATGTTTTGTTTTATTATGTGTGGCGGCAGTCGACCGTGGGGGACTGCCGTCTTTACTTTCGTTTTTGTATTTGTTTTATTTTGTTATTAAAATGTGTGAATGTTCGCCGGTTTCCGCCTCCTTCTTCCCATAACAACGAACCCTGTTACAACCAGCTTGCCCAGTTGGTGGCTAAACGAATGGGTGGGTCTTAGCGAGAGCCCTCTGCATATGTCATCTCCTTCATCGCTCTGATTGGTTTTAGGTCTATCCAATTGCGCCAAGAGGCATTTGAGCGACGTCCGTTGGTGACGCCCCTGTGGAAATGATTTGTCTATGGACCTTTGCCAGACCCTAACTCAGTTACAACTGAGAATTGTCTGGTTTTAACCAGGCTAGGACAAAACGTTTTTTTAAAAAGAAATTAACGGTTCAAAGATGGCCGCTGAGTGAAATTACTTGCCTTAAAGGGACTGGTTCAGGCGCTGCCAAAATAAAAGTCACGTTACTGTCAAAATAAAAGCCCACTTCTGACACTTAACGGTCAATGGCAATAATTTTTTTTAAATGCAAAAATCGGCCATGGCGACATATCGGTTCACCACTAGTGATGACCTCTGTAAAAACCTTTGACTTTGACAAGAATTTTGTCTTTACCCAATGTTCAATGTTAGATAATGCCTCATTTGCAAATTGAAACATTTTGTATCAAGTTTTCTGAAATATCAATCAACTGGGGAAGCATGGCAATATCTATTAGTAATATTTGTACCCTATTCACTGGTCTTGCCTTAAGGAAAACAGTATTTCTTGATTTTGACATTTGAAGCTCACACTTTTGCTCTTTCCTATAATGCAATACACTTGACTTTCAATTTCTATTATTCTATTCTATTTCAATTACAAAGTAATTTGTAATTTTTGTTCCCTACACTATTTTTTAAAGAAAATATTGTCCTGTATACAATATATCCTCCTGAGACCCAGAAAAAAAAAGTTTTTTGAATTTAGTTTTTTTCCATGTCATCACACTGTTTAGAGCACAATAAACAAATGGTAAAAAAACATATATATAAAATAATATTTTATTCATACGTTATGCTATGTCCTCTGTAGTGGACGCCAGGACTAAGTTGTTTAAAAAATAAAATGACATGAAATTATATGTATAGGCAAAAACAATGGGATTTTTTTTTCAATCACCAATACATTTTGGGGTTTCAGGATTTTTTCAACCAAAATTTGTATAAAGATTATTCTCAACTATGTTAAGAAAGAAATAATGGAATGAATTGATACACCATTTTACTTTTTGCAATATGTGGGTAAAATGGCCATGAGTTAATATTCCCATTCAATGCAATGTATCTATACACTGTATCTAATTTGCACATTAATGTGTTCTGGGAGCAACATTTAATGAAAGAATAAAGGGTAATAATTGGAGTAATAATTGGCAACATTTTAATAATAATATCTAACATTTCATAGGAATATTGATGTATAATTTATTTCCATATTCACTTGTTGTGTCTCCCAGAATGCCTGATAAACATGATTTTAGTCCTGATGTCCTCTACAGTGGACACGTTTGAAATCAATGCCCTGTTCTGTAACAGAAAGTTTTTTTTTTTTTTAAACCCCTTAACATTTTCCTGAGATGTTGTTTTATGAAATACAATTTGAAAAGTAGTCCAATTTATATTATAATTACACTATATTATCATATTTCCATAAGAATGCTACATTTGATCACTAAATTAATGTCAGACATTTTTAAAGACCAAGGAGAAGTTGTTTTCATGGTGAAACCTCCAAACATTTGGTATCTCTGAAAAGTCCTGAATGCGCTCTTTACAGGACACCCAGGTTGTGTCATGTGACATGTATGATGTCAGAGAAATTCACTAAAATATAATGTCCACTACAGTGGACAAAAGTCTATTCTTGGGTCCCAGGAGGATATACTCCACAGTATGGAAGATATAGAAATGTTTTTTTTTATACTTTATATATAAAAAATAATATTTTAAAATTATTAATAATAAAACAATATTTTTCATTATTAATAAAAAAACAGTGTACTGGTCTACACACATTTAAGATTTCATAAATGGGCTTCCGGTCTGAGCGGCGCCATGTGAGGACGTGGTTTACCGAACTCCTCGCCAACACTAGTAAGAAATATAGAAGTAGCAATTTAATGTAAATACCTTGAGTCACGCTCATTATTGAAGCCAAGACGTCGCACCAGGCTTGACATTTTGACCTAACGCTCGCTGAAAATGTCTAAAAACCCCCGGAAAGCGCCTGATACAAGGGTTAGCTCCAAGGCTAGCCCAGAGGCTAACGCTGCACCGGATGCTGTACCTAACGCCGCATTTGACCACGGACCCGGACATGAGGCCATCCTCCTAGCAATCGCCGAGTTGAGGACTGAATTGCTCACCAAAGCAGAGGCACAATCCGCTGAAATTCGGAACCAGGTTGACCAGCTAAGAGCAGAAATTAAACTAGCCAACGATAATGCTAACGCCAAGAGTGAAGCCCTAGATAAACGGGTGGTCGCACTCAAGACTGCAGCCAACAGCCACTCCGATCTGATTGCTGCTCTGGAGCGGGACATGGCTAACGTGCAGAGGGAGCTTGCTACCCAGAAAGCACGAAATGAGGACTTGGAGGCACGGTCGCGTCGGTCGCAATAACCTGCGTATTACCGGGATAAAGGAAAGACGGGAGGACGGGAAGCGCGCGACGGATTTTATATCTCAGTGCCTGAAGGAGACGCTTGGTCTCGATAAGCCCCCTTTACTGGACCCGGCACACCGTACGCTGCGCGTGAGACCGGGTAACAGTGACCCGCCGAGAGGCTTTGTCATCAGATGCCATTATTACCAGGAGAAGGAGGAAATACTAAGGAAAGCTGGGCAGATGAAACAGCTGACTACGGGGGACGGCGATAAGATCCGCATCCAACCAGACTACACACAGGCAGTGTCCAAGCAGCGGGCAGAGTTCAATGGAGTACGAGGCCTGTTAAGGAGTTGTGAGGGAATCCGCTACGGCCTGTGGTACCCGGCGGAGCTGAGGATAACGACGCCAGATGGTGTACGCACAAGCTTTAAAGACCCAAAGCAGGCCAAGGATTTCATAATGGAAAACCTGAAGCGCGCAACCTATAGATGTGATCGCGTAGATCGAGTGACATACTTTCCGTGGTTTCTTACATCCGATCCAGAGGTATGTTTGACTAACGTTATCCGGACTACCATCCTGATAAAGACTTTGTTTAAGCAAAGGGGGTTTAATATATCCAATCACCAGCTAAAGACCGTCAGCAAAGGCGCAAATTTACGACAAACTTTCTGTTTTGGGCTGATTTGGCCTTGATAACACATAACGGATTGATTTAAAATGTACATTTCCTTAAACCTAGAGCTTCACTGTTCATTGGACGGTACGGTTTTGAAACTCCATCGAAAGTTAATGTTATTCTACTGTGTCCATTTTTTTTTTTTTTAACTGTCGGGCCCTGTTAACGCATGACTGGTTGGCTCGGATATTTTGTTTATGTTGGTTAAGGTTACTCACATAAAGTGTAATATAAATAAGGTGCTAGATTGGACATTTATGGAGTGTGTACTATATTTGATTAACGTTACAGTTAAGATTAGCTGCAACATGTTATTCTGTCATTAATATAGTTTTGGTGGGACTCGGTCTCACAAGGTAAGCTTTATGTTGTGCGATAATGTACGACTGGGGGAGTATGCAGCCTTTTGTTTGGGGAGAGGCCAGCAATGGGGTTATGTGAATGATGTGTTTGATTTTGTATTTTTGTATTTTCTGTTGTTTCTGTTGTTTTTGTGTTTTTTATTATTGGTTTTAATTACACAATGCCTAAAACAGAGATCTGTCACTTGTGAAAAAGCTTTACGATCAGGTTGTTTCTAGGCAGGCTGCTGTCAGGTCATTTCAGATACTAGAATATGGCGAGAAATAAGTTTAGTGGTTCGGGGCGGGCAAACAATACATTTACGAACTGGAATATCAAAGGGCTTAATCACCCAGTAAAGCGTAGTAAGGTGTTTTCTCATTTATCAAAGCTGCAAACAGACATAGCATTCTTAACCGAGACAAACTTGCTTGATAAGGATCACTCCAGACTTAAGAGAGGGGGCATTTTCCCAGATTTTTCACTCCAAATTTAACGCTAAATGCCGTGGTGTGGCCATTCTCATCCACACGGAAGTGCAATTTGTACAGACAAATACGATTCAAGATAAAGACGGTCGGTTTATTATTGTTCAAGGACATTTATTTTATTTACCAGTAGTACTGGCCTGCGTCTATGCTCCAAACTGGGATAATGCTACATTTTTCACTGACTTTTTCTCACTCCTTCCAGAATTAAACAGTCACCAATGGGTCTTCGGGGGAGATTTAAACTGTGTTTTGGATCCCACTATGGACCGGTCTAGGGCTGTACCGAGAACACTTAGTAAATCAGCAGAGACTATTAACGCTTTTCTCCAAGCGTATGGGGTGATTGATGCATGGAGATATAGAAATCCGGTTTCTAGACAGTTCTTTTTTTTCTCCAGTGCATAATTCGTATTCCAGGATAGACTATTTTTTGCTGGACAAGAAACTCCTCCCCCTGCAGAGGTCTAGTGAATATGATAGTATTGTTATCTCTGACCATAGCCCAGTAACAATGGTGCTCTGCTTTCCAGATAACGAGCCTCCACAACGCAACTGGAGACTTAACCCACGTCTTTTGTCTGATGAAGATTTTGTTAACTTATCCGCCCAAATCGACTTCTTTCTAGAAACAAACCAAACACCAGACACGAGCCACTCGAACCTGTGGGAGGCAATGAAAGCATATTTACGTGGTCAGATAATATCTTATAATGTAAGCATGAACAGAAAACGGTCAGCACGCCTTAATGAGTTGATCTCTTTGATAAAGGATGTTGATCATAAAAATTCTGAAGCTCCATCTGCGGCTCTTTGTAAAGAGAGAATAGGTTTGTTAACAGAATTTGATACTCTCGCATCTGGAGTAGCTGAGGAGCTTTTTCTTAAATCTCGTCAAGAATTTTACGAGCATGGGGAACGAGCCAGCAAACTACTAAGCCATCAGCTAAGGCAATCCGCCGAGGCTGGATTTATAGCAGAGATTAACACTCCAGAAGGGATAACCACAGATCAAAAAAGCATAAATAAACAATTCAGAAAATTTTATGAAGACCTCTATGCCACTGAAAATTGTGATAGCACTAAGTTAGCTCAGTTCTTCGATGGTCTCGAGATTCCAACCATAGGCCGACAAGACAGGGCAGATCTCGGTAGTAACATTTCCGCAGCCGAAATTGATCGGGCAATTCAAAAAATGAAGAGCGGTAAAGCTCCAGGCCCAGATGGCTTCCCTATTGAATTTTTTAAGAAATTTTAATTTAAACTAACCCCTCTTTTAAAAAATGTATATAACGAGGCATTGGAGCGTAAGACTCTCCCTCCCACAATGACCCAGGCCACTATCTCAGTCCTTCTTAAGAAAGGAAAGGACCCTCTGAAATGTGAGTCATTTCGGCCTGTGAGTCTACTCTGCTGCGATTACAAAATCTTGACCAAGGTTCTGGCTAGTAGATTGGAGTCTGTTATGCATACAGTGATACATCCAGATCAGACTGTTTTTATTACTGGGCGGCAGCTTTTTGGCAACATACAGAGGCTTTTTAATATTATTTACTCCCCGGAAACTCCACCTACAGCAGAGGTTTTGCTCTCCCTCGATGCTCACAAAGCATTTGACCGGATTGAGTATGAGTATCTTTTTGCAACTCTGGGGAGGTTTGGTTTTGGACTGGGTTTTTGTTTGTGGATAAGGATCCTGTATGCTACCCCGCAGGCCTCCATCCGTACTAATAAAATAATCTCCAACTATTTTCCTATAGGTAGGGGGACAAGACAGGGCTGTCCATTGAGCCCACTTCTGTTTGACCTCGCCATTGAACCACTAGCGGTTGCACTTAGGAGTTCTGAGGAGCTCACGGGTGTTGTCAGGGGGGGGCCAAAATCACAATCTGTCTCTATATGCGGACGATTTGATACTGTATCTGTCCGATCCTTGCACCTCTATTCCTAAGGCATTAGAAATGATCTCTAACTTTGGAGAGATTTCAGGCTACAAAATCAACCTTACTAAGAGTTTGCTCTTCCCTATTAACGACCAGGCTCGACAGATGTCTTTTGAGGCATATCAACTAAAAGAAACTCGCGACACTTTTACTTATCTTGGCGTTTCAGTAACCAGCAAATACAGGGATTTATTCAAGCATAACTTTAAACCAGCCCTGGAAAGGGCCAAACAGGACATTTCCCGTTGGTCAGTGCTGCCTATATCGCTTGCTGGCAGGGTTAATTCTGTCAAGATGATAATTATGCCCAGGTTCTTATTTTTGTTTCATACAATACCTGTTTTTATCCCTAAGTCTTTTTTCAAAGAGCTTGATAAATCTATATCTACCTTTATCTGGAACAAGACCATCCCACGAATAAGGAGGTCACATCTGGAGAAACAGAAAGAGGCGGGAGGCTTGGCACTACCACATTTTTTACAATATTACTGGGCAGCTAATATTTATAAATTAATATATTGGGTCTCTGCGTCTAACGAGGGGGGTGGACTTGTATGGGTTGAAATGGAACAACATTCCACTCATCCGGTGTCCCTACCTTCTTTAGTATGTGCGCCATTGCCACTCAGTAAGCAGCGCCTTACAAATACTCTCATTGTGAGTGGCTCACTTCGAATATGGTCCCAATTCAGGACCCACTTCAAACATAGACAGGCTATGTCCTCTCTCCCAATCTCGGCCAACACACTCTTTCCACCCTCACTCATGGATACAGTATTTAAGTCATGGTTCAGGAATGGTCTGAAACTGGTGAAGGATCTTTTTATGGTGTGTTCATGTCATTTGAGCAGCTGGTAAATGAGTATAATATCCCCAGTTCGCATTATTTCAGGTATCAGCAGGTGCGTGTCTTTGTTCGGAAACATTTCCCTTCCTTTCCATTACTCTCGTCAAATAACTGGATAGAGGAGTGGTTGGAGGGGGATCTAAATCAAAGAGGAGTGAGCAGATTATATGAGGATATTCAGATGATCACCTCGCTGTCACTTAGTCATATTAGGTCAGGATGGGAGGGAGAACTAGGATTTAGACTGTCGGACGACTCCTGGCAAAGCGCAATCAAGAGAATACATTCAACTTCGATTTGCATCAGACCATGGGCGTCAGTTTGGTTTGAAATGTGCTGGGGACAGAGACCCATTCGAAAGTGCATTTTCAAAAGTGCTGGTTAGGCAACATGACACATTAATTTTTTTCTCTCTTTCGCGCAGGTCATGTTTTGAAAGACTATGTCCTGTAGCTTACTGATGTAAATAAATAAAAATGTATACAAAGATGTGATGATGTCCGACCAAAAATGTGATGGGTGGGGGGGTTAAATAGTACTTTGGATTTAATTGGTATTAGATCAGCTTGATGTACGTATGTACTGTAACGGTCCAGTGGCAGAATTTTTGCCAAGCGTGTCGGAGGTTCTCGGTTCTAATCCGCACGCCACTCGTATAGGTTTTTTTTCCCTCATCAAAACCGATAATGTTTATCAGTGGTTGTATATCAAGCAGGAACACGTTTGTTTCCATTTTGTTTTGCGATTTCACCGGAACAAATAGAGAATCTCCGCAACTGATTGAAGCGCGCGTCTGAGTGAAGATTATCAGAGACTATCAGTCTAGAATGCATTTAAAACGGATGAGAAGCCGAAAAAGGAAGAATAAAAAAAAGAAACAAAAAGGCAGAATTCCTGAAATTTAGCAAAATATGTCAATCTGGGGCGTAAAAAACACCCTAAGCATATTAAACCACTGTCTGGCATTATAACCACAAACCAAAATCCTGGCCTTCAAAAATATTTCAGCAAACTAGGGATGTGTAGGAATAATTGCACCAACTAATACTGTGAATACTGTGTCTGATTCATTTAGTAAAACATTATTATACTTTTTTTTCTTTCAATTTTGCTAGTGATATTAATTTCAAATCAGATTAAAAAAACAATGACAAATACAAAAAAGTAGATCACATGTGGCATTTTTAATTTTATTATACTTAAGTTACGTTCCAAAACTTAGTGAGCTGCCTTGGTCTGAGTTGGTCTGCAAAAACATGAGATTCGATTTAAAATGAGTTTCAATATAGTTTAGAATGTTGCCAAGCTTAAACTGGGATTCACTAATAAGCATAATTGATTATTTTTATATGACCATTTCATCTATTCTTTACAGAATAACACAAGTTATAGCAAACATAAGTTTAAAATTTTGAAAAAATGTGATCATATTTTTGGTTGTAATATGTTTATATTTTAGTTATTTTATACACTAATAAGCATAATTTATTAGTTTTTATATAACTAATCATATATTATGATCGCAATAGAACAACAAACAAGTTATATACATTTATTGCCGTATAATTTGAGCTATAATTTTTGGCTGTATTTTTGTTTTTGGGTGTATTTAATTTTTTTACACTAATAAACAATTTCAAATGTAAATAATACAAGTAATATAAGTTACATGCATAAGTTTATAATTGTCATATAATTTGAGCCATTATATTGGTTGTGATATTTAAATATTTTTATAATTTTTTTCAATTATTACTTTTTTGTATCTACACAGTTCAGAATAAAAGAGAAGTTAATAATTTTTTGTTGTAATTTTGTTTTGCGCATCACATTTTTCCAGTAAGCAGAATTTATGATGTTTTTTTATATAATTATTTCAACTATGCTTTTCAGAATAAAATACAACGTCTATACGTTATAAGGTTATAATTGCAGAGTAATGTTGTTACGATGCGGCTGAAGCAGAGCCAGGATCCACGTGCAGTAGTGTCTTTATTTAAATAAACTAGAACCTAAACAAATACAGACTCAGGAACAGGACAGCCAACATTCAAAATTACAACATTAAGAACTCATAAAGACTGAACAAGACACAGGGCTTAAATACATACTGGACTAACAACGAGACAAGGGACACCTGTGAACATTTAAACAATCAACCAATGACAACATGACACAACAGACAGGGGAACACAAGGCAAGATCACATGACTAAAACAGGGGATCACATGACAGACAAGAACCAGGAACAAGAAACAAAACCCAAACCGTGACATAGCCCCCCCTCTATGGGCGGCTCCCGACGCCCATCAAAACAAAACCAAAAACACAAGTTCAGGAGGGTGGTGAGTGGAGGCGGTCTTGGGGGAGGGACGGAGGGCCAGGCTCACACTGGGACCAGGAACCAGGACACAGGGATGGCGAGCCTGGGCCACGGAGCATGGGTGGACCTGGCTCGTGAGCGACCAGGACGGAGCAGGAAGCGCAGGCGGCGGCCGGGGCAGTGAAGAGCCCTCGGGCGGCCACGGCGGTGAAGACCCTTCGGGCGGCCATGACGGAGAAGACCCTTCGGGTGGCCATGGTGGAGAAGACCCCTCGAGCGGCCATGGCAGAGAAGACCCTTCGGGTGGCCAGGGCGGAGCAAACAGTCCATCGGGCGGCCAGGGCGGTGAAGACCCTTCGGGTGGCCACGCCGGTGAAGACTCTTCGGGTGGCCACGGTGGTGAAGACCCTTCAGGTGGCCACGGTGGTGAGGACCCTTCAGGTGGCCACGGTGGTGAAGACCCTTCAGGTGGCCGTGGGTCCTTGGGCGCCCACGGCGAGGGCCCCCCCCCCAAAAAATTTATGGGGAGAGTGACAGAGTCATTACAAGTCTCTGGACTGGACGGAACCAGCGGTGAAGGGGTCTCTGGGCTGGACGGAACCAGCGGTGAAGGGGTCTCTGGGCTGGACGGAACCAGCGGTGAAGGGGTCTCTGGGCTGGACGGGACGTGAACAGTCTCTGGCTGGGCAGACGGGACGTGACGCTCAGTCTCTGGCTGGGCAGACGGGACGTGAAGCTCAGTCTCTGGCTGGGCAGACGGGACGTGAAGCTCAGTCTCTGGCTGGGCAGACGGGACGTGAAGCTCAGTCTCTGGCTGGGCAGACGGGACGTGAAGCTCAGTCTCTGGCTGGGCAGACGGGACGTGAAGCTCAGTCTCTGGCTGGGCAGACGTGACGTGGACGGCGGTCTCTGGCTGGACGGCGGTCTCTGGCTGGACGGCGGTCTCTGGCTGGACGGCGGTCTCTGGCTGGACGGCGGTCTCTGGCTGGACGGCGGTCTCTGGCTGGACGGCGGTCTCTGGCTGGACGGCGGTCTCTGGCTGGAGGGGCATGGGAGTGATGGTTCTCTTGGTAGCACGAGCTGACATCAGCGGGGGGTCAGCCACACTGGAAATAAGTCCTGGATGGCCATAGACCGATCCGATGGCTGGGTTGATGGTTGGCGCGACGTGGGGAAACTCAGGCTCTGCAAGTGCCGAACCGCCCAAGGAAAGGGCCAGATCAACAAACCCTTTCAGGGTCCAGCCACTATGATCATCCGGCATAACTTGAGCGATGTGCCAATCCAGCCCGCTACAAAACAGGTCCACGAGCTGGGCGTCATTTAGCGCTCCCAGATGACAACACGCCAAAAAGTCCCTCACATACCTCTCCCAGGGCTGGCCATCTTGAGACAGAGATGATAGAAATTTCCCTAAGGCCTGATTGCTAACAACTGCTGGATCCATTGGCGATGAGTTCTTCTGTTACGATGCGGCTGAAGCAGAGGCAGAACCAGGATCCACGTGCAGTAGTGTCTTTATTTAAATAAACTAGAACCTAAACAAATACAGACTCAGGAACAGGACAGCCAACATTCAAAATTACAACATTAAGAACTCATAAAGACTGAACAAGACACAGGGCTTAAATACATACTGGACTAACAACGAGACAAGGGACACCTGTGAACATTTAAACAATCAACCAATGACAACATGACACAACAGACAGGGGAACACAAGGCAAGATCACATGACTAAAACAGGGGATCACATGACAGACAAGAACCAGGAACAAGAAACAAAACCCAAACCGTGACAAATGTGAGCTATCATAATTTATATTCTTTTTATAATAATTTAATAAAAAATAAATGTAAATATTTTTTTTATTACATTTTATGTATGTATGCATGTGTATATATATAACATTGAAGGCAGAGAGATTTATAAAAAAAAATCTTCACAGGAAATAAACATTTTCTGAGAAACAGGATGAAGTGTAGGGTTGCCAACCGTTCCGTATAATACGGAATCGTTCCGTATTTGACACATAAAAGGCTTGTTCCGTATTGAACTGATACGGAACGCACTTTGTTCCGTATTTTTGAGAATCAATTCAGTGCAAATCCATGACAGACGCATAGCTTCTAATATATATGTCAGACAGACTATGATGAATGAACGAATTAAGGCCCGCTGCTATAATGGCAAATTCGGGGACTTGGCGCCACCTTGACGGGCTCTGACGTGTAATGACGCCAGACGCTCAATGTGCAAGCTGTGCAGCTGCAAATGCATTTTACAGGCTTCAGTAAATCAAGTAAAATGTGTTTCCGAAGACAATTGTAGGCTATGATAAGAAAAACTACTAAAAAAAATTTTTTTTAAATGTTTTGCGCCGGAAAGAACATTCTAGAGGTCTAGAAGTTCGCACAAGGCTACAGAAAACTGTTGTGTTTATTTTTCTTCAAATGCAGTCTAAGCCGATGAGTTTCGAATGTTATATGTTGTATTTGTTTAAGTTAAAAATAAAACGTATTATAATCTAAACAAATACATGGTTCATTTTTGGCAAAATGATCATGATAGCCTTTATATATCTGTGTGGTTAAGTCTTGTATATTGATTAAGCCTACTTTGCTATTCTATAAATATATAGGCCTAATAAGTTGCATTATAATATGATATAAAATGTATGAATTTCAGGGGGCATGTCACTACCACATACCACATCCCCCCCCCCCCCCCCCCCGTTCCTTATTTTCATTTCAGAAAGTTGGCAACCCTAATGAAGTGTGTCCATTTTTATGCTCTTGTTATCAGCTACACTACCACAAAAGACCAAATAAACCAAACCCTAAACATATCATACTTCAAGCATACTGAGTTTTTTTTTGTCTAGCTAAGAATGGAAAGCGACGCTTACAGAAGAACCTGCACAGATTTTATCTTTCCACTCAACCTCGCGTCTGCATCCTCTATGACACTAAATGCCTGCTTTCACAGAAAACAGTTTAGTGCATTCATAAATGGATCAAGCACTTCGCCACGTTAATTCATTTGGTAAACATTTATACAGTTGAATCAGTGCATCACCAAACAGTTAAGCATTTAAGAGTCAACATGAAACCGAATTAGCAATTTCTTTGGTTTTATCTATTAAAGTCCCCATGTAGTCAATCATTTAATCCCTTAAAACTTATCTTTGATCACCAAAGTGACATATTTAAGTGTTATTTCCTTGAAAAACATTTCTTCATGTCTCATAATAGCTTGAATGTATCTACACCCTTCTCTCATTTAGTAAAGGTGTTCTATGAATATGCAAATGAGCCCCGCCTCCACTCTCACACGTTGATCTGATTGGTTACAAGGTCACGTCAGAAACACCAGCGATTTCAAACCGTGTTTTTGAGACTGTCTTTGGTTCACTGCAGTTTTAAGGACAAAATACTCAGCAATGGTGTTGACTTATGAATTTGCACATGGTTTGTCTTAAAGCATATTAAAAACACCACATAGACATAAAACAACATTAAAAACTGGATTTTCACCACAGGGGGACTTTAAGAATTGATTGGAAAAGTTGTTTGTAGGTGAAGCTTTTGTTTTTGGAATAACAAGTACTGATGAATGAAAATGCAAAAGATCAGAAAAGTAGAGGGTTGCAAAAAAAAAAAAAAAAAAAAAAAAAAAAATCACATAAATAATAATATTATGAAAATGAATCATATAAATACATATTATAATTAAAGTCTCGAAAATAAGTGCAGAAGAAAGTAAAAAAAAAAACTTCCACCACGAACACAAACTTTTTCCTCTCATTATTATTTTGTGGAAAAACAATTTCTTGGAGGAACAGAAAACATGAATGTCAGGCTAAACAAACAAACACGGACAGGTCATGTTTATTTGGCATGACAGAGAGTGCGTGTTTCATTGGGGATATGGGATATGGTATCTTGCTGTAGGGTTACACACTCGCTCACCCCAGCGCTTGCCCAAATACAGCGCCATTGCATCATACTCCAGAAATGGGGTTTCACTTTGACATTATGCCCGACTAAACTTTCACCTATCACATGACAAAACGTTTTTTTATTGATAATTTGGTTACACATCTGGGATTTAATTTGTATATTTAATACCAAACTCTTGTAGTTTCTCTCTAAGCTGCCCTGTAACAAAAAAAAAGAACAATTTAACATATATTAGCAGATTTTAACTAGTATCGAGACAATAATATGTTAATTACACTTAAATAATTAAAATAAATAAATATTTACATACTTATTAAATACAATTGAAGCAGAAATATTTAAAAACCTAGTGTACTTTGGTATTCTAATAAATTCAAATAATTAATCAATTATTTGATGAATTGTCATTATTTGATGAATTTTTATTTCACCCCTTAAGTTTTTAATGCGCTCCTCGATTTTTCAACGTAAGAGCACATGTGCTTCTGTTACTGAACGCATTTAAGGCAGAACGGACTCATCGAGCCCTTACATATCATTTCCCTCCAAAAAGAGGTGGAAGTAAACAAGGTACTTGAGCTGAATCAGGTTGAGAGGGGTGTGAGGTGAATAGCGAGCAGGTGATAGGACGCTGAACCAGGCGGACAAGATTTGTATTGGCACAGACTGTCCTTCAATGTACCAGACTGGCTTCATCCAGCCAAACACAAGCGCCATCTCGCTCACATACACACGGTTCATCTTTGCTATTGGAGCTTTAACTTGTAAATCAGCCAAGCTGTCACCCAAGACCTATGTTTACTAGAACTGGTTTAAAAAAAAAAAATTAGAAAAATATTGATTTCTCGATTTTAATCGATTCTCATTTTAATGAACCGATATCGATTTTTAAATCCCAAGAATCTATCTTTTAGGGTGTGTTCACACTTGGCATGTTTGGTTGGAAAAAGGGGACAGAGAAAAGATGGGTCTCGGTCAGCTTCCAAACAAACTCTGGTGCGGTTCGAATCAAATATGAACGCAACATGGACCAAAGACATGTAAACGCACCAAAAACAGGACATGATGTCACAAGATGCAACCCTAAAAAGGAGTCCTCAAGTCACGATGTTGCCCATCACAGATCCGTACAGGCATTAGAACAGCGTCTTTTTGATCTTGGTTAGTATGTGTGACAAAGGGATTCCTGCTGCGGTTTTGACACCTTTACACATAAGCTCTTCACGAGTTCTCAGCTCCATCATCAGGTACGTTGAAAGATACAGTACAACTTGCCAAAATCCGTATAATGTCACATTTTGCTCAGTGTTTCAACAGCGGAAAGACGTCAATAAAACAGCTTGTAAAAAATTACACGTAATGTTACATTTACCGTTTAGTGACCATAAACTCTTTAGTCAGCTAGAAAAATGAGCTCTTAAGAGGAGCATTTTCCTCAATTGTATTTTTACTTAACCTGTTCTTCAATATTATGTATAGGCCTATTTTGGAATAAATCTGTTGTGTTTTTGGCAACCACAATTTAAATGTTTATATAAAAAAATAAGTATAAACATAATTGTCCATATTAATCCTAATTAATCCATATCAAATCGAATCACTAGTTTGTGAATCGAATCGTGAAATTAGTGTCAATGCCCAGCCCTAATTTTTACTACAGAAATATTCTCCAGTATATTTTTCAGACAACATGTGTCTTAATATATACTTGCTGTGAATCTGAAATGGCTGAATTTTTTTATTTTTATTTTTTTTACCAGTGGAACATTATTTTTTACCAAACACAATACAACAGCAACATTCACAATTGACCCTTCGCGTGGAGCTTGATTGACAGGTAATCTGACCAATCATACTTCGCCATCCGCCATTTTGTCCGACAGAGCAGTCAGGAGAGATAGTAGATTAACATGGGAGGATTTGAACTTGTAAAACGGAGTGTACTGACGCCTTTTCGCGGTTAAAACAACAATCCTTCTTATGTTCATTCATGTTTATTTGATGCTATAAATGAACTAGAAGGAAGAGATGATCGGATCACGAGCAGTTTTAACTGATGCTCTACAGCAGGGGTCTCAAACTCGCGGCCCGCGGGCCATTTGCGGCCCGCGGGGTGATATTTTGTGGCCCCCTACTTGACATTAAAGTGTAATGTTAGTGCGGCCCGTCGTTGCGTGTGCCGCGTTTTAAATGGGCTACCATACGGTGGGTTTGTTGTCAATAGTTGCCATAGACAACCGCTAAGTACAAACGAGCGAACAAAGAGCAACATACTGCGCGCCTGGAAAAAATGAGCGCGTCGCTTCAATTATGAGCGCGCTTGCCGCGCACGCGCACCTACATTTGAAATAACGAACTTGAGCTCGCAAAATATGTGAGCGCGATATGTGAACTGCCCAAGGGCGTAGATTTGGTTTGAACATTGGGGGGGTTGAAGTTTGGGTATGCCTCCTGATATTGTGATCATGGTATAAATAATGGGGGGGTTGTAATGCATAGATTTAAATATTGGGGGGGTTATATCCCCCCCATCCCCCCCACAAATTACGCCCCTGGAACTGCCCCTTGTCGAGCTACCACCAACCAGGCCGCGAGCTACTGGTAGCTCGCGAGCGACGTGTTGGAGAGAGACCCTGCTTTAAAACAATGTGAGAATAATCATTTTGAGCTTGTAATATGTGTCTAACAGGTTGATAAGAAGGTTTGCTTTGATTTGTGCAGTCAGTAATTTGCCTGAGACACTATACATGTGTAGAAAGAATTCAATAAGACGGACATACATGACTGCAAATATTTGTATTTCAAAAGCAATAATTGTTTTTCTAAGTATATGTAACACCCTACTCAGACAGAAGGTTCTTCTTTTCAGAGATATTTAGAGTGATCACACGGGTTCTTTTATTTTGTGTCTCTCGACTAATTTTGGGAACTCTTCTTAAACTCAACTAACAATAGTCTGACCTCTTATTGATATGGAGCACAGAAATAAAACCATCAAAAAGAGTATTTAACAACACCACTACCACTGTTTAACATACAAACCAAAAGTAAGGAAATGAATCTGTTCTTTCACAATAAACAATTACACATTTTATTAAAAGTCCTTTGAATATAGAATGAAAATAAAAATATTCAAATAAGAAAAATTACAACTTCCCTAGGTTATCAAAACACTCCCCGAAATGTCACAAATGTCACTTGAATATTTCAAATGGCAAAATTGCCTATGTAGTTAGGTTTTTAATTACATAAATTAACCCTTCAAATCAACAAATTACAAAAGGATCCTCTTACTCAGATGAACCAAAGTTATAATAAAATAATCGTGGGCCCACACACACACACACACTTTCACACAGTCTCACGTGCGCGCTTTCCCCCCGCGTTGCAGGCCTGTAGCGTTGCTTGTGTGCGTTGTGGCCGTTAAAGCAAACTCAAAATTGGCCCCTTCACTCTAAAGAGCAAAAATAAAATAAAATCAATAATACCTGTAACAAGTCCCAAAGCTGTCCGTTGGGCTCAGCAAACGAGTGTTTCGCTCTCTTGGCTGCTCTCGTGAAATAGTCCGTGGCTCCGCGTGTCCCACGTAGCCAGAGGAACTCTGAACCTCACGGTGATTCAGAGCGCTATCTGGGTAGTCATCATGCTTTAAAATGACTGTCGTTATATCGAATTGCCTCAGACACGCAGCGCTAAACTGCCGTCTCGTCCCAAGAGATCGTGTATCTCACTCTCTCTCACCTATCGCGGCAAAACTGAAAGATGCTGTCTTCGTTTTGAAGTAACGTGGTATCAAACTCAACAAAACATTGGTCTTTCACACCACACTCCTAAACAGTAAAGTAACTTAGTCACAAATCACTTACTAACGGTTAGTTAGTAAAACAAAACAAACGACAATCTAGGAATATCAATCCGATTTGGATTTTTTCTTTCACCGCCTCTCCGCCTGTCATTTCTCTCGTTCCTTTCTCTCACACCCACCAACCACCGTCACGAATAGCTCTCTAGGAGGTGGGCTTTGCAAATCCCTTATCCAATAACACAAAAGAAATGATAAAACTTGCTTGTAAAAACCACATTGTCCAGCAAGTACATTTCAACCAAACAAAATAGCAAAACTAAATTTTAAAGAAACAGTCACATAGGCTGAGATTCATGAATTACATCAAACATAACAAAAAATAAGTACTCTACTTAAACTACATTCAAATGCTCAACTTCACCCAGGTTACACTCTTCCCCTTCTCAAAATCTCATGACCTCATGAGGCTATTAACTGCTGACTTAACTATGTCTGGTAGTTACTGTAGGTGAGGATATATTGAGGTTTTTTTCTTCACAACAGGCACATCGTGCTAATGGATGACACCAAACGGTGCTACAAGAATATCTCTTTTGAGACAGCCCCTCAACTCGTATGAGCATCCCTCCATAAGCAATGGATAAAGGCTGATCTGAAGGCTCTCCCAACTCATCATAGCTCAGCTTTACAACTGGTTTCACCTTTCGCTTTGGACGGCTTTCCATAGTGTTTATCTCCTTTCTAGGAGAATGTCTACGCTGACTCTCTTCAACATCTATTAACAGGTTCTCTCTTGAACCAGGAATTACATGGGACGAATTATCCTCCTCAATCTCTGTTCTTGGATTTTCTTCCATCATTTCTTCAGGAGGATGATTATTTTCAGGACCACGGGCTACAGCTTCCTCCTCTACTACTACAGGCTCAGGGAAATCTAAAGACAATGGTTTAGTCAATGTACTAATCCAATCAGGATTTGCATAATAGTACCCATTCTCTTCATCATCTTCAGAAGACACCTCCAAACTTGGATTCTCTGTTCCAGTTTCTTTCTCTCTTCTTAACTGCTCTTGCTGTGCAGTGTTTGCTCGGGTTACTGGAGGTTTTATCACTTCTCTTTCTGTATCAGGTTTCGGAAATCTCACATCATCTCCAATGGACAGTAAATGATCCCTATGAAGTGTTTTCACCCCTCCCATTCCTGTCTCTGGTTTTAGTTTGTACACTGGTAAGTTCTCTAGTTGCTCGGTCACGATATATGGTAAAGATTTCCATTTATCCTGCAACTTGTGCTTTCCTGTCAGAGCAAGATTCCTAATGAGAACTCGATCTCCTTTCTCCAAGTGCTGATGTTTCACTTTTTTGTCATAGTACCGTTTATTTCTCTGATGGCTTTTCAGAGATCTTTCTTCAGCCAACTGGTATGCTTTTTGCAGTTCACCTTTCATTCTTTGGACATACTGCAAGTGAGTTTTTCCTGCTTCCTCATCCAGTGGCAGGCCAAAACACAGATCAACTGGCAGTCTCGCTTCTCGTCCAAACAAGAGGTAATATGGGGAGTATCCAGTTGACTCATTTTTAGTGCAGTTGTATGCGTGCACCAACTGACTAATATGCTGGCTCCAACGGTTCTTTTGAGCTGGATCAAGGGTACCTAACATAGACAGCAGTGTCCTGTTAAACCTTTCAGGCTGAGGATCACCCTGTGGATGGTAAGGGGAGGTTCGGGACTTTCGAATACCCAGCATTCTGAACAGTTCTTTAATCAGACGACTTTCAAAGTCCCTTCCTTGATCAGAGTGTATTCTGGCCGGTAGACCATAATGCACAAAAAACTTTTCCCATAGAACTTTGGCAACAGTTAGGGCCTTCTGATCTTTTGTAGGAAATGCCTGGGCATATCTGGTAAAATGATCAGTTACGATCAGAACATTTGCGATTCCCCTGGAGTCAGGCTCAATTGAAAGAAAGTCAATGCACACCAAATCTAAGGGCCCATTGCTAGAGATTTGATTTAATGGTGAACATCTCTGAGGCAAAGTCTTTCGGGCAATACACCTGCCACAATTTTTCACATACAACTCAATGTCATTCGTCATTTTAGGCCAGTAGAACCTATCTTTCAGAAGTTCAGTTGTTTTTTCCACTCCGAGGTGTCCACTATCATCATGCAGAGACTTCATCACTTGAAAATGGTATGTATTAGGCAGCACCAACTGTGATTTTTCCCTTCCATCGTCATTTTTAGTCACCCGATATAGAAGCTGGTGTTTGATTATTAGTTTCTTCTCCTGCCTCTGCATCAATACCACATTTGTATCTGAACTTTTCGGCATGGAAAGTAAACTTCCTGACTCTACTGCTTTTTTCACAAGACCAATGACGGTGTCTTGCTCTTGAGCATTCCTAAACTCCTCAAATGTAACTCCAGCCATCTGATCAGGGCCAAGTTGCACAGGACACACATATAGCTGTGGAATGATCTGTGGAGGGACCCCAAGTTGATCAATCAACCTGACGGAAATCTCTGAACAACTGGTCATTTGACACACAGCTTTCACAGCTGACTCTGATACTGCTTTCCATCCATCCAAATCAACTGCACCTGTCGGGTATCGGGATAACACGTCAGCATCCAAATTATGCTTGCCTGGTTTATACTGTAAACTGAAGTCATAGGTAGCCAAGGCAGCTAACCATCTATGTCCAGTTGCAGTCAACTTAGCACTCGTCAAAACATATGTTAGAGGATTATTATCTGTTCGCACAGAGAACTTAGCGCCATACAGATAATCGTGGAATTTGTCCACAACAGCCCATTTCAGCGCAAGAAATTCCAGTTGGTGAATTGGATAGCGCTTCTCAGCAGCATTCAATTTTCTACTGGCATAGGCTACAGGTCTAAGTCCTCCAGGATATTCTTGATTTAGAACAGCCCCTAATCCCTTTAAACTGGCATCCACATGAAGGACATAGGGTTTTTCAGGATCAGCAAAGGCCAAGACTGGAGCATGGGTGAGACAATAGATAATGTTGTCAAATGCATTTGTGCACTCTTGATCCCAACGTTCTCCAAACGGGTCAGTTTCCCTGAAATACATCTTCCCTTCAGAAGTGACCTTCTTTTTCCCCTTCGCAGGCAAGTAACCTCTTGTCAGCTCTGTCAGAGGTCTCACAATGGCAGAATAGTTTTTAATGAACCTGCGGTAAAACCCACAGAAGCCCAGAAAGGATCTTAAGGTTTTCAGGTCTGTCGGCATCTTCCAGCTGGTAATTGCTTTTACCTTTTCAGGATCAGGCGATATTCCTTCAGCAGAAACAATATGCCCCACGTACTTAACTTGTGTCTGGCAGAACTGACATTTGTCAATTGAAACTTTCAACCCAGTCTCTTCCAGCCGATCTAGTACCCTCAGGAGTCGCTCTTCATGCTCTTCCAGCGTCCGACCAAATACAATGATGTCATCCAAATATACAATGACCTGCAGAAGGTGCATGTCTCCGACCGCTCTTTCCATTAACCGCTGAAACGTCGCTGGAGCTCCTGTGATTCCCTGCGGCATGCGTTCAAATTGATAGAACCCCAGCGGACAAATGAATGCGGTCTTTTCTTTGCTTTCTTCTGCCATCTTTATCTGGTAGTACCCACTGCGAAGGTCAAGGACAGAGAACCATTTGCTGCCAACAAGACAATCAAGGGCATCATCAATCCTTGGGGTGGTGTACTGGTCTGGAATTGTTCGTTGGTTAAGTGTCCTATAATCAATACACATCCTCACATTCCCATTCTTCTTGCGAGCTATAACAATGGGAGATGCGTAAGGGCTTCTCGATTCTGTAATAATACCTGCTGCAAGTAAATCTTTTATGTGCCTTCGAACGTCCTCAATGTCTGCAGGCGCAAGACGACGAGACCTCTCTCTAAAAGGTCTGGGATCATGCAGGTTTATGTGATGTTCAACCCCTTTTGCAATTCCTACATCCCATTCCTCAAAGGAAAACACATTTCCTCTGTCCGACAATTTCTGACTTAACCTTTTCTTCCATCCTTCTGGAACACTGGAGTTTCCAAAATTAAACAATTCTGGATTAATGGTAGTAGGAACAGTGTTACTCTTCTGAGCAACAGCCACTGTATCAGTCGAATACACTTGCGCAACTACAGTCCCAGGTGGAAGAGAGATGTCTCTAGAGGTCTCATTGTGTATTGGTACTCGAAGTTGATTCAACTTTTCCTCTTGTAAGGGTAAAACCACAGGAGGAATGAACAGTCCTGAAGGCAACTGATCCTCTGCAGAAGTTTCCACAAGGAAAATGTCCTTCTGTATGGGCTTCTCACACTCTACTTGACATATTGCTTGGAGTTCCCCTTTTGAAGGTACTGTCAGAGAACCGGGTCCCACCCACTTGACTCTTCCCTGTGAACAGTCAGCACTCTCTTTTGGTTTAGGTTTTTGCGGACAACACAGCTCCTGGTAAGGCGAACTGATCCTAAAGCTGTGAGCAATGTTGGAAGAACCAGTCTCTTCTGTTAGCGCCGCCAACCTTGTGAAAAAACTGGCATTTGTCCCAATTATCACTGGGACTGACTGGGGTCCTTGGGGCTCTGGACAGACCAATGCTAGAATGGAAATGGTTTCCTCCACTTTGGTACCGGAGGTGGGGAAAGAAGCATCAACCACAATATATCCCTTGTAAGGATAATTAGATGAACTGAGTCCCCATATAGATAGCCCATGAAGGGGTCGAATTGGCACATCAAGCAAGTATTTAGAATACCAAGAGTCAAACACAATAGTGACTTGGGATCCACTGTCCAAAAGAGCTCTACACGGATGTCCATTGAGCTTCAGGGACACTGTAGAGGTAGGCCCCACCAATCCTTTAGGGAGACATGCTGTTTCTAAGGCATCAATCTGGCTTTTCTTTGAAAAACAATCAGGTTGTCCTGCCTTACTGCTGTCATTTGGCGTTTCACTTCTTTCACTTTTAGCCTTCCTTAGTGAACGGACTAGCTTTTGGATCACTTTTGTGGGATTTTCAGGGGCTTGGCACCTAGTTGCGATGTGTCCATCTTCTCCACATCGATAGCAGAAGAAGTCTTCCTGAATCTGTCTAGACCTGCCTTTGGGTGGCATAGACCAAGTGCTGGGTGGTCTCTGAACTTGCTCTGGCGACTGGCTATGAGTTACACTCATAACACCAATCTTCTGCTGCAATTGCTTTATTTGATCTTTCAGAGATTTCACCTCCAAATCACGGTGGGTATCAACCTGTGTCTTTGAAGAAGTATGCCCAGACTCCAACATCACAGAAGCAGCTGACACATTTGGGGACCCTTGTACTAGCCTGGCTCTCAGATCCTTGATATCTGCTTTTAACTCTTTCACCACAGAAAAGCTAAGTTTCCCTTCGTCATGACACTGAACAGACTTTACAGTGGCTTTTATTTTCTTCCTGGCAGCTTCATTTTCCTCAGCTTCTCTGACCTCATTCAAAAGTGTCAAAAAGGTTGGCGGTTGATTTTTCCTCTCTCTAAGCCTCAGCTGCAGAAGCATTAGGTCTGACTCAACGGCCCCTCGAATTAGTTGCTCAACCCTAACTCGATCCAGCATTTGTGGAGACACTCCACCTTTCTGCACAACTTTGTTTAATGCTTTGTCCACTCTGCGCAGAAAATCTGATAAGGCTTCCCCAGAGCATTGTCTTAAAAGGCGAAAGGCAAAATACAAATCCTCTCCTGACTCCGACGTTCCAAAAGTAGTTTCTAGTGCTTCTATGTATTGTAAAACACTAGCTACAGGATTAGAGAATCGTACTGCCTTGATGATTTCGAGTGCCGGCCCTTTTAGGCTCTCTACTACCCTTCGTCTTTTCTCTCTTTCTGAGCACTCACACTCAGTAATCATCATTCGGGCTTGATCGACCCAGCCCTCCAATGTTTCTTCCCCTTGAGGTGTAGGCACAGTGCCAGAAAAAGTGCGTAATCTCCTATAGACATTATCACTGGGCGGTTTACCGGTTTTCTCTAACAGATCCCCCAACGCACGTATGATAGCTTCTGGAGAACTGGCACTTGGACCTGAAGGAGACACCAAACCTTGTAAATCAGTTAATGACTTTCCCTCTCCTACCAAAAACCTGGCAAGCTTCTCTTCAAAACCTCCAGAGGTAGGTACAGTTCTCTGGACTACAACAACTTTCCAGGGTTCTTCCCCTTTAGCAGACAACAGTTCAGTGGGAACAAGCTCAGGGTTAATGGTCTCACGACACTCGCACAACACCAGTTGTTTAAATGGGCTGGAACCTTCCTTGGTAGCTCTAACTCGCACTCTTCCCCAAGCTTTTACAGATTGTGTGACATCCTCAATATGTGCCACTTCCACCTCTGTTGACACTCCAACCAACAATATGGCATGAGTTTTATCAATCAGAACCTCTTCACACCAATTAGAGAGTTCTGCTTGGAAATCACAAGAGCTAGACAAATCCATCTTAAATTACAAAACAGTCAGTAAGAGGTAAAGTAGTTACGATACCAACAAGAGGAAATTTGAGTTCCCCGTACTGGCCACCATTTTATGTAACACCCTACTCAGACAGAAGGTTCTTCTTTTCAGAGATATTTAGAGTGATCACACGGGTTCTTTTATTTTGTGTCTCTCGACTAATTTTGGGAACTCTTCTTAAACTCAACTAACAATAGTCTGACCTCTTATTGATATGGAGCACAGAAATAAAACCATCAAAAAGAGTATTTAACAACACCACTACCACTGTTTAACATACAAACCAAAAGTAAGGAAATGAATCTGTTCTTTCACAATAAACAATTACACATTTTATTAAAAGTCCTTTGAATATAGAATGAAAATAAAAATATTCAAATAAGAAAAATTACAACTTCCCTAGGTTATCAAAACACTCCCCGAAATGTCACAAATGTCACTTGAATATTTCAAATGGCAAAATTGCCTATGTAGTTAGGTTTTTAATTACATTAAATTAACCCTTCAAATCAACAAATTACAAAAGGATCCTCTTACTCAGATGAACCAAAGTTATAATAAAATAATCGTGGGCCCACACACACACACACACTTTCACACAGTCTCACGTGCGCGCTTTCCCCCCGCGTTGCAGGCCTGTAGCGTTGCTTGTGTGCGTTGTGGCCGTTAAAGCAAACTCAAAATTGGCCCCTTCACTCTAAAGAGCAAAAATAAAATAAAATCAATAATACCTGTAACAAGTCCCAAAGCTGTCCGTTGGGCTCAGCAAACGAGTGTTTCGCTCTCTTGGCTGCTCTCGTGAAATAGTCCGTGGCTCCGCGTGTCCCACGTAGCCAGAGGAACTCTGAACCTCACGGTGATTCAGAGCGCTATCTGGGTAGTCATCATGCTTTAAAATGACTGTCGTTATATCGAATTGCCTCAGACACGCAGCGCTAAACTGCCGTCTCGTCCCAAGAGATCGTGTATCTCACTCTCTCTCACCTATCGCGGCAAAACTGAAAGATGCTGTCTTCGTTTTGAAGTAACGTGGTATCAAACTCAACAAAACATTGGTCTTTCACACCACACTCCTAAACAGTAAAGTAACTTAGTCACAAATCACTTACTAACGGTTAGTTAGTAAAACAAAACAAACGACAATCTAGGAATATCAATCCGATTTGGATTTTTTCTTTCACCGCCTCTCCGCCTGTCATTTCTCTCGTTCCTTTCTCTCACACCCACCAACCACCGTCACGAATAGCTCTCTAGGAGGTGGGCTTTGCAAATCCCTTATCCAATAACACAAAAGAAATGATAAAACTTGCTTGTAAAAACCACATTGTCCAGCAAGTACATTTCAACCAAACAAAATAGCAAAACTAAATTTTAAAGAAACAGTCACATAGGCTGAGATTCATGAATTACATCAAACATAACAAAAAATAAGTACTCTACTTAAACTACATTCAAATGCTCAACTTCACCCAGGTTACATATATAATAAAAGGAAATGTGCCTTCCAAAAAAAACATTCAATATCATTAATGTGTTGTATAAAGAAAATAAAAAGGACATAAGCAAATATAAATATTACAAATATGTGTTATAGACAAAGAAAGTTTGTAAAATGAACTTCAACTGTCAGAAGGACAGCTCATGAAGAACCAATCATGTACAGAAAGGAATGTTCAAATTCAGAGGAACAGTTCAGAAGAAACGTTAATAATAAAGATTGAGAAGATTGGATCAGTTGTGCTCCTTTTTTGGAATACTTGAATACTATTTTTTGTGGAATACTTGATGCGGCCCATCCTGACCCAGACTCTACCTCCAGCGGCCCCCAGTTAAGTTGAGTTTGAGACCCCTGCTCTACAGCGATCTGTCACGACACATTAAAGAGCCACAAAACGGTATTTATTGTTTAAATTTCTTTTAAAAAATGACCAAATTTGAAAGGTGAGACTTTGTTTAATATGTTTAATATCAAAAGTAACTGAAAAGAAACCTGGTCTGTCCTGTCTGTCAGACATAGCGACAGTAACTAAGGGGGGCGGGTCTTTGCGAAGGGTCAATTGTTGCTTAAATTTATAATAACCAGAAAAACCATCGCAAATATATTGTGGATATTCGAAATATCATAAAGCTCGAGCTCCTATGGCCTCGGAGAGCAGGCATACAACTTACATAACATATTTCAGCACTAATTACATCAGTCCACAAGTGACAGTTTCAAGTTTCAGTAACTGGAAAGACCAAGTAAAAGCATCTATGGTGATTCCAAGAGCCCGACAAAGACTTCTGGTTCATTTTAAGCAAAACATGTATATTGTTTCCAAAGAAATGTTGCACAAATGCCTCCTTTTCAGGGTATATATCAATTGTGGACAATGTAATGCTAAAAAAAGCAGCATTGAGAGGCAACTTACTTCTCTGGCAATGGTTTTGGTTCCAGCAACGCTCGCTGAAATTCCCGTTGATGGTGGTCTGTTTGCAGGTTATCGTTCCCTTGATGGTACCCGGGCAAATGTCTCCGCACTCCTGGTCATCCTTGTTTGCCACGATGTAGTTGTCCTCCATCGAGTCCGAGATCTTGGACCAGTCGAGAGTGGACAAATAACAGAGGTCGGGGTTCTTCTCGACGCGTACCGCCCCGCGCGTGATTTTGGTCAAGCTGTGGAGGCCGATCTCCTTCAGCTGGAACATTTCGAAAATGACCAGGGCATAGTTGAAGAAGAGGTTGTTGCCGCGAATGACGGTGAGGTTCGGGAAGAGGTCGCCGAGACTCTCCAGGCCGTAGACGCGGAAGAGGAGCAGGTAGTCCGTAACCACGACTAGCTTTGGGAAACTCAAGCCCCGGAAGTCCTCCGATCTGGTCTTGAACATGATCTGGATCTTCAGGTGGCCCTCGATCACCGTGCAGTTCTCGAGGACGCGCAGGTTGATCGGGTTGTTGTGGATGTCCGTGCTGAGGCAAACTGCAACAACAGAAAAAAACAAGTTATTAGCATGTGAAACTGTTTATTTGGACGCAATTGGCAAAATGCCAACATTATACGTCATGTCTGTTGCAATTTTTATATTGCCGCAATTAGAGATAACTGTGATTCACTGAGCATTTTAAAAACAACAAAGCCACTTGTAGAGTCCAGTGTTGATGTAGTTTATATTAAAGCGGTCTTAAGCTTCTTACATTTTCAACTTTATTTAGTGTGTAATGTTGCAGTTTGAGCATAAAAAAAGTCTGCAAAGTTACAAAGCACAAAGTCACTCCTGAGAGAGTTATTCTCTATAAGTGCACACTGTTTCTGAACTCCCCCCAGACAGCAACATAGTGTCGGCCCAGATCCGGGCCACATCCGGTACATGTGGATTCAGATGCGGGCCGGATCTGGGCCGACACTATGTTGCTGTCTGGGCCTGAAACGCCTCAATTCTTGTACAATGAATGTACACGTCACAATATTCCTCATTTAAATAATTCCCAATTGACCCTTCGCAGGGAGCTCAGGGTATATGCAGGAATCTTGAAGTTAATTTTAATACCTTTTCAAGACTTTTTCAAGACCTTCTCAATATTTTTTAATACCTCACCGCCACTTCAAGCTGTAACCATTTACATCAGTGATACTTTTAACTTAACAGTTTTAGTTTGTGATCAAGACTATAGACCACTCTGATTAAAAAAAAAAATCAAATAGGCTGGGATAGTAAATCAAAGCAAAGTTTATTAAAAAACAAAACAAAACTTTGCTCCACCCTCAACAACAATCATGCTGACATGTGCCTCAGTTCTTAGTTTTTTTTAATAAAAATGACTAAATTCACACACTTTTACAATGTTTTTGGGACTCAAACTGTTGGACAGCTAATTCAGAAAAAATTAGGGCTGTAGCGATACACTAATCTCACGATACGATACGATACGATATATAACACGATCGATATTCAGCCAACGATACGATTCGATATAATTCGATACACTTACATCATTTTCTGAAAGATTTAAAGGGGACAGAGTGATTTTGGTGGCATCTTGTGTTTAATTTACTTGGATTGAATTAATTGAACTGAAAACTAAAAACATCAATTACACAATATATGTATCTGACTGGACAGAGCTACAGCTTGCAAATGCTGGACAAAATGAATCAAAGATGTGTTAATAAAATTAGTTCCATTTATTGAAACAGTGCAAACTGTAGCTTACAAGCCTTTGAAAAGTAAATAAAGTGCAGTATTGCAATTAACAATGGAGAGTTAAAAAGTGCAAATAAAGATTTGAGAAAAAAGGTTTTATAAAAAGATAAACCTCACATATTTCAGCCTTTAAATCATTTTTATAAAAAGAATGAGTCAAAAAAGATAAATTACAGACATTTACAATGCACATTAGCGTATCTTTTATTATTAATAGTAGAATTAGGTCCGATTTTCCCGTAGCGTCTGTCGTTGCTAAGCAACCGTGAACTGCGCTCTCCACAACGACAAAGAAGTTTTAGTAGCTAATGGATTTCCACCACCGAAAAACGCTTGCTGTAGCTCTGCTACTACAAGATTTATCTACGGAGAAGAGAAAAACACCCGTAGTGTTTCATGTTGACTGAGCTTTCAATGTTGTTACGGAAAGGGTGAAGCTGACTGGTTGTTTCTTGTCACATGAACTGCTGTAAAGTTGAGGTGTTTTCATCTCGCTGCGCCTGGGAAAAATGAGCGCGCTTACCGCGCGCCTACATTTGAAATAACGAACTTGAGCGCGCAAAAGACGCGATATGTGAACGGCCCCTTGACGAGCTAAGGTAAACATGGGGGATTTCAATGGGACTTGTGTATCGATACTCGCGGCTTAAAAATCAATACTATCTTGGGGGAAAAAATATCGATTTATATCGCAGAATCGATAAAATTGCTTAGCTCTAGAAAAAATACTTTCAAAATGTAAGACTTTATAAAGCCGTGATAAGACTTTTTAATACTTTTTAAGGGTCTTAATTTTCCCAAAATTGATTTATCACCTTTTAATGCTTTTCAAGACCCCGCGGATACCCTGGAGCTTGATTGACAGGTGATCTGACCAATCATACTTCGCCATCCGCCATTTTGTCCGACAAAGCAGTCAGGAGAGTTAGCAGATTAACATGGGAGGATTTGAACTTGAAAAACGGAGTGTAGGCTACTGACGCCTTTCCGCGGTTGAAACAACATTCCTTCTTATGTTCATTTCATGTTTATTTGATTCTATAAATGAACTAGAAGGAAGAGATGATCGGTTCACGAGCAGCTTTAACTGATGCATACAGCGATCTGTCAGACAGTGACACATTAAAGAGCCACAAAACGGTATTTATTGTTTAAATTTCTTTTTAAAAATGACCAAATTTGAATGGTGAGACTAATATGTTTAATATTAAAAGTAACCAAAAAGTAAGCTGGTCTGTCCTGTCTGTCAGCGTGTTGTCAGTCTCCAAATTCAGCAAGCAAAACACAAACTTTTCAAGATTCAGGTGTTTCCTTCAGAGTAAAGTATAAATAGAAAATGCAGAAACATCTCCAAGTCATATTATACTAAAAAAATAAGAAATTACATTTCACATAAAGAAAGTTTTATTTGTTAAACTCTTTTTACCACACGGTAAAAATTACAATAATAAAATGGTTTGTTTGAAGTTGAAAATAATATATATTATAAACAGTAAAACAAATAGTAACATTATGTCAACAATATTTAAAATTTGATATAATATACAAGTTGTTTTGCAAGATAATGAGAATCATTCACATTGAGGTAATGAGAATTGGCGTGGAAAATTTGCTTAATTTTCATGAAAACAATCCTAAAAAAATAGGCCTAAAAATATAATTGAAATTAAAAGAATGGGGGGATAAAAATATAACTATAAAACAAATAATATCTTGTTACAATCTGGTGCCAAAGCTAAAGGACTTCCAGCAAATAGTCAGCAAAATTGAACTATTCCACACACAAATTTGTTGAAATATTCTACCTTTCCCACAATGATGATGATGTATGAAATTATGTAATGATAAATGAAAGTTTGTGTTCAACCACATATTACATCTGTGTTTTATATTCAATTCAAACTGATGTTATTATTAAAGCGTTTGAATTCGCCACAGTATTAATAACATCGCTGCAAGATCTAATGAGAAGCATTTAAACTTGGCGCTGAATTCTCTGTTATAACAATATATATCAGATTAAATAGTGCTAACATGGAGAGACCAGGAGAAGCATTGTCCCATGAACGAACACGTTATAGAAGGCTTTCCAATCCACAAATCACCAACATTCACCATGGATTTAATTTAGTAACTAACTGTAACCATGGTATGGTGGCAGAAATAGTCAAATGTTTTTACATTATTCATTTCAGGGTTCGTACTACCTTTTGAGAGTGAGATTCAAGGGCTTTTTCCAGCCCTTTAAAGCTCTAAATAATATGATCAAATTTAAATGTTATTTTTAATGTGATGACAAAAAACATTTGTTCATCCTTCATAGATTGTCCCCATCTGTAAAACTTAAAATTTCAATATGTAGAATAACTAACACTTGTTTGCAGATATAGAATCACTATTATACAATATGAAATCAAGAAATACATTTTTGTCAAAGCTTGACACTTTTTTGTGCTGAAGTATGAAAATCAAACTTTCTTCATACTCAAGACTGAATTACACAAAGCAAAAGAGCGCTCCTTTTATAATCACTGAAGCTGTCGGTCAGTTCAGTGTGATACTATAGAAGAACAAATGGTACATTTAATAAGAGTACAATATTAAAACATTTCCTTATAAAATGTGTTTTTTTCTAGGTTACTGATGTTAAAGGGGTCATATAATGCCATTTTCATACAAGTTAATTTGATTCTTTAGGGTCTAAATTAAAAGTTTGTATACTTTAATTAAAAATTATCATTAGTATTGTAAGAAAACACTCATTTTACCTGGTCAAAAACAGCTGTTTTCAGCACGCCGTTTCAGTGCATATGCCTTTAAATGATAATGAGCTTCGCTGACCCCGCCCCTCTGTTCTGCGGGCGTTTTGACACAACCAGAGCCGTTAACGGCTCTGGACACAACGCACGTGGAGTGTTTCCTTGACAACATTTGAGGGGATATTTTAGAGAAAGAATGGCAGCGGGAGTTTCTGAGGATACATCTGTGCAACCTTATCAGTTTGAACCGGAGTCGGACCCAGAACAAGATGACAGCCGCAAAGAAGTTCGACAATTAAGGCTCGAACAGGACGTTTCTGAATGGTTGGTTAACATAATGTCACTTTGATCTATCTTTGTTTACTGGCAGGGTAGAGTAACTTACTGATACGTACTCAGTTTGTAATAGCACAATAACCATAACACGTTGTTCATTATAAACGTGGGATTATGAATTATATTGAGAACGTTGTACATAGAAAACATGCCGTATATACGTTACGTGTAAACCTTAGCCGCATTCATCGTGAAGCGATTTGCAAAGATTAATATAAAGGTTAATAACATTTTACACTTACTTTTTCTGGAGGTGCAGCAGTGACATGAATAGTTGGTAACGATTCTTTATTCAGGAGCAGCTTCTTAGCAAAACCAGATTTATAAGTTACTTCCCTCATTTATAAAGCATTCTGGTGAGAAAAGATTCGCGAATCGCGCAAACCTGAAAGCATTGACGTTGCTCGTGGTGGGAATATTCCCTTCGAAAACAAAACTCAGTCATTGAGTCTTCAGCGGATCGGATTTAGGAACATCAAAATGTCAGCTGTGTTCCTTATTACACCCAATAACCGAACACCACACAATCGCTTAGACGCCATTCTGCTCCAGTGTAAACAATGACGGACTATGATGACAGCTCGCTCAGGGCAGGTGTGTGTTGAAGCGCTGCTGTCAATCAACAATCGTGGGAGGGGCGTCCGTTTTAGTGACGTCAATAAAACGAACGGCTCGATTTGAGGCAGGGGAATACATATAAGGAGATTAAAACAAAACAACTGGATGGATTTTTATCATTATATGATAATTGTGTACAGGCACCAGGGCCGTAGCTAGAGGATTCGGGGCCCCCTGAAAAAATATTGATGTGGGCCCCCACCACCCTCCACCAATATCATATACTGTACAATAGATGAACATGGAGGCCCACATATAACAGAAGATGGTGATGTTGTTGTGAAACCTTAATTTTAAAAGTTAAATGTTTATATAAAAATTACAACTAATAAAAACTAACAAAAAGCAAGAAATTGTTAAATAATAATAAAACCAATTTTTAAAAAGTAATATTTTTTTCCCCCATCAGTCTGTTATAATTCATAAATCAAAAAGTAAACATTTAGAAATTGACAAGAATGCAGTCTAATTAAAAAAATAAAACCATATTGCCTTATTTTTTAATAAAGATAATATGGAACTGGTAATATTATTAAATAAAGCGAATACATTTATTCATCCAAGTGCAGTGTGTTGAATTCGTGTTTTCTCGATGTTTTAAATATCATCAGCCGGCAGGTCAGATGCATAATGCAATGCGTCGTGACTCGTGTAATTTTTTTAAAACTCTATTTACAATAGTGTAAAAAGACAGGAATTTAGACCACGTAATCATTCGGTCTATTGTGGCGCGCACCGATAATAAAAAAATGACTGTACACGGCAGACTGTAGACGAAAGTTTTCTAATTCCCAGCGAAATAACAATACATAACCGGTCTTTAAGAACGTCTTGATCGACTGGGATACAACCACTCTCCTTGCCTCTCTCTCCGTCTTTTCCTGGCATTTCTGGTACCTGATTTCTGTTTTCTTTTCCCCGACATTTTTCAGTCAGTCAGTCTCCTGCTCTTCCACCAAGTTCATCGTTAACTTCAGGCTGCCGCCTCAACTCTGATTGGTTCTGTTCACGAGCTGGGGCGGGACTTACACTTTTATTGGGTCCATCTTGTCACTGACTCTGACTGAATAATTAATAAATACTTTAGGTCGGACTAAACCATTTTTATGGAGGTAAGAGAAGCAGATATTTGGAAAAATATTTACCCAAATTCCACGTTTTTGTGGTTTTCATTTAAATCTCAGGCATACAACTAATATAAATATTAGAATTATTCATACAACAGGGGCCTAAATAGTATAACTGCTGGATTTTGTGGGGCCCCCTGGGCAGCGGGGGCCCCTATAATTGTCACCGACTTTCACCCCACTAGCGACGGCCCTGACAGGCACTGCCAACACACATTTCAGTACAATCAGCACATTTCAGCACCGTCCTTCGGATGAGACGTTAAACCGAGGTCCTGACTCTCTGTGGTCATTAAAAATCCCAGGATGTCTTTCGAAAGAGTAGGGGTGTAACCCCGGCATCCTGGCCAAATTTGCCCAGTGGCCTCTGTCCATCATGGCCTCCTAATAATCCCCATATATATATATACACTGATTGGCTTCATCACTCTGTCTCCTCTCCACCAGTAAGCTGGTGTGTGGTGGGCGTTCTGGCGCACTATGGCTGCCGTCGCACCATCCAAGTGGATGCTGCACATTGGTGGTGGTTGAGGAGATTCCCCCTTCCATGTGAAGCGCTTTGAGTGCCTAGAAAAAGCGCTATATAAATGTAATGAATTATTATTATAATTACAATCAACTTGAAAAAGTGCATGTACCATTATATGACCCCTTTAATAAAACATGATGTTCATTTTATCGGCATCTTAAAGGTGCTTTATGTAACTTTTTCACTCTACTAAGGCATAAAAATACCATATGTTTGCATATATTGAGGAAACATGCTAAGTTCACACTCGTTTATCTGAAAAACACTTCTACAGCCAGTTATTTTACTTTGAAATGGGCATTTCCAGGCTGGAATGTTTGTTATTGTTTTGGTCTGTGATATATTCAATCCAATTTTTATTGTCCATTGCGCTCGTTCCTGTTGCGTGTGCTCAAACTGGCAACCCGTGTGAGCGTCCAGTCTGAGGAGCAAGTGGCGGGAGAAATGACCATCTCCGATATTTTGAATTCGACTGCAGTTCCTATTTCGACCACTAGTTGTCATTCTTACATACTGCACCTTTAACTCAAGCTTAATGCTTTACTGTCAAATGTGCATTTCCAAGAAATAAACGCAATATTATTAGTAACTGCACTTATAATTAATGCAAAACAATTTATTAAAATACCTTTATGATTAAAAATCCCAATAAAGCGCTAACAAATGAGGTGCTAGCACCACCATCTGTAGAACTGAACTTAGTGCTGGTCTCAAATGTTAGTCTGGAGCCCTGGAAGCGCTTAGATCTGAATGAGGACAAGGTTACATTTTATTGAGTTGGTCAACATTTCCAAGGTCGGCTGTAAACAGATATGGAGCTTGTTTGTGTAATAGCATGAGACCTCGTGCGCTTGTCTGTTCACACACTTTCCAAACTTCCCCTTTTCTTGTTCGCTAAACAACTAAAACTGCTCTTCATCCATATGGAGAGAGGGAAGCGTCCTGCCTCAGCCTGACTGAAAGCGGACACCTAGCCGTCATTTAGGACCCTGATTTATAGGTATCACCGCAGTGACATCAGGTTTTAAGTTGCTGCCTGTTTACGCCACGCTCTGGGAATTAACAGGGGGGCTTTTTAGATGCCGAAAATAAGCTGCAGCTGGTCTAGTAATGCTTACTGGGTAATGTGCGACGAAATAATGACAAACTTAATTTAAGCGCAGAAACAGATGGAGCTAATCGACAACAACTCCGAAACAGCATAACAGTTGAGCAAAACTGTATCGCTGTCGTACATGAAATATAAGATCTGCAGTATATACAGGTCACCAGCTAAAATACTTTACAGTCATAGAAAGCAAGCACGCTCATTTTCCTCAGCTGTAGGCAAAGGCAAGCGCGTTTTAAACCAGTGCTTCTCCTGAGAGACTAGCGCTAAATTAATCCCCTATCTTAGCACCATCTACTGTTTTGGAAAAGGAAGTTGCTCAACTGCATTTGTGAGAAAATCTGCCTGGACGCATTTGTGAGAAAATTGAGCTGAGAGATCTCATAAAAGCCACAATCATAATAACAGACATATGCATTTGCATGCACTAGATTTGGTATTTGTTCAAAGGTTACATGCAATTTGTAGGATGGTTTGTATTTATTTGTGAGATATCTAGGCTCATTTATTTATATTTGCAAAACACAATACATAGGCCTATTTGTTACTCCACAGCAGGGACGTGCACAGACATTTTGAGGGGCAGGGGCTCAAGTGAAAAAAAGGGCACTTTAACTTTTTTTTAAACAAAAAAGTATATATATTAACACAACTCTGACTTTTTAAAAAATTTATTAAAAAGGTTAATTAATTTTATCTATGTCTACAAAATAATCAGTTCACACAGAAACCATGGTCTCCTTAGTATTCATATGAGCAGCAAAGGAAACCATGCCACAATGTGCATGTTTTCTACACTGTAAAAAGTAATAAGTTGACTTTACTAAGAAAAGCTGTGAAAACTGATTGCCTCAAATTTTTCAAGCAAATTAGGTCATAAGTTTTGACTTGATACTACTGTCTACTTCTTTGTAGAGTTAACTTGTGTATTTGTAGAGGTTACCATAAAACTTGAGTACAGGTAAATTAATAAACTCAAGTTTAGGCAACTTACAGATTTAAGTTGAGATTTGTAAGCAGAACTTAAACAAAACAGTTAATTTAACATGTCTGCTTGTTCATTTTACTAGAGGAATGTGTGGAAACTGATTGCCTTAAATTTCTCAAGCAAGTTGTACTCAAAATTCTAAGTTGAAAATACAAAGACAGACAACACATTTGGCAAAACACTAGAATGTTTATTTGTTCAACAATAATAATGTTAAAACATTACTGGCCCGCCAACAACATTTTAGAAATAAAGCACAATGCACTCAAGAAAAAACAAAAAAAACTAAAGACAATAAAGACATCAATGTTTCTTTGTTTTTAACATCTTTACAATGTTTCAACAGTGGTTGAAAGCAGAGCGTTTAAGTCACAGAGTTTGGTACAGAATGCCTTTCCTACTACAGTTCTCTTTAAAATTCTCTTCTTATAAAACTCTATTCTAAAACCAAACAAGTAAACTTGAAATTCAAAACATCCTGTTAAATATGGATATTTTTATATTTTTTCATTTTCAACAATTGGAAAACACTGACGTATCTGTAAAACAGTACTGAACAATTTTCTTTAGAGTTCTCTTAAAGGAACACTCCACCGTTTTTTCATATTAAACTATGTTATTCCCTTAACTAAGACGAGTTGATACATAGGCCTACCTCTCTCGTCTCAGTGCGTGCACTCAATCGCTCTGGCGCGTCGCGACACTTTGATAGCACTTAGCTTAGCCCAGTTCATTCATTAGGACTCAAACAGAGAAGCGACCAAACACCTCCACGTTTTCCCTATTTAAATACAGTTACACGAGTAGTTACACGACCGAGAATGGTGTAAGATGATTACACCAGTGTAAAATGGATAACTATAATGTATGGCTGAATAGCACTTGAGAGCACTTCGACTCGGTGCAGTAATATCATCACTCCTAAAAAATCCTCTCATCATCAGGAGTGATGATATTACTGCGCCAAGTCGAAGTGCTCTCAAGTGCTATTCCGCCATACATTATAGTTATCCATTTTACACGCTTAGAAAAGCGCCACGTTTTATTTTGTGTCACCATACTTGGTCGAGTTACACTACTCGTGTAACTGTATTTAAATAGGGAAAACGTGGAGGTGTTTGGTCGCTTTTCTGTTTGGATCCTAATGAATTAACTGGGCTAAGCTAAGTGCTAACAAAGTGTCTAGCGCGCCAGAGCGATTGAGTGCACACACTGAGACGAGAGAGGTATGTATCAACTCGTCTTAGTTAAGGGAATAACATAGTTTAATATGATAAAAAAAGGCGGAGTGTTCCTTTAAAGACAGCTCTATTCACTCAAAGCATCATGGCTATGATCTATTACTGCATCAGGCGATTTTTCAGTGATTGGATTTTAGGTTTGAGTGACTTGTGGCCAAGGGACAAAATCACTCTCTGTATGAAGTCGAATGTGCTCTTCAGTGCTGCAGGTTTCGAGCATAAATTAGTCCAAAGAGCAAACACATTGCTTGTGGAAGATTTTCAAGATCATCCACAACCACTGTACCTTCCAGAACGATTGCTGTTGTTGACGCATCAAGATGCAGGGAGTAGGGTACGGCAGCGGTTGCAGACGACTCGGGAATCACTGTCAGAATACCTATTTCAATGTTGGACATATCTTCATTGTCATCAGTCCTAAAAATGGGAATAGCATATAACAAAAATGAGGTCAAAGAAAGCCACAAAACATATTTTAAAGGAACACTCCCACCGTTTTTTCATATTAAACTATGTTATTCCCTTTACTAAGACGAGTTGATACATACCTCTCTCATCTCAGTGCGTGCATTCAATCGCTCTGACGCGCGGAGACACTTTGTTAGCATTTAGCTTAGCCCAGTTCATTCATTAGGATCCAAACAGAGATGAAGTTAGAAGCGACCAAACACCTCCACGTTTTCCCTATTTAAATACAGTTACACGACCAAGTAAGGTGACACAAAATAAAACGTGGCGCTTTTCTAAGCGGGTAAAATGGATAACTATAATGTATGGCGGAATAGTACTTGGACTCTGTGCAGTAATATCATCACTCCTGAAAAATGATATTACTGCGCTGAGTTGAAGTGCTCTCAAGTGCTATTCCGCCATACATTAGTTATCCATTTTACCCGCTTAGAAAAGAACCACGTTTTATTTTGTGTCATCATACTTGGTCGTGTAACTACTCGTCTAACTGTATTTAAATAGGGAAAACGTGGAGGTTTTTGGTCGCTTCTAACTTCATCTCTGTTTGAATCCTAATGAATGAACTGGGCTAAGCTAAGTGCTAACAAAGTGTCTGCGCGCGCCAGAGCGATTGAGTGCATGCACTGAGACGAGAGAGGAATGTATCAACTCGTCTTAGTAAAGGGAATAACAGTTTAATATGGAAAAACGGTGAAGTGTTGCTTTAAAGGGATAGTTCACCTAAAAATGAAAATCTTGTCATAATTTACTCACCCTCAAGTTGTTCTAAACCTGCATGAGTTTTTTTTCATCTGTTGAACTGAAAAGAAGATATTTTGATGAATGTTGTTAACCAGACAGTTGAGAGTAGCCATTGACTTCCATAGTTAGAAAAAATACTATGGAAGTCAATGGGTAAACTAAACTGTTTCATTACCGACATTCTTCGAAACATATTATTTTGTGTTCAACAGAAGAAAGAAACTCATACAGGTTTGGAACAACATAAGGGTGAGTAAATTACAGAATTTTTATTTTTGGGTGAACTATCCCTTTAAGAGCACATACTCATTAAAATGTGAAACAAACAAATAAATAAAACGTATCTTTCACTTTCTTTTCTCTAACCCTTACTTTGTTTCAATGTCCTGACTGTTTTTCTTGCCTTCATAACTCTTCTTGCCAGATATCAACTGTTTGAAGAACAGTTTGCCTGTTAAATAAGAATCACATCAGAGAAAAAAATACTTACAAAACATGTCTTGTAAAAATCGGTGGGGTCCTCTCCGAGAAGGAGTGGTAGGCCATGAAGAACGGGTGTTTGTTCCGCATTGATGTTGGATTTCTGCAAAGTTATAAAAATGTATATTGAATAGCGCTCGACACTAGCACAACACAGAGCAAAAAAACAACAGCAAAAGCAACATTTGTTTTGCTATCGAAACATAATTGCGATGAGCTTACGTCATTTTAATCTGCTGCAGCCAATGTCTCCACATTAAGTCTTGAAGTTATTGGTGAAACGTTGAGTGAATCTGTCACAAAATAAAAAGACAAAATAAGCTAATACCTGCTTGTTAGTTACACTATTTTAATTAATGCATCGTGTTGTTAATTTCCATGTGAACGACACGTGAGCATCGAACTTTCTAGACAGAATGAAAGTAACGTTAGGCCGCACAGCCAGGATTTACATATTATTATTGATAATCCCCGAACTTATAAACGATTAACACAGCTTACAAACTGTACATAAAACAGTGTTCAGTAAAAATCGATTTTTGCAACCTAACGTTAGCTAGTAAGCCACTTGTCTCAACTGGTCTCATAGGCTTGTTGCATAAACAGAACGTTCGATATTTCCGGGTTGTCACGGTAGGCCGCACAACTTCCGGTTACGTTGACGTTATCTCCTCTCAGAGAGAGCGAGAGAGTGATAGTTTAGTTAGACGGCAATTATGAGTTTCTCAAGACTAAAAGAAAAACGAATTAAATTACAGCGTCAATCCAGACGAACGTCTTTACACTGTTGTGTGCCGATATGTGGAAATTCGTCGAAATACAATGGAACGATTAGTTTTCATCGCTTCCCTGTGGATCTTGAGGTGAGATCAAAGTGGCTAGTCAAGATCCGCAGGGATAGCTTCACTCCAACTGAATGCACTCGAGTCTGCAGTTGTCATTTCCTTTTTGAGGATTTTGTAACGACGACTGGAGGGGAGAAACGACTAAAGAAAGGCAGTGTCCCTTGTTTGTTTGCCTGGAATGAGTTCAGCGTCCCGGCACCTCGGCTTAATGTCTGGCAACGTCGGCCAAGGCCTCCTTCCCCTGACCTACCGATGGCGTCTGACAACGAGGTGGTCACAGAGATGGAAGTTGTACATCGTGATCACGCCTACTGTGTCACCCCCACTACTGCACTTGTCACACATCATCTGGCAGATGAAAACGAAGCCCTGAGGAGAAAGGTAGAGGAGCTCCAACAACAAGTCCAATCACTGCAACTGCTGTCTCGGTTTGGACTCCAACACCTCCAAGGATCTGATGAGGATATTCGTTTTTACACAAGGTTGGTCCATGCTATTATGCAATTGTATGTAGTAGCTAACTCTATGTGTGTCTGGGTTGCAGTGGGGGTTATAGTACTGAAAATCTATACTAAAGTTAAAGTACAATTACTCCCTAAAAAATGTACTCGAGTAAAAGTAAAATTTCCTTTTTGAGAAACTGAAGTAAAATTTAAAAAAGTATGTTGTTCCATCAATAATATGTCAGTCATCATTTTGTATTATTATGAACATAAAGTTCTAAAGTGATTATAATTTCATTGCAGATTTGCATCATACAAGCATTTCCAGGCCTTTTGGCAATTGGTGGAGCCTGCTGCAACAACTAAAATGGTACGGATCACCAGTGTCCATGCTGCCTCCAAAGAACCTAGCCTTCTGAGACCATCAGTAAGTTATGTTGTTAGTCTTAACATTTGTTACAGTTTACTTGACATATCTTGACTGTCAAAGGCTCCATTATTAATCAAGGGTGTTTTCAGATGATTTGTTAGGGCAACACACATTAATACTACAGTACAAGTGATTTCTAGTGTGTTGTGTGTTTTTGTTTTTTAACAGAGACTAGCACCGATAGATGAGTTACTGCTTTTCTTGATGCACCTTTCTGTGGGCCTGCATTTGAGGGACCTAGCCAAACGCTTCAACATCCATACCACCACAGCAAGCAGAATAATTACATCGTGGACACATTTCCTCTATTATCTACTGGGTTCCATCCGCCTGTGGATACCACCAGAGGAATTAAAGGCTCATCTACCACCTGAGTTTGCTTTGTTCCCAGACACACAAGTGGTGCTTGACTGCACAGAAATCTTTTGCCAAACTCCCTCTTCTCTTCTTTTGCACAGCGAAGTCTACTCCCCATACAAGTCACACACCACTTTCAAGGCCATGATTGGCATTGCACCTCATGGTCCCATCACCTTTGTGTCACCTCTGTATGCAGGTTCCATGAGTGACCGGGAAATTTTTAAGCAGTCAGGAATAGCCAAACTCCTCACACCAGAGATGGCCATTATGGTTGACAAAGGCTTTCTTGTGGACAATCTCTTCTCTGGAAAGGTTTACCGACCTGCTTTCCTTGCAAGAAACAAACAGATGACCAAAGAGGATGTCCAGCAGACACAGTCTATTGCCCGTGTGAGAGTGCATGTTGAGAGGTGCATCAGGCGAGTAAAAGAGAACAAACTGTTTGATAAAGTCATTCCTCTGTCAGTGTGTGGGAGCATTGACCAGTTGTTCACCGTCGCTTGTCTCTTGGTGAATTACCAGAATGGACCACTGGTTAAGGCATGGGCAACACAGAAATGAATGGACTAGAATTTTTATGAATCAGTTTACAATCAGTTCCAATTTCTTTGTTCAAGTTTTATTGTTAATTTTTACGAATCTATACAAAACTTGAACTGATACTGTATGTTGTATGTTTACAAACATACACAAATGTAGAGATGTTATTGTTCATTTTTACAAATCTATATATATCTTTGTAAATGCACTCACACACTCTCTCACACACATACTTGCTCATTTGTTATTGCTGTTCAGTTCATTCCATTTTGATGGTCATGTATTTTTACCCAACATGTAATATAATTGTTCATTTCTGTTCATTTTTGTTCTGTTACAGTTAGTAATAGATGATTGAAATAAATAACATCTTAAGAGTCCAACATTTCTCTTTGTAACACTTTGTTCAGATTTGATTCTAAGCATAATGTAAAATTATTGAGAAACGTTTTTTTTGTAGTTTTTTTCTGTACAAAAAATGCTAAATTTTGACATTTTTTTTAAACATTTTATAACATTTAGATATGAATCCAACTTGTGAAAATATATCTTTCAGGTAGTCAAATAGTATAATGGAGCCATGTAGCTGTAATGTTTCAGGCAGCAAACTTAAAGTTTAATATTCAAACAATCCAACAATCGAAACAAGTGTGTATGAACACAAACAATAACCGGCCAGTGAACAGAGAAACAGGGGGAGCTTAAATACACAGAGATAATGACAAAGACAACAGGTGACGATGATGAGTGAAACACAGGTGAAGGCGGGGATGACAACGATGATGAACAGGTGATGATGATGACGGAGGATACTGGGAAGTGTAGTACAGATGAAGACAGACAGTGAATGTGACAATAGCCATCTAGTGGTTAAATTGATTTTTCAAAAATGGGCATAAATGTTACATTAAACCATTTAAAATTATCCATGTTATCCCCATGAATGAAAGTTAGATATCTGGGTCTTTTATAAAGTGAAATTTGCATAAAATACTGTTGTTGTTTTTTTGTTAAAAGCCTATTTAAATAAATATTTTTTAATCTATTCATAGAAATTTACAAGATATTATAAATCCTCCCAAAACTACACAAATGTTGAGGAAAAACATTAACAAACAGAGTAAAATTGCATTTGTAAAAACATTTTTATAATCCTGTTACAAAATTAAATGTTATTGTCTGGGGTATCTGAAGACCCCAAAGATCACAAGTGACAACATAAATGAGGGTTAAACTGATATGTTGTTTGTTTACAAACATTCACAATTTAATAAATACATACAAAAATAGAACTGATTTACTGTAAATTATTCTAAGAGTAACAGTAAATAGTAACAGTATCTATTTCAAACACACAGCCATGTAAAAATAAAAAAAGAAGTGATCCCCCTTCTCCCTAATGATTTGTGCAACCTCTGCATCTTTGTAGATTCTTTGGATGACCATGTCATCCTCTGCAAACACCACAAAGTCACACCACTCCATTCCACTTATTAGAAGCTGGCCTTGGACCTGCCAGTAGTAGCTGTGCTGCCGTTTTAATTGCATTGTGTTGCCATGCAACTTCAAGTACTTGCAATCAACATAGCTCTTGCAATTTGGACATTTAATCTCAACCAAACCATAGGGAGGGTTTTCGGTTGGGTCAAATACAACCCCGTCAGGAGAAGACCCTAACCAGGGGGCATCAGGGTGGATGATAAACCCACAAGGCCAATAGTTTGTGTTCTTGATCCTGCAGTACTCCTCAATGGCAACAGGTTCAAGTACCAGGCCCCTCTTCATGGCAGCAGTTTGAACAGTGCCCTTCCAAATCCTCTGAGCGAGCTGCTGTGCTGTACTCTCACCTCGAACATGGCACAACTCTCTAAAGTGTGAGGACGTTATTCGTGGTCGACGAACCTGATGCCACTCTGCAGACAAGCTCTGGTCCCGTGTGGAAGCCTCCACCTGTCTGGCCATTTCAATACTTGTCTGGAGGGAGACCAGATGAAGTTGTTGTTGTTCACTGCAAACAAATTGACAGGTTGTAGGCTCCAACCTGTAATCAGCCAACGGCAGAAGTGGAGGTGGAGGTGCATCTGAGTGCAACTGGATGGTCCTGGTGGGTGCTACTGGGTGCTGAGAGGCGATGGCACTTCCCTCCTGCACTTCCCCTAGTGCTGACTGGACTAACGGAACATCAGAACTAATGGCCATGGTGGTGATGAGTGGTGCCAAGGTCGCAGGGAAATCACTATACACCTCAGCCACTTTGAGCATGTCCACATCTGGCAGTTCTCCCCTCAGTGCTTTGTAAAGTGTGCTCCTGTGTACATGGTAACATGCTGTGTTTCAGATGTGTTTATTTTCATATTTAAATCATGTTTTATCTAAATTATAGAAATAACATAAAACATTATTACCTTACACCATTTCCAACCGTCTTTTGCTTGGGTTTGGCTGCCAACACGACCATGTCTCTGACCCGGCCTGGCTTCACACCCTGTTGATAGTAATGGTCTTTAATGAAAGCAAGCTTTGCACACATACCAATTCAGCTGACTGACTACACTATGAAACAGTGTGGTAAATAATGCTCTCAGACTTACCATAGACCTTGGCTTGTGCCAGCGTTGCTCTGTTTCAGTGCAACTAAGGACAGGGGGTACAGCACTGATCTGAAGCTGCGAGAAGTGTGCTGTCTGATAGAGCAGTGCAACATTGTGATTGCACAGTGCCTTACCAGCCACACATGAACACACAGCCTCATACAGTTGCACCGGGAATGAGTGCTCAAGTGTAATCTTAAAAAAAAACAAAAAAAAAAAACATTACCAATAACCATTGCCATCTTAAATATAGTACAGGCACAGGAAATGGAACAAAATCAACATTTCAGATTGTTAGTCATGGTAGGCTTAACCATATCATATTAGTTAACAAATGACCAAAAAAGGTCGTTTTTAGTTCTGTTTTTATAAACATTAAAATATGTTAGTATTACATATGTGAGATGTTAGTAGGCTATTACAAGTCAAAAACGTTACATGAATACTGAACATACAGATAACTGAAACTCCAACAAACTTACAACTTAACTTACCATACAAACTTAACTTAAACTTAACTTATAATAAACAACAGCCGTCACAAGCAGTTCCTGGAGTTTTCATGGGGGCTAGGTTAGATATCCGAGTGCTATTTTCTGCCTATGTTACTGATACAGAACCTATCCTAGCAACACAAAATCCCCAGGACATGTTTGGAGCAGAACTGGCTGGAACAACTGAACTATCTTAGATCCTACTCTGAGGTCGTGAGGTTTCTCATTCTTCCTCAGTGACCTATGGCAGGTAGCGCGGACGCTCACTCTCCCTGTCTCTGGCTCTTTGTTTGACACTGAGTTAAGAATAATATCATGTTATGATCAAAACAATTAAAACAATATAATATTCATCAGGCTCATTCAATGTTTAACGTTACCGGTTAGCAAGATAGCTCATAGGCTAGGCTACTAGACTAAAACAAAGCATAGTAAATTAACTTACCTTCGTAATGGTCAATGTAGCTGGAAATATACATTTTAAACCCCTTCTCCCGCTTGCTCTTTGGGGCTGATGTTGAGGATTGTATAATCCTATGTACATCGTTAACGGTAGTCCTTGGCAGGTCCTGCAAGCATCGTGTGTAAAATGCCATCTTCCTCGTTGACTAACTAAAGTTAACGTTAGCGTTCTCGCTCTGACAAGCAGCTGCTCGCTGTCAGACTCGCTCTGACAGGAGTAACCGGAAGTCGTGCGGCCTACCGTTACAACCCGGAAATATCGAACGTTCTGTTTATGCAACAAGCCTATTCGACATAAAACTAACGTAACTTCAGTGTGCCTTTTCCTCTTACTGCACAATGAGCTAAATAAATTCTGTTTTTAAGCAATACAATGACATTAAAGTTGATAAATAGTTGTTCAAGAGGCTAGCATACCTAGTTTTGCTGCCGCATCCCGATCCCGAACACGAGATGAAGTTCTTCGTCGATGTCGTCTTCTTCAAGTTCAACCGTCCAATTGGGCAAATGCGCATGCGCGAGATGAAAAAAACCCCGAGTTGTTTCGTCTCATGCTGAAACTTCATAACCAATGACCAGTAAATATATAAAGCTCTGTAATACAAATAAGTACTGTGAAGCAGTAGCAGCCGATGGCTTATTAATAAATAAATACACACGCACGTGTGTGTGTGTGTGCGCGCGTATGTATATATATATATAGCTATAGCTATCATCAAACCGTTTCTAATTGTATGGTATTTACTAAAAATGTTATTAATTTCATTATTATTATTATTATTATATGCAAATTCTGTGCTCCAGATATTTGCAACAGTGTGAACATGCCTTTAGTACAATACACTTACCAATCTTAAGTACAATGTACTAGATTTGTTTAGTTTCACCTAAAAGTTCACAGTACACAGTGTAATCAAGTTAAATCAACTGAGTTTTCAAAGTAAGTTAAATTCACTAGTTTTTCTTAAGTAGAATCAACAATTACTTTTTACAGTGTATGATAGGCTACTAGTTTCAATCAAGTATATATTTGATACACCTGATGGTGACATGGACTTAGTTTCACATTTGAGGGAGGACTGTATCATCGTCATCAAATAAAACCTTCAAAATCAACATTTAGATGGAGTTTGTTTTAAACCTACTATCCTCCATCTGTTTGCATCTGTAGATTTCTTCTAAATTCACCAATTTAGATTTCTACATTTCAGGGGGAAAGATTTTTGATGTAAGTCATTAACTTTAATAATAAGAATCTTAGGCCATAAAAAGTCATAAAAACGTCCGGATTTTCCATACAAGGTCATAAATTACATTTAATCTTAAATTGATATGCTCATTCATTCATTATCGCGATGTAATTTTTCTCGATAAAACGATATCAAGTTCGAGTCAATATCGTCAATACTCGATATCAATATCGAGTCAATACTCGATATCAATATCGAGTTCGATAAATGTTCGATAATGTTTATGTGCCAAAAGCGGAACGAAACTCATTTAAACTGCGCGCGCCTCCCGGACTGTTTATCGCTCGGCTCAAAGTCCAAACGGCAGCGCAGTGCGAGCTTACTAGAGCAGACGGGACATTCTAAAACGCTTAACGTGAAAAACGCTTAACGTGGCTTACTGCACTAAGACAGTGATATTAAAAGACCAAACTCAGTACACATCATATTAATAAACCATACTATGTATAAAATAATAAGATGAGTCCAAAATATGAACGCAACGCGTTTAATTACACGTTAAGCATTTTCTTCCCATAGAAAACCGTTATAAGAAAACGCTTAACGTGGCTTACTGTACTAAGACAGTGATATTGAAAAACCAAACTCAGTACACATCATATTAATAAACCATACTATGTATAAAAAAATAAGATAAGTCCAAAATATGAACGCAACGCGTTTAATTACACATTAAGCATTTTCTTCCTATAGAAACCCGTTATAAGAAAACGCTTAAGGTGGCTTACTGTACTAAGACAGTGATATTGAAAGACCAAACTCAGTACACATCATATTAATAAACCATACTATGTATAAAAAAATAAGATGAGTCCAAAATATGAACGCAACGCGTTTAATTTCACGTTAAGCATTTTCTTCCCATAGAAAACCGTTATAAGAAAACGCTTGGTTTATTAATATGATGTGTCTTAGTACAGTAAGCCACGTTAAGCGTTTTCTTATAACGGTTTTCTATGGGAAGAAAATGCTTAACGTGTAATTACATAATAGTTATAATATTAATCCCATGATAGTAATCGTGTTAATTAAACGTGTAATTAAACGCGTTGCGTTCATATTTTGGACTCATCTTATTTTTTTATACATAGTATGGTTTATTAATATGATGTGTACTGAGTTTGGTCTTTTAATATCACTGTCTTAGTACAGTAAGCCACGTTAAGCGTTTTCTTAGTTATAACGGTTTTCTATGGGAAGAAAATGCTTAACGTGAAATTACATAATAGTTATAATATTAATCCCATGATAGTAATCGCCATATATTGTAAAACAAATGCACTGAAAAACTTTTGTACTAATTTCTATATTGAAAGATATAAGCACATGATGACATGTTTCATGGGCCGGTGTGTCAGAAAAACACTAACGCTGACTTTTTTTGACCAATGCATTACACCGGCACTTAACCCAGCGCCGCCAATTAAGCAAAAAAAAAAAAAAAAAAAAAAATGGGCCGCCGATGTACGAGTTTTATGGGCCGTTAAGACAAAAAAAAAAAAAAAAAGTATGAGATGTATTGGGCGAAAAAGCACGTCGGCCCACCGGGAATCTCCCGGTAGTCCCGATGGCCACAGAGGTACAGATAGCCTGCATGCCTGGATGTCACACTTGAAATCCTACCTGTTGGCTTTCATCATGCACTTATTTAGCTGCTGTCGCATCAATTGACATGCCATCTCCTTTTCCCTCTTTCCTTTTCTATTTTTAGCCCCCCAGCATTTTGTTTTATCCGTCTTTTTCGATGGATACTCACTAGGCCTCTATATACTATATACTATACTCACTTGATTTTTGAAACGCACAACAGCAGCTACATATAGAAAATACAATATATATATCTTTTAATTTTTTTTTTTTTTTTTTTTTTTTTACCATCGCTTTGGCGCCCCCCATTGTGCTGCCCCCCTTTGCGCCGCATATAGCGCATACCCACTTTTTGCGCCACTGGGAATGAGGTAGGCTACCTCCACCAGTAAACATGTACTGCCAGTCAGCTGGGGTAGAGCAGCGGCGAGGCCCAAAACATGGAGCGGAACACAACGGCTAGTTACTGCTGGAATGGAGTCTGTTACATATACCCACATAAAGAGAAAGCAAGAGTCATGAATTAAATAGATTGGCGCTTTTCCATGTATATAAGGCTTAAGACTGAGAATTGTGGTGCTTGAAATCTGAATCCATGAAGTATTTTAAACGTAAAAATTGATTAATTTATTTTAAAATTATTATTAAATTATTATATAAATTAAATTAAAATAATTGAAATATAGTTTATATGTATTTTATATTCTATATTATTTTATGTTATTATTTTATTTATCAATCAAAGTATATGTATTTAATGTTTGTTGACAAATAATATTAAAAAAATTAAACAAAAATAGGGCAGGGAGTATAGAATAGAATATAATTGAATAGAATTAATATAATATAATAATGCTTTCAAATTGATTAATCATCTAAAATAAAAGTTTGTAAATATATAAAATATATAGAAATATTATTTATAATATAATTTAATACATAGTTATTGCTCTCAAATTGATGAATCATCTAACATAAAAGTTTGTAAATATATAAAATATATAGAAATATTATTTATAATAACAGATAATATAATATAATGAATATAATATATAATATTTGTGTAATGTCTTCTACACTGGCTTTCATCGCTCATGCATGTGTTACTTTAGTATCACTTATCATAGTTTTTACTAGTATTTAGAATTATTTTTTATTTTTATCATTTCCGTTTTCATTTTAATTTTACTGAAAGTTTTAGTAGACTTTTTTTTGTTTTTAATGTCTATATAGTTTTTATTCATTTATATTTTGGTTTTAGTTTTAATTATTTTAGTATTTAGTTTAATTATTTTGATTATTTATTTATCAATTTAAATTAAAATTCTAAACTTTTCTTTGGCAACTAGATTAAATAAAATAAGTTAAAACAAATAAGATTTAATTTGTTTATTATATTTTAAGTATTTAAATGTTTTAATGTTTGCCAAAAAATTATTGAATTTTTTTTTTTTTAGTTTTAGTATTAACCTAAAGTCTCTGGGAGACTGTAATGTGACTTGTTTGAACAGAAATTATGTCTGTTAAGGTACTATGTAACCCAGGTTACTAAAGAGACATTGTTGACGTAAGGGAAAAAAAGAAAAAAAAGAAGACACTGACATTTAACATGAATATATGTAAAGTTATTTTATTAAATATCTTGAAAGAGGAAAAATGAGAAAATGCATGAATTTAGATTCATTTAGATTTTTATTCTAAATTGATGAGCAGAGAATGAGCCCCGCCTTAATGGGTGGAGCCAAAACGTAAGATGATGAAACACTCCTTGCGAGAGAGAGAGCAGATGGCGCGATCTTGAGAAGCGGATGGTGCGATTCTGAAGAGAGAAGAAATTTTAATTAGAACCGAGAATAACTATCAGTTGTATTGGAGAAATAACTTTTGAGAGACTTTGAAACTGAAGTAAGGATTGAGTTTCATCGGTGAATGAGTACGGGTGAACGTGTGACTGATTGCACGTTAGGCTGCAGAGGATTTGGGCCTAAAGTAGGAGTTTGCCTTTGAAAACCTTCATAATCGAAAAATTGAGTTCTCTTGGTAAGCAAAATAATTATATTTTCTATCACAAAGAGTTTTCCTTGTTTAAATGTCGATTAAATAGTGTTTAAATATTAAATGCTAGTGTTATATGCATTCGTATGTAAAAGAGATTATAAGAGTTAATATTTTGTCTAAAATGTGAAGAAATATTGCGTGAATGGGTCAAATAATTAATGTTTCCGAGCTAAAAGTACTTTGGACAGTTAACAGATATTATTCTGGCGACATTTTGTCGTGTATTCGAGCTATGAGTTAATGGCCGATTGTGACGCACATTTAATACGAGCAGATGAGGCCTAAGCGCGTCATTTGAAACTTGCTCTCAGTGCATTTATGTGAATTTAATGTGCTAAAAAGTTAAACGAAATTGAAGTCAGAGATGTTTAATGTGTTTATATTTAGGTTAAATGTTGTAATGATGTATATTTTTGAGAGAAATGACTAATTGTATCTTTGGCCTTGTCTTTTGCAAGGTTGGGTTTTTTTTTCCCTCCCTTTCCCTTGTTTTCTTTTTGGACACTTTTATTATATTTCCCCTTTCCATGTTCATTTGCTGAGACGGACGTTGCACATTCCTGGATGCTGAACGAGTTTGACGAAGATTTCGCACGTGTATTGTCCCCGTTGCACATCAGAAAGGAAGCCATTGTGAGCGGGAACTGGCGAGCCATGCCCATATAAGGACTGAGTCTTGAATCAAGGAAATGAGCTGAGTGGTAGGATTGTGCACACGTTTCTTTTCTGTATTGACTAAGCCTGAATTGCGGAAGAAGGATCTCGCGGAAGGATCATCAGACTGAAGCTGAAATTCGGTAACCTGATATAACTGACACTGTTGGTTGAGCACTAAATTGGACTTAGTGTGATTTCAAATTTTCCCCGTTGCTGTTATTTCTTTTTGATTGTTTCAAGTCCTTTTGTATTTTTATTATATTTTCATTTTTATATTTTTTTATTCTGATTGAATATTGTATTGTTTTTTCTCATTTGTTTCCTATTTTGTTTCTAAGGTAACGAGAGTTGAAAGGAGAATTTAAAGGGTAATTGGGTGAAAAAGTTGTAGCTAGAATTAGATTTAAACATAGCTAAAATTAGGTTTAACTGTAATTAGAATTAAATTATTCTATTAACTAAATTATTATACTATAAATAGGTCAAATTAGCTTTATATATATATATATATATATATAATAAAAATAAAAAAAATAAAAGAAAGGGAAAATAAATTAGATTTATTAGCTTGAACCTAAATAGGACTTAACTCTAGTGTAAAGAAGTCACACTTTCACTTGTCCAGAACAAAACTTTTGCCGTCTTCCTGATTATTTATTATTTTTCCTCTTTTGAGTTATGTGACAATGTTTTGAAATTTTACTGCCTTGTCCTATTATCATTCTTCTATTTCTTTATTTTATTTACTAATTCCTCGAAATATACTTACCTGTTCTAACGCAGTTCAAGTGTGTCCTTGATTCTTTCCCCTTGTTGTTCACACGGTCTCTTGAGCGAGTCTAGTCTTCTGATCGCTGGTCCAAATCTTAGAGCGGTGCACCTTCTTCATGCTCATCTGCATATTTCGTAGTTTGAGAGTGGGGGTTGTGTTCTAGCCGCGAGGCGTGTTACAGAAAGTTGGCGAGCCAGCCAGGAGACCTTTGCTTAGCAACAAGTTAGCAACCGGTAAGGGAGGCAGGAAACAAGCAGATTTGTGACGTGAAATCAGTTTTTTCCGAGTGTTGTCTTTACATCGTGGTTATGGAGATCATAGAGAAAGAGAACGTGAACGTGGGAAATGCGATCATAGTCAAAGGCCTCACGTTGACCGAGGTAGACGAAGAGCTAGTAAACTTTTTGCAAAAGTACGGCTCAATTAAGAGCAATCTGATAATTGATGACCAAACTTCCGAGTTCCATCAGCAGGCTATTGTAGAGTATGCTCACAACTCTGCGATGCTGAACTTAACGCCGATGTTACCCTTAACTCTGGGATGCCTTTCGGACCCAAGCGTTATGTTCCAGGTACGAGCTCTGGCTAGCGTCTGTAACCAGACGACTAGTGAAAAGCCTCTCTCAAATGTGTCTCAGGAGGAGTTGGACGAACTCCAAGAAGTTCACTCCACTAACTGTACTCCAGAAAGAGCGCGAAAAGTGAGCTGTGATGATTTCAGCAATACAGAAGCAGTAGGGATGCGAATTTTAGAATCCAAAAGCCCAACCAAGAGACGGATGGCCCATATGGCCTCCCCAGATCCAGAGACCACTGTTGATGGTGTCACAGTGACTACTAGCCCTGGTTTCCCCATGAACGTTGTAGACCCACCGGGTATTCAAAGGATGGTAGTAGAGCACATAGTGAAGTCGGCTGATGCTGCGATGTTTCAGCAAACCTCAGTTCGCCTTAGGAATTTCTCAGGGAGGTGCCCGCGCCCTCCAAATGAACCTGATTTTGACACTTGGCGAGTAAGTGTAGAGCTCCTGTTAAGTGATCCGGCCATTTCCGATTTACAAAGGGTACGTAGGATCTTAGATAGCTTATTGCCTCCTGCCGCAGACGTAGTGAAGCATGTGCGACCTCCAGCTTTGCCTGCGGTATACCTTGAGTTACTAGAATCAGTGTATGGTTCAGTAGAGGATGGTGACGAACTGTTGGCCAAGTTTATGGGCACTTTACAGAACCAAGGTGAAAAGTCGTCAGATTTCTTGCACCGGTTGCAAGTTCTTCTAAGTTCGACGATTAAGAGGGGAGGCATCGCGGAGGGAGATCATGACCGTTGTCTTTTGAAACAGTTTATGAGGGGATGTTGGGATAATGGTCTCATTGACAGCCTTCAGTTAGGGAAGAGCGGAACCCGGCCACCCACTTTTGCTGAATTGGTTGTGTTAATACGAGCAGAGGAGAGTAAGCGTACCTCTAAAGAAGAGCGAATGAGAAAGCATCTTGGGTTGTCGAAAACTCCTGTTGCTTACCCGAAACCACGAGCGGCCACTCAGCAAGTGTCAGTATATTCACATGAGGCACCAAATGCTAGCACTTCTGAAAGCGATTCTCTAAGACAACAACTTGCAGATGTTCAGGTTCAACTTGCTACTCTAAGTCGAAATCCAGATCAGAAACGCCAGAGCGGATGCTCTGAGAAAGCAGAATTGAACGTTTTGAGGGGAGTAGTGGAAGAGTTGCGCGCTCAGGTAGCCGCCATGAGAGTTTCCATGACCCAAGAAGTAAAGCGCGAACATTCAGATAGTTCAGAAGTCGCTAACTTAAGACGACAGGTAGCTGAGCTGCAAGCTCAGAGTGCTGTTCAAAGGAATTCTAGAGATCACTTTCGGGCGACCGGTAGTCCTCAAATTTTTCCGCCTCAGAATTTGTTGAAAACCGATACTGGCCGAGATGTTAGAAGGGCCCAACCAATGACTAATCGACCTCGTCCCGGATATTGCTTTCGATGCGGAGAGGATGGCCATTTGGCTGTTGCCTGCGATAATCCGGTAAATCGCCTGAAAGTTGAGGAAAAGCGCTGTAAGTTGAGAGAGCAACAGGCTCAGTGGGACTCTATGCATGGGAATTCCTCTTTGCCTTTAAACTAAGGGACGTCTCTGTAGTGGGGCATACGGAGATGAGATGTAAAAGAACCCGCCCTAAGTGTGGTAAGCAAGCACCTGTCGCGAACAATCAGCATAAAATACCTTTAAGGAACCTGCCGGAGGGGTTAGTGGGAGTAAAGTGCACTGCGCAGATCGTTATCGGCGGTAAAGTAGTAAATTGTCTCCTAGACACAGGATCTCAAGTTACTACAGTTCCTCAGTCGTTCTACGAGTCACATCTATCTGATCACCCGCTGAAGTCGTTGGAAAATTTGTTGGAGGTAGAGGGGGCCAATGGGCAAGCCGTGCCGTATTTGGGTTACATCGAGCTGGCTTTGAAGTTCCCGAAAGAGTTTGTAGGCGCAGAAGTCGAAGTCCCTACCTTAGCTTTGGTAGTTCCGGATCTAAAGAGTCTGTCGCAAGTTCTGGTAGGTACCAACTCCCTGGATGTACTTTATGGCCACTGCATTAGAGAAAAGCAGAATAATCCTTGTTCAAATCTCCATGGGTATCAGGCAGTGCTTAATGTTCTTGAAGCAAGATGGAGACAAGCTAGCAGTGAGCCATTGGGGCATGTGAAATTGATGGGGAGTATCCCTGAGGTTGTGCCTGCCGGGAGCACAGTAGTCCTGAATGGTTATGTTCAGCTTTGGGAGCCTTGTATGGAGAAATGGGTAACTCTTGAACCACCGTCAACCCCATCACTAAGCGGTCTTTCAGTTGCAAGCTGTGTACACGCATTGCCGTCTAGACGATTTTCTCAGCTGTCAGTTTTGCTTAAGAATGACACTCAGACAGACATAACGATCCCTCCTAAAGCTGTACTTGCGGAGATACACGCTGTAGAGAAAGTGATAGAGAACGCAGCCCAGAATCCTAGCGGAGTAGAATCACCAGCACCCACCTCTGCTAATCTTACCTTTGATTTCGGAGATTCTCCTTTGTCTTCAGACTGGAAGGAGCGAATTTCAAACCGTTTGAATTCCATGCGTGAAGTTTTCTCTTTACACGATCTTGATTTTGGTCGTACGGGTCAAGTGAAGCACCAAATCAGACTAACTGACGAGACACCTTTCAAGCATAGGGCACGTCCGATTCACCCCCAAGACATCGATGCTGTTCGAAAGCATCTTCAGGAGTTAATGACTGCTGGAGTTATTCGTGAGTCCGAATCTCCTTTTTCTTCGCCTATAGTGGTAGTCCGAAAGAAAGACGGCTCGGTACGGCTCTGCATCGATTTTCGTAAACTGAATTCCCAGACGATCAAGGACGCGTACGCTCTACCCAACTTAGAGGAAGTCTTTTCGGTACTTACGGGTTCAAAGTGGTTCTCAGTGCTTGACTTAAAGTCTGGGTTCTACCAAATTGAGATGAATGAGGCCGATAAGTGCAAGACTGCTTTCGTGTGCCCTCTTGGTTTCTGGGAATTCAATAGGATGCCTCAGGGAATCACAAATGCACCAAGTACGTTCCAAAGATTAATGGAGCGATGTATGGGTGATCTCCACCGGAAGCAGGTATTAGTCTTTATTGATGACTTGATAGTCTTTTCAAAGACCTTGGAAGAGCATGAGTCGCGGTTGGTACAGGTCCTCGATCGGCTTAAAGAGTATGGGTTGAAGTTGGCACCTGAGAAATGCTGTTTCTTCCAGACATCAGTAAAATATTTGGGGCATGTTGTCTCGAGGGATGGGGTAAAGACTGACCCGGCTAAGATCGAAGCTCTAAAGACTTGGCCAAGGCCCACAAATTTGAAAGAGTTGAGAGCTTTCTTAGGCTTTGCAGGGTACTACAGAAGGTTCGTGTGCGATTACTCGAAGATAGTCAAACCTCTCACGGGACTCACTGAAGGGTACCCTCCACTTCGTAGGGGCCGCAGTGGAAAACGAGAGGGGGGTGAGTACTTTAACACTAAAGAGCAGTTCGGTGATCGTTGGACTATTGCATGTCAGAATGCCTTTGATGTTATCATTTCTAAACTGACCTCTGCTCCTATCTTGGGATTTGCTGACCCTAAGCTTCCGTATACGCTCCACACCGACGCCAGTACTACAGGGCTTGGCGCGGCACTTTACCAGGAGCAAGATGGGCAGATGCGAGTGATAGCGTTCGCCAGTAGGGGACTGACAAAAAGTGAGGCAAAATACCCAGCACATAAGCTTGAATTTTTGGCACTAAAGTGGGCTGTAACAGCCAAATTCAATGATTATTTGTATGGTGTAGACTTCATGGTTGTAACAGACAGCAATCCCCTAACGTACGTGTTGACTTCCGCGAAACTTGACGCTACCAGTTACCGTTGGTTGTCTAGTTTGTCGACCTACACATTTAAGCTCCAATATAGGGCTGGGAGTCAGAATCAAGACGCAGACGGGCTTTCTCGGCGTCCGCACGGTGAGCTTTTAGATGACCTAGTCTCCCAGAAAGAAAGGGAGAGGATCAGGCAGTTTACACTTCACCACCTCGCGGAGTCTGGAAACAGCTCTGATGTTCTCATGGCCGATGTGGTAAAAGCCATATGTGAGCGACATCAAGTGATTGGTTTACCCGAAGGTTTGGGGTTGACACACTCTTCAATTGCGTTGGTTGAGTCCCTCACTCATTGTGTCGATGCTTTGCCGAATGAGTTAAGACACGAAGCTGAGCATGGTCTACCTGACCTTCCCAATCTCTCAGAGGCGGAGTTAGCAGAGTGGCAAGGGAAAGATCCAGAGATTAAAGTAATAATTGAGTGGATGAAGAGTGGGACTAAGCCAGTTACTTTGAGGGGTCAAACACCTGAAATGGTATTGTGGTTGAGGGAATGGAGTCGACTTGAACTAAGGAATGGAGTGCTGTACAGGAGAAGACAGGAACAAGGAGTCTCTCAATATCAGTTAGTGTTGCCAGCTGGATTCAGGAAGTTAGTGTTGTGCAGCCTTCATGATGACATGGGGCATTTAGGTATTGAGAGAACTCTAGACTTGGTGAGGTCCAGATTCTTCTGGCCCAGGATGTCTCAGACTGTTGAAAAGAAGATTAAGACGTGTGAGCGTTGCGTTCGCAGAAAAAGACCCCCAGACAGAGCAGCTCCTTTGGTCGGCATCAAGACCAGTAGGCCGTTGGAGTTGGTCTGCATGGATTTCTTGTCGCTAGAGCCAGATCAAAGTAACACTAAGAATATATTAGTCATCACGGATCATTTTACGAAATACGCCGTTGCGATACCGACTCAGAACCAGACAGCTCGTACCGTCGCAAAATGTCTGTGGGAAAACTTCTTGGTGCACTATGGGTTTCCTGAGAAGCTACATAGTGACCAAGGACCTGATTTTGAATCCCGTACAATCAAGGAGTTGTGTCATATTGCGGGTATTCATAAAACTCGAACCACGCCCTATCACCCCAGAGGTAACCCGGTAGAGCGTTTCAACCGGACGCTTCTCCAAATGTTGGGAACGCTGGAGAATGAGAAAAAGTCTAAATGGAAAGAGTTCGTGAAGCCCTTAGTGCATGCATACAATTGTACGCGCAACGACACGACCGGGTACGCTCCATATGAGCTCATGTTTGGGCGATTGCCTCGCTTACCAGTGGATCTAGCTTTTGGTCTACCAGCAGAAGCTCCAGTCAAATCGCATTCTCAATACGTGAAAGATTTGAAAGATCGACTGCGAGAGAGCTACGAGATAGCTAAGGGGAACTCTGTTAAGTTAGCAGAGCGCAACAAAGGAAGGTTTGATAAACGCGTGGTAGTTTCTACTTTGGAGGAAGGGGACAGGGTCCTGGTGCGCAATGTTAGGTTGCGAGGGAAGCATAAGCTCGCTGACAAGTGGGAGCAAGGTGTTCAAGTAGTGGTTAAGAGAGCGGGAGACTTACCGGTGTACACTATTCGACCTGTTGGGCAGAGTGGTCCTCTCAGGACGGTACATCGTGATTTGTTGTTGCCCTGTGGATTTTTGCAACCAGGTCAATGTGAGAAGCAATCTGAGAAAAAGGGTCGCAAGCCCAGAACTAGAGCTTGTGTGAGTAACGATGATTTACAAGAACCAGAGTCTGAATGTGAATATGGGTCTGATACTGATCAATTCTTTAATCCTGTATGTGGGGATACGTTGAATTTTGAAACCCGAGTTCTAGTGAGCCCTGGGCACTTACCCTGCCAAAATCCTCAGAATGTCTCAGTTGATTTACCTGCCGTTGAACCTGTACGAGAAAGTATACCTACCTGTAGATTCTCAGAGGAGCATCCAGTGGAATCTGTGAGAGAGAACTTACTTGAATCTGGAGAAGTAGAAGTTCCTCCTGTTGAGATGGAATCTAGTTGTGTTGATTCAGAGGTTCCGGTGAGGAAAGAGCCAGGATTTGATCTTTGTTCTGAGTTTCCTTCTCATGAGGCTGAACCAGAAATTAATTGTGAGGTTGAGAGTAGAACTGAAGAGAATACAGTTCTGAGTGAAACTGTGAATATTGGAGTTGATCAGAGTGAACGAGAGAATGACACAGAGTTCGAGGAAGGAGTTATTCCCAGGCGTTCGCAAAGAGAGCGACGGCCCGCAAAAAGGCTTGAGTATCCACAGTTAGGGAATCCACTTACCGTAGTGATTCAATCTCTGTTGCAAGGTCTGAGTGTAGCATTCAGTAGTACTTTGGAGGAGAGGAATGCTGCTTCTATTGATGATGCGCCTGTGGTTGTGACTCAACCCCAAAAATATGCAGATGCAGCGGGACGTGCATATATTCAAGAGGGGAGGGTGTAACCCAGGTTACTAAAGAGACATTGTTGACGTAAGGGAAAAAAAGAAAAAAAAGAAGACACTGACATTTAACATGAATATATGTAAAGTTATTTTATTAAATATCTTGAAAGAGGAAAAATGAGAAAATGCATGAATTTAGATTCATTTAGATTTTTATTCTAAATTGATGAGCAGAGAATGAGCCCCGCCTTAATGGGTGGAGCCAAAACGTAAGATGATGAAACACTCCTTGCGAGAGAGAGAGCAGATGGCGCGATCTTGAGAAGCGGATGGTGCGATTCTGAAGAGAGAAGAAATTTTAATTAGAACCGAGAATAACTATCAGTTGTATTGGAGAAATAACTTTTGAGAGACTTTGAAACTGAAGTAAGGATTGAGTTTCATCGGTGAATGAGTACGGGTGAACGTGTGACTGATTGCACGTTAGGCTGCAGAGGATTTGGGCCTAAAGTAGGAGTTTGCCTTTGAAAACCTTCATAATCGAAAAATTGAGTTCTCTTGGTAAGCAAAATAATTATATTTTCTATCACAAAGAGTTTTCCTTGTTTAAATGTCGATTAAATAGTGTTTAAATATTAAATGCTAGTGTTATATGCATTCGTATGTAAAAGAGATTATAAGAGTTAATATTTTGTCTAAAATGTGAAGAAATATTGCGTGAATGGGTCAAATAATTAATGTTTCCGAGCTAAAAGTACTTTGGACAGTTAACAGATATTATTCTGGCGACATTTTGTCGTGTATTCGAGCTATGAGTTAATGGCCGATTGTGACGCACATTTAATACGAGCAGATGAGGCCTAAGCGCGTCATTTGAAACTTGCTCTCAGTGCATTTATGTGAATTTAATGTGCTAAAAAGTTAAACGAAATTGAAGTCAGAGATGTTTAATGTGTTTATATTTAGGTTAAATGTTGTAATGATGTATATTTTTGAGAGAAATGACTAATTGTATCTTTGGCCTTGTCTTTTGCAAGGTTGGGTTTTTTTTTCCCTCCCTTTCCCTTGTTTTCTTTTTGGACACTTTTATTATATTTCCCCTTTCCATGTTCATTTGCTGAGACGGACGTTGCACATTCCTGGATGCTGAACGAGTTTGACGAAGATTTCGCACGTGTATTGTCCCCGTTGCACATCAGAAAGGAAGCCATTGTGAGCGGGAACTGGCGAGCCATGCCCATATAAGGACTGAGTCTTGAATCAAGGAAATGAGCTGAGTGGTAGGATTGTGCACACGTTTCTTTTCTGTATTGACTAAGCCTGAATTGCGGAAGAAGGATCTCGCGGAAGGATCATCAGACTGAAGCTGAAATTCGGTAACCTGATATAACTGACACTGTTGGTTGAGCACTAAATTGGACTTAGTGTGATTTCAAATTTTCCCCGTTGCTGTTATTTCTTTTTGATTGTTTCAAGTCCTTTTGTATTTTTATTATATTTTCATTTTTATATTTTTTTATTCTGATTGAATATTGTATTGTTTTTTCTCATTTGTTTCCTATTTTGTTTCTAAGGTAACGAGAGTTGAAAGGAGAATTTAAAGGGTAATTGGGTGAAAAAGTTGTAGCTAGAATTAGATTTAAACATAGCTAAAATTAGGTTTAACTGTAATTAGAATTAAATTATTCTATTAACTAAATTATTATACTATAAATAGGTCAAATTAGCTTTATATATATATATATATATATATAATAAAAATAAAAAAAATAAAAGAAAGGGAAAATAAATTAGATTTATTAGCTTGAACCTAAATAGGACTTAACTCTAGTGTAAAGAAGTCACACTTTCACTTGTCCAGAACAAAACTTTTGCCGTCTTCCTGATTATTTATTATTTTTCCTCTTTTGAGTTATGTGACAATGTTTTGAAATTTTACTGCCTTGTCCTATTATCATTCTTCTATTTCTTTATTTTATTTACTAATTCCTCGAAATATACTTACCTGTTCTAACGCAGTTCAAGTGTGTCCTTGATTCTTTCCCCTTGTTGTTCACACGGTCTCTTGAGCGAGTCTAGTCTTCTGATCGCTGGTCCAAATCTTAGAGCGGTGCACCTTCTTCATGCTCATCTGCATATTTCGTAGTTTGAGAGTGGGGGTTGTGTTCTAGCCGCGAGGCGTGTTACAACTAACATTGAAGGCGATGATTTGCCACTGAAGTCCCTGTGACATGAAGCCGTCTGCCTAAAACATAAATGTAATTTAATTGGACAGTTTAATCTGTGAAAGCACTCAGGAACAGAACATCTTGTTTGCTTTAAAGCTGTGATTAATCTATCTGTTATACAAGAGCTACTGACTGTTCTAACACCAGTAATCCAAAATGATTTCTGTGATCAGATTATTCCCGTCCCCCTTCATCAACCACACACACACACACACACACACACACACACACACACACACACACACACACACACACACACACACACACACACACGCCTGTCAGATGATTAACGCGCATGCCATTTTCTGTTCTCACAGCCAATGAGAACTCATTCTCATACTATTAAAAATCACATTTGTATTTGCACAATGTAAAAATAATCCTCATGATGCAGAAAAACTACAAAATATTATTTAAATAGTGGAACATGTATAGATCATCTGCTAATGATTTTGATGCTGTGAACCTCCAAATGTTGTCAAGAGCTTCGCTTTGTTACATATAATATTATGCGTGATCATTTGAAAAATGTGTAAATAGACTAAATTCTGAACATTTAACATAAAACACTATTCAAAGTTTAATTTGCAGGAAAATTTGAATAGGCCTACGTTTAAATAAATAATTGTGAGACAGACATACAGTACATTTTAGTCTGAGACTAGACTCAAGCCTAGTCTGTGAAACCGGGGGCTAGTGTTTTCTTTATGACAATAGTTTTACCTGTAACTGTCTATGGTGCCTTGAATGATGTGGAAACGCCTGAGCCGTTATAAGGAAACAGTTGTGCAATATTCTATACAAAGAAAGAAATAATAATTAAAAAACACAAATATCGTGACAGATACACAGTGAGAGTTTCTGAATTAAGACGATGATGAAGAATATTGAACTTCGTCTGGAGAGCGAGACCAGTTGGCTTTTGATTTAGTAATCTATAATTATGAAATAACTGCACACTTTAATCATAAGTTGCTCTTCTGTGTGTGAAGTGACTCTCGGTTGGACGTTTGTGTCTGTCACGATGTCTTCTCATCTGTGTGTTCTGATCCTGTTTGTTCTGAGCGGTGAGAAACCCTTAACACTTTTAATCAGCAAATGTGGAGCAGTTACTGAAATGCTAATGCAATAAAATGCATGTTTTACATTTTAGAAGTGCAGGACTAAACTCCAGGAAATGAGATTATTATGTCTCTGTTTTATATTTGTATGCGTTCTTCAGGTGTGTGTGCTTGACACTGATACGGATGAAATGAAGTCAGTGACTGAGGAAGATTCTGTTACTCTAAACACTGATTTTACTGAAGTATTGAGAGATGATCAGATACGGTGGATGTTTGGACCTCGTGAGACTCGCAGCTGAAATATACAATCAGAACATCAATATGTTTAAGAGTAATGAGACATTTGGAGACAGACTCCAGATGGACAGTCAAACTGGATCTCTGACCATCAGAAACATCAGATCTGAACACACTGGACTTTAGGAAGTACAGATTCACAGATTCAGAGGGATCTTCCTCAAGAGATTCAACAGCCCAGGCGTCATCTAACTGACGCTTTTGACCATGTTTGGCCATGCGTCAATATGCCGACGCACAGGGTACCCCTTGAGCGTCAATATGAGACGCGCCTCCTAGTGGTCTAATCCTAACCCTACCCCAGACCTAAACCTACCCATAACGGAAGCGTCATCTAACTGACGCTAAAGGGTGCGCGGCATTTGATGACGCCCGAGGATGAGCGTCTCATGTTGACGTTTGGGGGGTGGTGTGTGCGTCGGCATGTTGACGCATGGTCAGAAGCGTCAGTTAGATGACGCCTTGGGATGAGACTGCAGCCCACTCTTTAAGTAAATCTACAGGTAGAACCATTAATTTTCCAATTAATGTAAACACACATTGTCTTAATATCTTGTAACATTTATTCTGGAAAATCTTGATGTGTTTAAAATTATGAACAATCTTTAGAAATGTATTTTATTAGTAGTCCTAAAATAATATATTTGTTCTTGTGTTTCCAGCTCCTCTTCCTATTCCCGTCATCACCGGTAACTCTTCAAACTGTTCATCATCATCATCATCATCATCATCATCATCAGAGTCCAGATGTTCACTGGTGTGTTCAGTGTTGAATGTCAGTGATGTGACTCTCTCCTGGTACGCAGGAATCAGTGTATTGTCCAGCATCAGTGTGTGTGATCTCAGCATCAGTCTCTCTCTACCTCTGGAGGTGGAATATCAGGATAACAACACTTACAGCTGTGTGATCTACAATACCATCACACACCAGACCACACATCTGGACATCACTCAACTCTGTCACACATGTGAAGGTACTTCAATATATGTACCAGGGTAATTTACAGGCAATGGTGCGTGATATAGATAAATCACATATATATACAGTATATATATTTTTAAATAAAATGTATATTTATATAATATATTTTACTTCCTTTTTGCTTTTGGTGAGATCATGAGCTTTTATGAGGTATTAAGCGCACTAATGGTTGTGTTTTTTTATTTTTCTTCTCTCAGACTCTGTCCAGTGTTGTAGTTTTACTGAAGCTGTGATCCGATTGGTCCTCTGTGTTCTGGTGGGCGTGGCTACTGTTGCTGTATAGCTGGGTTTCAGTCACGTGATTATGATGACGCGCGGAATTCAGATGGAGGGCAGGGGAGTGAAGAGCGCAATGGACGAGATGGAGGAAAGTCCGTACTGTACTACTTTACACGCTATTACAAGAGAAAGATGTAAACAAAAAATCAAACATATGTTGGACGTGATCCTTACGTTATGAAGAGGTGCGATTTTCAACTGAATTGAAAGATTTTCCTGCCATCGAGGCGGTAGATATCAGCAACTACCTCGTCTTACAGACATACTTTGACTTTACAAAGTTCGTAAATGTTACACGTTACACAAACATAGCCACTTAAGTTGTATTAACTCACCATTAACGAAGTGATCACTGCACAAACGAGCATTTTCCCATTCGGCTCCTCCCGACCGCAGACGTAGGTTTGCAAGCCGTTTTTCCGGAGTTTTTCGGTCAATTTCTTTAATTTTCCCCCTTTATGAACAACAACTTTTGGTACACGATAAAAACTCCTCGTGGTTTGATCGATTTAAGTAACCATAAACGACGCAAAACATAGGCATTTTGAGTTTGTTATAGTGCTTTCTAAATACAGCAAATCACTTCCTGCCCTCCATTTGCATTTCGCGCCATGGCAACGCAGTGGCGTGACGTCATATGAAAACAAGCTATTGGTTGATCATTTCAGATCCATGAAAGTTGAACAGAAAATGAGGAAACAGACAGAAAACAGTCAATCACCATCAGTTCCTCAATGATTAATCCTATTCTCCCAAGTGGTCACTAGATGGCGAGGTTAAACAACCCAATGATACACTGTAAGTAGGTGTTTTTCTCCATGCTTTGCATATCAGTGTCAATTTGCATATCATATCAATTAAATTTAAAATACTTCTATGTACATTAAAGCATTGGTTTGATTTTGTGTGCTGTATTGAGAAATGTATATTATTGCAGTAGGCTAAGGCTTGTGTTGCAAATTTCTTATTCTCTATTAAAGCATATTTTCTGCCTCATTGTGGTTTTCATGATTTTTTTAAAAATAATGCAAAATACAGAAAACTGAATATTTTAATATTCTGTTTCCAAAATGTTGTAATTAATTTCATATAATGTTTTTAACTTTCGGCATTTAAAAAAAGTCAGTTTACATTAGCCTACAAAATGTAACCTTATAGAAACGTTCCAAGACACCTTGGTCCAAGAATCACCAGAATCACGAGACTCACCCTGTTTCTGGGACTATATGTCACAAACGCAGATGCAGTTCAACTATCACTGCAAGAAAACATTTGAAGAGTCAAATTCAGCTATAAATAACCTAATTGAAACCTCTATCTATACAAAAAGTAAATCTATAGCAGATATGTTTCAGTTCATGATCAGTTCTGACTCATAACCAGAAATGAGGTCATCAGGCATCGCTGAAACTTCCTGTGCTCAGCTTTAAAGAGATCGAACACACAGTCACACTCGATCTCCAGCATCATGAGGAGTTCAGTTGTTCTCATCCTCTGTTTACAAGGTAATCTACACTTATCCTGCCTTTAGTTTTTACATTATAGACACACATGAAGATTCTTGCTTTTAGACTTTTTTTTTTTAATTAAGCTACATTAATGTCTCAATACAACAAAAGTATAGGGTTTTTTTTTGTAACATTTTTACAGTTACTTGAAAATACGTTAATATTTTAATATTAAAAGTTAACAGATTAACTAGTAATGAAGATAGTGGAAACTCAGAGAGAATAAAGCCACTTCCTGCTAGACTGTTGGTCATTTCCTGTTTTTCACCTGTCGGCTGCATTGATATGAAGTTTTATCTGTATTTTATCTATTCAGTTATTTCAGGTGTATTTGGTGCTGGTACAGATGAAGTGAAGTCAGTATCAGTGATGGAGGGAGATTCTGTCACTCTACAGACTGATGTTACAGATATGAAAGATGTTACAGATATGAAAGATGTTACAGATATGCTGAGTGACGATCACATACTGTGGATGTTCGGACTGCAAGGCTTTCTCATTGTTGAAATGGATAGAAAGACCAATGACATTGTATTACATGATGGTGCTGATGGGAGATTCAGAGAAAGACCCCAGATGGACAATCAAACTGGATCTCTGACCATCAGAAACATCAGATCTGAACACACTGGACTTTATAAACTACAGACCATCAGCAGCAGAGAGATCTCATACAAGAGATTCAATGTTACTGTCTATGGTGAGTAATAATGTGATGGTGACTTTTTTAAAACTATTTTATTATGTATATCAATAAAAACTAACTGTAAATTAATTTCATGAAATAGTAGTGTTCACAGGATCCAACTCTGAAAAACTGCCTTTGTCTTTCTGTATTGTCCCTTTTGTCCAGCTTCTCTGCCCAGTCCTGTCATTTTAAGTTCCAATCTACAAATTGAATCATCATCATCAACCCAGTATTGTTCACTGGTGTGTTCATCAGTGTTGAATGTGAGTCATGTGACTCTCTCCTGGTACGCAGGAATCAGTGTATTGTCCAGCATCAGTGTGTGTGATCTCAGCATCAGTCTCTCTCTACCTCTGGATGTGGAATATCAGGATAAAAACACTTACAGCTGTGTGATCAACAATCCTGTCAGCAACCAGACCACACATCTGGACATCACTCAACTCTGTCAGATGTCTTCAGGTCAGTCAGTGTCTGAGAATATTACACAAATATGTCCTATTGTTCTGATTAATTGACATCTGACAGTGCTCTGGTGTTTATGCAAGTTCTGCCAAGCTTGTGTTTTAGTCACTTTGTGAAGTTTTTTATGCTCGTCTTCCCTTAGACCCTGACAACTGTTGTGGTTTCACTGAAGCTGTGATCCGATTGGTCATCTCTGCGGTGGTGGGTGTGGCTACTGTTGCTTTTGTCGTTTATGACATCAGATCTAGAAGAGGACAGCAGAGAACAGACTTGACCATGAGTCTCTAAACAAGTAGAAACCGTCTCTCTCTTTCTAAAATGTTTCTATTTTTTTCCCTGAAAATGTGAACTATGAAAATGCATTTTAAGAAATGCATTTTTTTTTTTTTTTTTTTTTTTTTGCAAAGAGCATGTATATATATATCTCAGTCTTAATTTCTCACTCTTAGAAGTCAAGATTTAACTAAAGGATCAAACTAATTCTAAATTGTAATTGACTTTTAATACAGGATGTTCCCCTTCAGTTCTATTCATCCTTGTAATCTGATAAATCTGGGTTAATCAACAAGGTACAATATTATGATGTAGGATATTATGGTAAATAAAACTAAATAAACATATGAGTGCTTTTACTCAATTACTGGCATTTTCCTTGTTTTTATGACCTGATACATATCAGTGTCCCACACTTCTTTGGGGCAGTCGTGGCCTAATAATAAGAGATAAGTCTTGTTACCTGAGATTGCAGGCTTGATTCTCAATACCAGCAGGAAATGACACTTGAGGCACCTATAACCCCCCGGGTGCTACAGCAAAAATGGCTGCCAACTGGTCTGGGTGTGTGTCCATGGTTTGTAGTGTGTGTGTGTGTGTGTGTGTGTGTGTGTGTGTGTGTTAACTACTCATTCCTAATAATGTGTGTGCACTAACTTGGATGGATTAAATGCTGAGGAAAAACTAGTATGGGTTACCATACATGGCCTTTACATGTCACTTGCACTTCTCACATCGACCTCTAGATGTCTCTCACACCCCATCAGCTTCGATGGCAACCTGTTGGCACACATGACTTTGTACAAAGTAAAGTACATGCACATTATTCTTCACTGAACACAACAAGGCAAATTAAGCTTGGCATTCTGTCAGATGCTGAAGGATTACATGAGTTACATGAGTTCTCTTTTAGAGACTACTTCATTGGATCACTTACAAGCCTAATGTAGGCTACTACACGAGGTGCCTGCATACTCGTCTTTAATTCTGTCGCTGAATATGTAGGCTAAATAGTCCTTAGATACTCTAGTATTGGCGGTTGATTGTAGCACTATAGGGTATTATAAGAAGTTCTTAGACTCTTGATATAAAATGGTGTTGCTGTTTACTTTGTTTATGTTTTACTTGCATAATGATTATTATTCCCAGTTATTTAAAAAAAATAATTTGATGTAGGTCTACATTTCAAGCATCTTAGTTGTTCATCATAATCATTTTATCACCTGCATTTCTTCTTCTGGGTACTTTTCACTCTCTTATTCCTGTCCTCATATATCCTGTCCTCACATGCTCTGTGACCTCGTTTTTTCTGCCTGGCATTACAGCATTCAGTCTCCAACACTGACTGTAACCTGATACTTTCGACAGACCTCTGAGTTAACTCGGAGAGCTCTGGGAATTTCCGGATCGGATGAGAGACAACACTATAATTAAAGAGGTAAACAGTTGCTGATTTGAGCATAAATGTGAGTCCACAAACAAATGTTATTAGAGATATTACCCTAAATGCATGCTTCATATAGGCCTACATTACATTAAACTACATAAATGCATTTCCACAAATTTCACTCATGGTGATCGCAACGTATTGGGGGAAGGGATATCTTAAAATTATTTTGAAATAGCATTTTTGACATTTGGACTCTAGCCATTGTAACAAAAGCAGCTCTACATAAGAAAAAAATTACAAATACGTGGTCAGTGTAACAAAACTTTATTTAGAAACGTGTAAAAAATATCCCCCACAACTATTCAAGTCATGTCCCTGAATGACTGGTCCCATTGAGGCACTGGCCTCTCAGTACTTCTTTCTCCCCCTCCACAACTGCGGCATCTCTCCCTGCACCTTTCAAGAAGAAAACACAACAGAGCAATGGTAACTGTCATGAACAACCAGAGACAGGTTAGATCCAAACGCAGCGTGAGTTTATTAGAGGGTAGTCAGACAGGCAAGGGTCACAGACAGCAAACACAGCATAGGAGACTAGGCAAAACTCAGGATCAGAAAACCAGGCGAGAAGTCAGGCAGGCGGCAGACGAGACGGAATCCAGGAAACAGGCAATGGGTCAGATACACAGACAGGAACAGACTAGACTAGGATAACTAGGAAACGCTCGGAGATGTACACAACAGTGAAACAAGACTTCGCAAAGGGTAATAATGTGAGTGGGGTATAAATGAGTGTGGAGCTGCGTGAGGAACTAGATGCAGGTGGGAGCGTGATCAGTGAAAACAGGTGTGTGCGTAATCAGTCCAGGGTGTGAGTGTGAACAGTCCAAGGGAGGCAGTGCAGAGGTGGAGCGCCCTCTCGTGGCACTCGAGGGCAATCCAGCCGAACATCGTCACAGTAACGCTTTAGCCACATATACAAATGAATGGAGCTATACTACCAATATTGTAGTAAATGCAAATTCATCATTCAGTTAGATCATTTTTAGGGCTGCAACAACTAATCGACCACTAAACGTTCACCAGTCGCGCCGCCAAATCACAACACTGATGGACAAAATGCATAAAAAAAAAATAGTGGAGGAAACATGTGTTCTGCTGCGGGAAAGGTACGTGATCCGCGCTGCCCCAAAAATGAGAATTCTTTATTTTAAGCTTCAAGCTGATGCTTGAACTAAAAAGCAAAACCATGGTTTATTTGTGGTCACAATAACTATACAATAACCCTGATTATTTTATTTTTTAGTAAAACCATGGTTAATTTTTGTAAGGGTATTCACTATGTATTTTTCATAGCACTCAGCTGACATGTTTGTTTGAAGGCCAGCATTGGGCAGGGTGAAATAGTGTGTTTTTAAAAAAAAAGACAAAAAAAAGGCCTTTTATCCAATTAATCAAAAAAAATAACCAGCCAACTAATCAATTATAAAAAAAAATCGTTAGTTACAGTTATACTGATTTAATAACAGCCACTGTGAGATGGTTGCCAACCATGAGACCAGTGATGAAGTTAAGAAAATAATTCAATCTAATAAACACCATATGACGTGCCAGATTTTTTTTTTTCTGCATACCTCTGATTCCTGTTGTAGATTATTCTGATGAACCACTCACTCACACAGGATTGACAAAACCAAAGTGAAAAAAACCTTTATATGGTGTATTAAAATTATGTTCCTAGTCTGGAGTTTGCTCTAATGTGAAGAGTCTGGAACAGGAGAATCGCCAGACTCATTTCTCGCTGCAGTATAGCCTGCTAAAGTAATCTTTCAAAAAACGTCAGTTTCTGTCTGTTCACCGGGTCAATAAGGTGAACGTTAGCTTGTAAAAATACCTTTTTATAATTATAGTTATCCAGTTATGAAATTATATAGCCCACAGTTGCATTAATAAAACACAGTACTTAAGAAAATGTAAAGTGCTGCTCCAACAATCTTTTGTGTTTAACGTAAGAAAGCAACAATATGAGAGTAAGTCATTTTTGGGTGAACTTTTATGACTGTGTAAGTATGTAAGCTCATATTT